>NC_083431.1:8178277-8513596 GCF_020745735.1 Hemiscyllium ocellatum | reverse complement strand
AGGTGTATAATGTCATCTCTGATTGGATTGATTAGGCAATATGAGAAAAAGAACTGAATGTCCCTGAAACAAAACTAGAAAGTACTGAACAAACTCAACAGGTCTAAAGGAAAAACAAAGTTAGTGTTTAGAGTTCAGTAACCTTTTGTTTGAACTGACCTTGGCTGGGAAAGGATGGTATTTATGTTGACAATGGGGTGGGGGAGAGAATAAAGTACATGGATAGCAGGTCCAGAGAGAGAGGGGAAAGGGATAGAAAACAAAGAGATTGCTGATGATAAACTGAGAGAAATAAATGCTGGGAAGGGTGTTAATGAGAAGTGCAAATGATTGAAAATGAGAACTCTGTGCTGGGAGCAACCCATACTAGACCGGATGCAAGGGTGTGAGTAAGGGTAACAAACATAATGGAGGGTGTTCATGTTCTGAAAATATTAAACTCGGTGTTGAGTCCTGAGGGTTGTAGTGTGCTTTGGCAGAGGATAAGCTGTTTTTCCTCCAGCTTGCATTGAGCCTCTGTTGAGAACTGCAGCAGGCCTGATTCAGAAATTATAGTGTCATTGGACCCTGTCATGATGTTCACTAAGCAGATTGTCAAAATCATTTGGCAGAATGCCTCATCACCAGAACTTTCCAACAAGTACCAAGACATTGCTTGGCTGGTGATGAGAAGGGCACTACTGTGAGATCGTTCATGTGTTCTCGGACTCTGTGTGCCACCACAAGCTGCCCTTGAAGCAACTGCCGAGGGCAAGTGAAGAAGGTGTTTGGTATGCTTTCCTTTATTGGTCAGAGCATTGAATATAGGAGTTGGAGGTCATGTTGCAAGTGCACTGGACATTGGTTAGGCCACTTTTGGAATATTGCATGCAATTCTGGTGTCTTTCCTATTGGAAGGATGCTACAAAACTTGAAATGGTCTGAAAAGATTTACAAGAATATTGCCAGGGTTGGAGGATTTGAACAATAAAGAGAGGCTGGATAGGCTGAGGCTGTTTTCCCTGGAGCGTCGGAGGCTGAAAGGTGACTTTATAGAGGTTTATAAAACCATGAGGGGCATGGGTAGGATAAATAATCAAGGTCTTTTCCCTGGAGTGGGGGAGTCCAACTAGAGGCCATAGGCTTATATGGAATGAGCTGCCAGATGAAGTGGTGAAGGCTGGTACAGTTACAACATTTAAAAGACATCTGGATGGATATATGATTAGCAAGGGCTTAGAGGGATATGGGCCAAGTGCTGGCAAATGGGATAGATTAGGTTAGGATATCTGGTCAGCATGGACGAATTGGACCAAAGTGTTTGTTTCCGTGCTGTACATCTCAATGACTCTAAGTAGAGACTGTCACACATGTCCTTCTGAAATGTGCCTTTGCAGAGGAAGTCTGGAGAGACATGCAGTGGTTTTTGTCGAGGTTCATCCTGAGCAATCC
Source organism: Hemiscyllium ocellatum (assembly GCF_020745735.1). Classification (NCBI taxonomy): domain Eukaryota; kingdom Metazoa; phylum Chordata; class Chondrichthyes; order Orectolobiformes; family Hemiscylliidae; genus Hemiscyllium; species Hemiscyllium ocellatum. The sequence goes on along the minus strand of NC_083431.1, from coordinate 8,512,165 downwards.
ATGACGCAGGACTCTGTGCTGTACAGTCTGTTCTCTGGGATGCACAGCGAGACAAATATCGACTGTGCCTAAAGGACCATCAGCTTGGTGAAAGACGCTCTTTGGTCTGCCCGAAACTTGTCGGTCTTCCAGAGCAAAGGGTTCACCCTGACTGAGTGTTGCAAACTAGTATATTCTACGGTCCGGAACTAAGTGCTGAGGGATGCACTAAAGCTTGGGGCAGCTGCTGCCAAGGCACAGTGGGGAAAGACCACCTTCTGAGGTCTTTCAACCAAAGTACAATAAGAGCTGTTCAATTATTGGACCCTTGTGGTGCCTCAAATGTAAGAAAATGTAGTCTTGTATAGGTAAATGCTTTGTGTTTGTTTGTTCTACGTATGTAAAGATTTTCTACAGAATCAAACTGCTATAGTGACAATGTACGTATATAAACATTTTGTATGAATAAAGTATAGTTTGGAAATTGAAAAAATAATTGTTGGCATTGGAATATAGTGGTGCATTTAGATGGCAGGCAACTGGAAGCTCAATGCTATTTTTACAATGAAAGTGTTCAGCAAAGTGGTCACCCAGTCTGCATTTCATCTCCCGAGTGTACAGGAGACCACATAGTGAGCAGTGAATACAATAGACTATACTGAATGAAGTGTAGATAAATCACTGCTTCACCTGGAAGGTGTGCCTGTGGCCTTAAATAGTGAGGAGGGAAGTGGTAAACAGGCAAGTATTATACCTTTTGCAATTGTATGGGAAGGTACTGTGGGGGTATGGGGAGGTGCTGTTGGGTTGTGTTGGGATCCATTATTAAAGTTAGGTTGTGTTAAGAAACTTTATTGTTAGGTAGTGCTCACGTAAGGTAGTATTAGCAAGTCTGGAAATTGTTAGCTAAACTAGGCAGCAGTAGACCATTATGTTACACTAGGAGCAGACTGAAAAGCTGATGGCATAGCCTGAAGAGGCCCCAGGGAGGGTGAAAAGATAACAGGACATTGGAACTGTGTTAAAATGCACGTAGCTCAAACTGAGGTAACAGAATGTTATCAGCTCGGGACCAATGCCATACCAGTATACCGTATCTTACCAAATAAGGATGTAGCACTGGGATGCGAGGGGCTAAAAAGCTAGACAAAGAGAACAATAGGCAGAAGGCGCCTTCTCCAGTGAGCTGAAAACCTCACTGTATTTGTGTACGGCTCTCTCTCATTAAAACAGCTTATATTTTGAATCAGATCCAGTATTTCTCTCCTCCAAACGAACACGGGGACGGTAGCCCGTCTTAACAGATTGGTGACCCCGAACGTGTGGAGGGAGTGGAGACACGCCTGTTGGCAGGGATTGAGAGGTTGCCGAACGGCCGGCCACTTCTAATCAGGCTTGGAGGCGCCTTTTTTCAAAAAAGATCTCCAGTAGGGATTTGAATACGCTAAATTCTTATTTGCTCGGCGTCTCACAACTCTTTGCCAACCGAAATTGTGGGCTTGGCAGCCCGAGAGAGAGTCGGACCGTTTATTTATGAAGAAAAGTCCCCTAGGTGAAGGGTCAACCCGGCCGCGCGGTTTCTGAAAGTCCTAGGGGTGGTGAGTATTATTGTTTTGAAGAGAAAAAGTCCTCTAGGTGGGCACTGAAAGTCCTAGAGGTGGGTAGTGTGTTGAAGAGAAAAAGTGCTCTAGGTGGGCGCTGAAAGTATTGTTAGGGGTAAAACGTATAATCCCCCGCGCTAGACGATCTTGGGTAAAGCTTAAGCTTCCCTCCGCGCAAGATGATCTCGGGTAAAGCGTAGGCTTCCCTCCGCGCTAGACGATCTCGGGTAAAGCGTAGACTTCCCTCCGCGCTAGACGATCTCGGGTAAAGCGTAGGCTTCCCTCCTGCACTAATGACTGGGGAGTAAAGTATATACTTCCCTTGACCAGAGGACAGCGCTGATCGGGACAGGCTTTGTCAGGAGTCGAGGTGGTGCATTCGTGCGCCCGACACCCAGGAGTGCCGTGGTGGAGAGAGAGACAAAGACAGAGGACCGGGGACAGAGACAGGCACAGAGTTACGGACAGAGCGACTGTGTGTGTGTGTATGTGTGTGTGAGAGGGACTTTGTTTATGAGAAAGATAGAGTCTCTGGGTGTGTAAACGTCTGTATGTGTGTATAAGTATTTCTGTGTTTGTAAAAGTTTGTGAGAGAAGAAGAGTTTGTGTGTGGAAGTCTGTGGGAGAAGTTTGCATTGTTGCCCTAGAGAGAGAGAGAGACAGTGCAAGACACTAACAAAGGGCTGCTCGACCAGCAGACATTTTAACACTTTGTGTTCTGGCTTAAATTCATCTGCTTGTTAGTGAATGAATGTTTGAGCGTTATCACCTAGAACTTGAGTCCCTGGAGTGCTTTTGAATGTGATTTTTTATGAATGCTTAACATGATTTTTTTTCAGGTTGGAGATTTTATTGAGATTCAGTGGAGATAGAACAGACTAGTCGGTAACTGATATTGATATAACTGATATAAAAAAAAATTCTGAGTGGGTCTGTGGAATTAAGAACTGTGTGTCATATCCCAAGGAGAGAGAGAATGTGAATGCTGCTGAGCACTAGCAGACCGTGTCTGTGAGAGAGATAGGTAGAGAGAGTAGGGCAGCACGTTTGAAGTAAACATTTTGGGAGTACAGCCTGCAAAGACTTTAACCCTTCGTGAACTGATTCAGATGCATCTGTTTGTTTGGTGATTATTTTCTTGGTTTTGTTTCTAGAGCCTGAGTTCCAGGACTGCTGTTTAAAGTGATTTCTTTTTATGTGAGCTTAACATGATTTTTTAAGGCTAATAACTTCTGTTCTTTTATGAGTCATGACTCCCTAACTACTTTTCTTACTAACCTCTTTTATTTTTACATAAAAGCAATTTATGAAGGACAGTCGAAGTTTCGTTCGACAGTGGGTAGTTGTAAAAAACGAAAGTTTCCATGGTTATTATCTGTGACCTTGGATTCGACCATTGTGCATGCGTTAGAAGTTTTTAACTTGAATTGACAAATTGTTGTAAGACAGCTCTGATTATTTTACGACCTAAAGTATTGTAATTGAGAAATGATTGGTCAGGAGTACATAAGAAAACTAATTTTGGATCTAAATTAGGGTACTAAATCTGGATGATTACAGTGGATTTCAAAATTGGGAACTGTATGCATTTTACATTTTAAATATTAAACACTGAATAAATGGACGTAAATATATAAATATGTTTACAAGTTAGGAACAGGCCTTAAAGTTAGTCAAGCATGAATTGATAAATTGGTGTTTGAGCATATGGGAAGATAGGAACATTGGAAAATTTCTTAAAAGAAAGAAACAGGGAAGAACATAACGACTTGTCCCCTTCGGGAAGTGTTGATAGGGGACAAGGAGATTGGGTTTGTGTGTGACCCCCTCACCAGTGGGGAGGTCGGAACATTTAAAGGGAAATGACGGTCCTGGTTGAGAATCCGATAGGATTGTCAGAACAAATTAATTTATTTTTGAGGCCCAGTCTGTATTTGTGGGCTGAGTTAATGTCTATTTTGAATATACTATTTACTGTGGGAGAAAGGAGACTTATATGGGGATGCTGGATAGGGAAAGATACGGAAGATAGAAGGGTGAAGTGGGATAAATCCATTAAATGAATTGTTAGGAGGGGCACAGAAAGTGTTTGTAAAGAGAGAAAGGACGAGTGACTGGAGCAGTACACGTAAATGATGGTAGCTGCGGTTGATGAGGTAATTAGGAGAAGAATGGAACCAAGAGTGAGCAACCGGAGCAGCAAGTGACAGCATGTAGGGCAGAGAGGAAAGGGGATAGGGAGAGACAAGGTGGAGCATTTGATAGAGGGTTTGAGTGACAGGGGCAGAGACGAAGGTCTCCACAGGCAGGATGCCATTATTGTGGAAGGATAGGGCATTTTGGGCGGGAGTGTCCTGATCTATAAAGGGAAGAAAGAGCCATTCCGTTTATGATTTTGATAACGACAGGGAAGGGAACAACAACTGGCATCATTTCTGAGCAGTCAGGGGTTAAAAAACCCAGTCATAGATTGGCTGAATAGCACATTCGGTAGATGGGGAACTGTGCTGGGACAGCTGGCCCTTGGTTTATGCATCTCTGTTGCTATCTTTATTACCTGTGGTTGTTGTTGTATACCATGTATCAGGACGCTTGTGACACGAACGATTGACCATGCCCTGACGGGAAAGGATGACCCCCCACCCGCATACCAGGCAGCGGTGCTGGAGGAGCCTGTGATGGGGGCACCCCAAGGAAAGATTACGGGATCGGTATCAGAGGGAATGGAGGAGATATGCCTGAGAGAGAAGCGCGGGACAACTTATGATTTTACTTTATAAGTGTATCTCTCATTTCTAATCCTTCCCATTTAGGGCCTCAGAATGTGAGGGCTGAGGTGCAGAGACCCCCTAGTTGTGTATTTTTTTCTTTTCCGTTCAAATTGACAACAGGTAAATTTGTGCTTTTATGCTGCAGTTAGAGATTGTGAAGTGCTATATGCCTCGAGACTCAAGAGACTATTGTTCACTCAAGAGATTCCTAGCCATCATCTGGTATTCCTAAATGGCTTCGATTGGTCTCGACGGCCACTGTTCACAATGATAAGCCAGTTACCACTGCCCGTGTCCGTACTTGACAGCCGTAAAATGGATGTGGGTTTTTATTGGTCAAGTGAAGGTGACTGGTTAGCCAATGACGGGTAAGATTCCTCGAGCGAGGGACAACCTAAGACAGGCACATTCGTGCATTGACCTTCAGAATAATGGCCTGTGGTCATGTGGCTTTAGCAGATCCCTGGCTTTTGCATCCGTATCGGGAATCTGGTTAAGTTTCTGGCTGGCAAAGCAGCTTGATAGAAGGAAAATCGTGCACTCAGTACATTGTATTCACAGTATTTTTGACAAATGAAAATGCCGGTTTTGTGGCATCTTCCAGAACCGACTTAACAACAAACCTTTGGGAAGGAAGGAGAGCTCAGTGAATCCTATTACAAAAAAGATTTGACACTATGTCAGTAGTTTGAAAATTTATTTTAAGATGTCATGGTATAATACGACCGATTTTACTGGGAGGTTGTACAATTGGGTGTTCTTTAGACAGCAGACCTTCATTCTGCAGGCGTCCTAACTCATCCACTTTGTGTTTTCCTCTGGTTCTCTTCACTTTTGTTATCATACTCAGTAATCGTTTTGTTGGTTTTGAGATGGCTTTTTGTAGATGTTTACGACTCTTGATTGCTTATGTCTGTTATGTATTATTTCACTGCTTCTTGTGCCTTAACGATTGTATGCGAACTGGAGAGGCGCCTAGAGTAGGGATTTTTTGCGACGCGGATTGCTTTGTGATGTTGTATGCTGCTTAGGGACTCCTATCCCCTATAACTATGTCTCCCTAGAGTCAGACAAGCCGGGTTTAGCTAATTGGTCGGTCTTGCAAAGGAGCGACGGAGGGGCGCTCACCGACCGTCCGGGTCCTGACTGCTGCGCGCGAACTGCTGTATTTTGTGTGGCCTCTTTCGAGGCCAAGGGAGGGAGTGTTGGGATCCATTATTAAAGTTAGGTTGTGTTAAGAAACTTTATTGTTAGGTAGTGCTCACGTAAGGTAGTATTAGCAAGTCTGGAAATTGTTAGCTAAACTAGGCAGAAGTAGACCATTATGTTACACTAGGAGCAGACTGAAAAGCTGATGGCATAGCCTGAAGAGGCCCCAGGGAGGGTGAAAAGATAACAGGACATTGGAACTGTGTTAAAATGCACGTAGCTCAAACTGAGGTAACAGAATGTTATCAGCTCGGGACCAATGCCATACCAGTATACCGTATCTTACCAAATAAGGATGTAGCACTGGGATGCGAGGGGCTAAAAAGCTAGACAAAGAGAACAATAGGCAGAAGGCGCCTTCTCCAGTGAGCTGAAAACCTCACTGTATTTGTGTACGGCTCTCTCTCATTAAAACAGCTTATATTTTGAATCAGATCCAGTATTTCTCTCCTCCAAACGAACACGGGGACGGTAGCCCGTCTTAACAGTTGGAAGAGGCTTGGATCAGCGTGTCCCTGAGGGAATGCTGACAAGGGAAGGGAGGGGAATATTTGTATTCATGTTGGATGTGGAAGCTTTTGATCCTTTGCGTACTCAGGATGTGGGGAGGAAGGTGAGGATCAAAGGGACCCTCGTTGCTGTGGGAGGGGAGGTATGATAGGAAGGAGAAAGGATGATAGGGAGGGAAAAGAATGATAGGAAGGGGAAAAGATGATGGGGGAAAGGACAAAATATTGTTGGTGCAGCTGCACATTTACCTTTCATTATTCTATGATGCCACAAAACAGACTTAAAGGACACTGATCTTGTAGTTGCCTCATTAATCAAAATTATTAATTCCTGAATGTATCAAAGTGATACAAAGGTAATTACAGAGCATCTTACTCCAAGACATGCTGTAATCATTGTTTCTGCAACAGATTATATTTTAATTGTGTACATATCCTTGAAATAATTGCCACCAAATTCTGTGTAAAACGGCAGCAGGCTGCCTGGCTTAAACCAGGACAGCAGGGTCAGGAGTATTGATTATGTGGGGAAGGCACTAGAGTGCAAAATGTTTAATCTGAGGATGCAGCAGATGTTAAAATGTGTTTGATCTGAAATAATAGTATCACTTATTTTAATATTGTGATTTTTGGTCAAATGTACAACAGGTGGAAAATATGAAACTATAATTTCTGTTTTAAAGGGTAGAACTGCTCCCTTGAGTGATTAATTTTATTTTTACATTGTTTATTTTACTTCTCACATATTGACATTGAATGTGAAAATGTTGGTTCAAATAGATTGGCATTGCTAATTTTCAAGTATGAGAAATGGAATCCCAGTTTATTATTGTGACAATACTGTTAAGTGTGAAGATTTAAAACGTTTATTGAACTTTGAAAGAAACTTGACTGTCATATGTTGCTATTGACCTTTTTAAAATTCCAGATTATACATACAGGGATCTCCGATTTACAAACGTCCAACTTACAAATGCTCACACTTACGAACTACTAATATATTTAAGGATCTGACATGCAAACATTCACTTGTATTTGCAAACAGATCTTTTTTACTGTACTGTATTGTGTTATGACCTGCATACAAATTGACTTATGACCTAGTCAGGAATGGAATCCATTTGTAACTTAGGGCCAATACATGTAAAGTACCCAGTTTAGTTTAATAGGACGGGAGAGTTGATAAAGTAAGTTATTAGTTGCTTGCCATTTTTCAATAAATAAACAACCCTTGAGGATGCTGTCAAGCATGTAACAGAACTGTTTGATTTTTACACAGATAAGTGCATAAAATTAGTAAATTTTAGGAATTCAAAAGTATGCCAATTATAAGTATAGTTTTACCACTGCTGCAGATCAAACGATCTTCCTCAAAATCCTGAATGTAGCATGCCAGAATTCATCAAATCTTTGCATAATTTCTAAATTATTTGGAATTAAACTGTGTTTAAAAATACAATAAATTGTTTGGATCTAATGTTCTTGAGTTTTTTGGGGAATGTCCCAGAACCATCATCAAATAATCTTAATATACTGATTGTATTTCTGGCTTGGACTGTGGTTTCTGTGTTATTTACCAAAATTATAAACCTGCATTTTATAAGTGGGATTCATAATCTTGTTACATGAAATAATGAGGGAACATTTTCTTCCAGGTAAACTGTTGCAAAGATGCTTCTGTTGTACTCAGATTACACAAAAATGATAGGTCACCTTTCATTGCATCTAAAACACTGATAAAAGCTGTCAGTTTGATTCTCATATAAAGTACTTGTGCTGCATATTTGCTATAACACTGGAGGGGATGTTTCAGAAACAAGAGGAACCCTTGAAATATGAGTATCGATGAATACTTTGTTAGTCATGATTTGGAGGAGCTGTGTTGGACTGGGGTGGACAAAGTTAAAAATTGCACAACACCAGGTTATAGTCCAACAGGTTTATTTGGAGACACTAGCTTTGGAAGCATCACTTCTTCATCAGGTGGTTGTTAGTGTACTGCTTTGAAGCTTGATTGTTTTCATACAAAAGGATTAACAGGTGGAATTAATGTAGGTCTGTTGAGAACATTTGCAGATTTACTGGGTAATTGTCAGAGTACAAAATAAATCAAGTGATCAGCACAGCATTGCTTGGATATTACTCACTGAACCAAAAACATTAAGTCGCACAGGGAGCACTAATTTTGATATATTTTGCCAGGTTTGGCCCTAACCTGGCTTATTTCTGTCAAATGGATTAGAATAAAACAACATGGACAGATTTTTTGACAAACAGTATCCATATTTTGTTATACCTTACAGTCAACTTCGGCACCCAAACTTCCTGATGCTGATGGCTGTGTGCCAGATGTCTGATCTGGATCAGATTCGTTTAGTGTACGAGAGAGTTAATCTTGGTTCCCTTTATGGAGTATTGCATGAGAGGGTAAGTTAGTATTTCAAACAATATTTTTAATACAACTTAAATCTTTCATGGTTATTATGTCATGTGTCAGTTACTCTTTGCTGAATGGACGGCCTTTACTGAAAATAGTTATGTACATTATCATTATTATAATTTTGGCTAGAATTCCCAGGTTAAAACTTGAGTTTATTTCAAAAAAGAGAAATAAAGAAACAAAGTAATGAATTACATTAGGCATCATTGCTTTTTTCTCTTAACTTGATAGCTCCTGTTTCAAAGCATTTCGATGTATGCTGTCTTCTCAGCTCTCTTAAGTAACTTTTGAACATAAGCACAAGATGTAGAACTTTACTGAAGGAAAAAAACTTCATGATGCCACTGTAAAGCCACATGCAGTATAGCAGAAGAGGAAACTAAGCAATAATTTATTTTCATATACTCCCATTGTTATCATTAAATGTGCCAAAATAATCCACATAGGAATGGATGATCATAGTGTTGATAGAGCACAAAATTACATCAGCCACAGCTTCTATTTTAAATACTGCAGTGCCGAGCAAAGTTACAACTTTATTTGAAAACATCAAATGTAACATTTCTCAAGAAATGAAACGGAACAGGCCTTGGGATCTCTCACACTATATTCAATATAGAAGGCGCTGTATTCTATGATTTCTATTGAAGAGAAATCCAACGCAATGTGTGCAATGTGTCACAGGTATAGAGTTGAAAAATTGTTATATTCAGGTATAGCAGTTAGCATTTTTAAATATTGATGTTGTCTGTGGTCTCAGTATAATGTGCCAGTCCCATGATTTAATAGATATCTTACATCTGAAGATGAAATACTTTATTCAGAATTTATAGGTTTTGGTTCCCCAAATGTAATAATGGCTAAATATATTATCTGATACTATTGAATGAAACAAATAAGGTTGTAGATTTGAACCCCAGGACATTGATGAAGGTAATACAATTAACACTGGTCGTGCCAACAGTAGCTGCATGAGTGAAGAATTTTAGCAAAGGAAAGAAGGATATAGAAGGTAATTTGTTTTAAAACCCACTCAGCAGATCTCTATTTTGACTCAGAAAATTGTTATTAAGGCTTGGGTATTAATGTTGCATTTGTCATGCGTTTACAAAAAATTTATGCTAGATATTGATAATAGTTTCTTTTGAATAAATAACTGTTTGTATCATTCCAGCGTTCAGAATTCCCAGTCTTGCTCATGGAGACGATTGTACAAATAATTCTACAGATTACTGATGCTGTGCTTTTCCTTCACTCACGGGGCTACATCCATCGAGCAATCAGCTCTCATGCTGTGCAGCTTATTTTGCCTAGCATTGCCAAATTAAGCAACTTCGAATTCATGATTGAAAGGTACACATCTACTGATTTCCAATATTATATATTGAGGACAGTGCTTATCTCTATAGTTCACCATCAAAATTAAATCCAGTAGCCCATGAGATCTTCTGATAAAAGTCTGATATCATATGATCTACAATAATGATCTTTATCGAAAAGACAGGGAGGTGGGCAGAGGGGGTGGGGTTGCCTTGTTAGTTAAGAACAAAATTAAATCTATGGCATTGAATGACATAGCGTCGGATGATGTGGAGTCTGTGTGGGTGGAACTGAGGAACCACAAAGGCAAAAAAACCATAATTGGAGTTGTGTATGGACCTCCTAACAGTGGTCAGGACCAGGGATGCAACATGTACCGGGAAATAGAGAAGGCATGTCAGAAAGGCAAGGTTACATTGATCATGGGAGACTTCAATATGCAGGTGGACTAGGTAAATAATGTTGCTAGTGGATCCAAAGAAAGGGAATTCATGGAATGCTTACAGGATGGCTTTTTGGAACAGCTTGTCATGGAGCCCACAAGGGAGCAGGCTATTCTGGACCTAATGCTTTGCAATGAACCAGACTCTATAAAAGATCTTAAAGTAAGGAAACCCTTAAAGTAAGGGAACCCTTAGGAAGTAGCGATCATAATATGGTAGAGTTCAGTCTGCAGTTTGAAAGAGAGAAGGCAAAATCGGATGTAATGGTGTTACAGTTAAATAAAGGCAATTATGAGGGCATGAGAGAGGAACTGACAAAAATAGTCTGGAAGCAGAGGCTAACCGGGAAGACAGTAGAGCAAAAATGGCAGGAGTTTGTGGGTATAATTGAGGACACTATACAGAGGTTCATCCCCAGGAAAAGAAAGGTTATCCGAGGAGGGATTAGACAGCCATGGCTGACAAAGGAAGTCAGGAAATGTATTAAAGAAAAAGAGAGATCCTATAAAGTGGCCAAGAACAGTGGGAAATCAGAAGATTTGGAAGGATACAAAAACAGAGGATAACAAAGAGTGTAATAAGAAATGAGAGGATCAAATATGAAGGTAGACTAGCCAGTAATATTAGAAATGATAGTAAAAGTTTCTTTCAGTACATAAGAAACAAACGACAAGCCAAAGCAAACATTGGGCCACTTCAAACTGATGCAGGAAGCCTAGTGATGGGAGATAAGGAAATAGCAGGAGAACTTAACAAGTACTTTGCGTCAGTTTTCACAGTGGAAGACATGAGTAATATCCCAACAATTAAAGGGAGTCAGGGGGCTGAGTTGAGTATGGTTGCCATTACATAAGAGATAGTGCTAGAAAAGTAAAAAGTCTTAAAATTGATAAATCTCCTGGCCCCGATGGGATACACCCTAGAGTTCTGAGAGAGGTGGCTGAGGAAATAGCGGAGGCATTGGTTGAGATCTTTCAAGAATCACTGGAGTCAGGAAAGGTCCCGGATGATTGGAAAATGGCTGTTGTAACCCCCTTGTTCAAGAAAGGATCAAGACAAAAAATGGAAAATTATAGGCCAATTAGCTTAACCTTGGTTGTTGGTAAAATTCTAGAATCCATCATTAAGGATGAGGTTTCTAAATTCTTAGAAGAGCAGAGTCTGATTAGAACAAGTCAACATGGATTAAGTAAGGGGAGGTCATGCCTGACAAACCTGTTGGAATTCTTTGAAGAGGTGACAAGTAGGTTAGACCAGGGAAACCCAGTGGATGTGGTCTATCTAGACTTTCAAAAGGCCTTTGATAAGGTGCCACACGGGAGGCTGCTGAGCAAGGTGAGGGCCCATGGTGTTCGAGGTGAGCTGCTGGGATGGATTGAGGATTGGCTGTCTAACAGAAGGCAGAGAGTTGGGATAAAAGGTTCTTTTTCGGTATGGCAGCCGGTGACGAGCGGTGTCCCGCAGGGTTCAGTGTTGGGGCCACAGCTATTCGCATTATATATTAATGATTTGGATGAGGGGACTGGGGGCATTCTAGCGAAGTTTGCAGATGATACGAAGTTAGGTGTACAGGCAGGTAGTACTGAGGAAGTGGGGAGGCTACAGAAGGATCTAGACAGTTTGGGAGAGTGGTCCAGGAAATGACTGATGGAATTTAACGTGAGCAAATGTGAGGTCTTGCACTTTGGAAAAAAGAATAAAAGCATAGACTACTTTCTAAACGGTGAGAAAATTCGTAAAGCCAAAGTACAAAGGGATCTGGGAGTGCTAGTCGAGGATTCTCTAAAGGTAAACATGCAGGTTGAGTCCATGATTAAGAAAGCAAATGCAATATTGTCACTTATCTCAAGAGGGTTGGAATATAAAAGCAGAGATGTGCTACTGAGACTTTATAAAGCTCTGGTTAGGCCCCATTTGGAGTACTGTGTCCAGTTTTGGTCCCCACACCTCAGGAAGGACATACTGGCACTGGAGCGTGTCCAGCGGAGATTCACACGGATGATCCCTGGAATGGTAGGTCTAACATATGAGGAGCAGCTGAGGATCCTGGGATTGTATTCATTGGAGTTTAGAAGATTAAGGGGAGACTTAATAGAGACGTACAAGATAATACATGGCTTGGAAAGGGTGGACGCTAGGAAATTGTTTCCATTAGGCGAGGAGACTAGGACCCGTGGACACAGCCTTAGAATTAGAAGGGGTAAATTCAGAACAGAAATGCGGAGACATTTCTTCAGCCAGAGGGTGGTGGGCCTGTGGAATTCATTTCCATGGAGTGCAGTGGAGGCCGGGACGCTAAATGTCTTCAAGGCAGAGATTGATAGATTCTTGTTGTCTCGAGGAATTAAGGGCTTGGGGAGAATGCTGATAAGTGGAGTTGAAATGCCCATCAGCCATGATTGAATGGCAGAGTGGACTCGATGAGCTGAATGGCCTTACTTCCACTCCTATGTCTTATGGTCTTAATAAAGGATAAATAAAAGGTGAATACTGAATTTTGTGAATGGGAGGAGAATAGAGAATCTGGCCTGGTAGACTATGTGTATGGTTTTGACAATTTAATTGAAAGCATAGAGAAAGCATGACGAGGTGGAGAAGTAAAGTACAGGGGTACAGTGAAAAGTGTACAAAGTTGCCACTCCTGGTACCATCTTAGGTACAAAGGTGCCTAGGTACAAAATAGAAAAATAAAAGCTAAAAGTTCAATATTACAGTTCTACTTGATATAAAGTTTGTGCTTGGTCCTTGTAATGATTTTAAACTAGGTATACTCATACGATCACAATGTGGAGACCCCTATTGATTCAGTAACACAAAGGCAGTGTTGCACTTCTTTAACTTCTGTTGTGGAGGTGCCAGTGTTGGAGTGGCGTGGACAAAGCTAGTACATTAGCTACCTGAAGAAGGAGGGCTCCGAAAGTTTGTGGTTACAGATAAACCTATTGGACTATAACCCAATGTCGTGTGATTTTTGATTTAATTTCTGTTGATATGGTACTGCAGTGTCTGGGCAGTTTCTATTGATATAATCAGCTACTACACTGAGGTGTGACAGTGAGATCTCTGTTGGTTTTATTAAGTATACAGTTGAACATCAGTATTAGAGTTAAAAATCACACAACACCAGGTTATAGTCCAACAGGTTTAATTGGAAGCACACTAGCTTTCAGAGCGTTGCTCCTTCATCAGGTGATAGTGGAGGGCTCAATCCTAACACACAGAATTTATAGCAGAAATTTACAATGTGATGTAACTGAACAATTGATAGTCTGTAAAGCCTTTCATCTGTTAGAATACCATGACAGTTTCACTTCTTTCATGTGTAAATCACAAAACTTTTTTTTAAAAAGTTGCATTCTTAGGTTAGCTGTTAACAATGGTGGTAGCTAGACAATATGTTGAAGGTGATAGCCCCCTGTGTTCTCTGTCTATGCCATGATGTTTAGATTGATTCTAATCTTAAAAGTGAGATAACGGAGTTTTACATGAATTCATGCAGTTTTTGAGCAAAGTACAATGTAACCCTGCAAGTACAAATTCATCCCACAAAATAGATGGTGTTGTTGTGTGATTTTTAATTTTGCACACCCCACTCCAACACCGGCATCTCCAAATCAGTGTTAGAATTTTATATTAGTCAGGCAATGAGACGACTATTGACTGTTTGATAATTTGTACTTTTATGTCTGTCAACTATTTTTGTAGCTATTCATTTGTTCATCTGATAATAGTTAGTGCGAGATTGTCATTGTTCAAAATTGTATTAAAGATTTTTCGTGGTCTGTTCTCAACTGCTTCTGTGCCTGGTTTTGGTCAACCTGGACTTTCTCCTGTTCAAGCTTTTCTGTTCCCTGGTTACATCCCCACTTTTCTGCTAGGGACCCAGGTTTGATTCCAACTTTAGATGACTGTCTGTGTGGAGGTTGCTTATTCTCCCCGTGTCTACATGGGCTTCCTCCAGGTGCTCCGGTTTCCTCCTACATTCCAAAGAAGTGCAGGTTAGGTGAATTGGCCATGCTAAATTGCCCATAATATTCACGATATGTAGATTAGGTGCACTAGTTAGGGGTAAATACAGGGTATGGGAATGAGTCTGGGTGATTTACTCTTCGGAGGATCAGTGTGGACTTGTTGGACCGAAGGGCCTGTTTCCACATTATAGAATCCCTATACATAGGGACTGCTGCTTTCTATAATATACACAGGGACTGTTGCTGTCTATAATATGCACAGGGATTGCTGCTCTCTATAATAAACACCGGGACTTCTACTGTCTATAATATACAGAGGGACTGCTGCTGTCTATAATATAGACAGGAACTACTGCTGTCTATAATATACACAGGGACTGTTGCTGTGTATAAAATACACAGGGATTGCGACTGTCTATAATATACACAGGGGCTGCTGCTGTCTACAATATACACAGGGACTGCTGTTCACTATAATATAGACTGGGACTGCTACTGTCTATAATATACACAGCAGTCCCTGTGTATATTGTAGACAGTAACAATCCCTGTATGTATTATAGACAGCAGCAATCTCTGTGTATATTATAGACAGTAGCAGCCCCTGTGTATATTATATACAGTACCAGCCCCTGTGTATATTATATACTGTAACAGTCTCTGTGTATATTATAGAAAGCAGCAATCCCTGTGTATTTTATACACAGCAACAGTCCCTGTGTATATTATAGACAGCAGTAGTTCCTATCTATATTATAGACAGCAGCAGTCCCTATATATAGGGATTCTATGATTATTGATCTGATCATAGTTATCTTATCTGGTGACTTGGTAACCCCCTTTGACAGTGCTTTGCAGTCTTATCCAGATTGATCCACTTCCCAACCTCTTCTGCTTACCTTTCTATTCTTTGAACTCCCTGTCAGTCAGGTAGGGAGAATTTTAAATTAAAAAATAACTTTAAAATGAAAAACAAAATTTAAAGTATGATTTAAAGGGCAATTAAGGATGAACAGTAATTTCTGTCATGTCGGTAGCACCTAGATTCTATGAACAAATAAAAGGTGCTTCCCTAACCATTATGGTCTGAAAAAACCTTAAAACATCTTAATCAAATGCAATTTGTTCGAATATAATAACCTGTTTTTTTGTAATATCTCTACAGCATTGATGGAGGCACGCACAGCAATCTCTCCCAATTCCCTATCCCAACACAGTTTTACAACTGGCTAGCACCAGAAATAATTCGGGGCAAGCCTGCCACTTTCAAGTCAGATGTCTACAGCATTTGTATACTTATTCAGGAACTGTTTACAGGTATAGTTCACAGGTTTTGTGTGTTAGATGATATTTTAACAGGTTCTTGTGGAGCATAAGCACTGCATTGGACCCATTGTATCAAATGGCCTGTTTCTGTAGTGCAGAATTCCTGATTCCTGAAGAAAGGCTCATGTCCGAAATGTCGATTCTCCTGGTCCTTGGATGCTGCCTGACCTGCTGCGCCTTTCCAGCAACACATTTTCAGCTGTTTCTGTAGTGCAGTTATTATTTATAATGCATACATTTTGGTAATGAAAATTCTACATTGGCATTTTTATGGTGTGGAAGATGAGTAAAATCAGAAATTATTTTTACTTCCATAATTCAATTTCTCTATGATTATTCATGATAATGTAAAAGTTTCCAGTAAGTACAAATAGAAATACAGAAATGAGGCACAAAAGACGTGTCATATTGCAGTACCTATATACTGTGCTATTGCATGGAAGGTTGGCGCTTGCAAGTCCCTGTTTGTGTTTTTCAGTGTTGAGCAATGTCTAGAGTGTTCTTGCTTATCAGGTCATTTTCTATACTGTCAGCTGCAGAACGTTTGTTCTTTCCGCAGTTCTCACCCACCAATTCTCACTCCCTCAGCTGATTTACTCGGAAGCCCAAGTAACAGTCTCATACTTCATTACCATCTCCCCCAGTAAAATGATGAGATTACCTTAGACTGAATGTATTCGCCCTGTGGAATGTTTGTGTAACGCACTGCTGATTTTCTGGGAGCCCACTGCTGAAGCAGGGACTGGTCACTGGATTTCATCCCCAAACTTATTTCATTCATTTAACTGTTCAATTTGATATTGGTACAAAGTTAAGGCACAAATTTACTCCAGTGCTTTATTGCAACCCTCACACCGGGCCAATTAATTGTTAGTGTTATAGACTATCATGTAGTAGAGGCAGTAGCTTCTTACTGTTTCATTTTGGTTCAACACTTTGACAAGTCATGCTATGTAGTTATTAATAAATGTGGCATTGTGAACAATTATATTTATGTCATGGACTTTACCTATTAGTTCAGTTTTGACATATTTTCAAACTTCTCATTGATGAAATTGTCGTGCAGATGTAGTTCCCTGGGAAGACCTGGATGGATTTGCAGTGAAGGAATTAATAGCAACAGGACGATATTTAACCGTGGATGAACAAGTTCCTAAGCCATACTATGACATAGTGCAAACTGGGATTCAACCAAAGCCACAGAATCGGACTATGAACCTTCAAGATATCCGCTTTATTCTCCGGAATGACATCAAGGTGGAAAAAGAGCCTCAGGAACATTTTGGGAGGGGGGGCGCGGGTGGAGGGGGGTTTTTGTTTCAGTCCTAAACTTAATAGCAGTGATTCTGAAATTGACCGAATACTCTGTTTCCATGCTGTACATCTTTATGACTCTATGACTCTAAACAGAGTTCCCATAGCTTTAAATAGACTCCTTATCTTGATTTCTTACGACATTTTTATAAGGACCACTTATTCTGCTCGAAGTGTTATCCTGGTTTTATATATATCTTATTGACAAGTCTAAATGTTATTCAATTCAATTAGCTATTTTGGATAAATATCAATCTAGTCTCATTTAACACAGGATATAATTAACAATCAGCAGAAATATACCCTTGAAAAAGTCCAATCCAAAGTGGAGAGCTTATATGATGATATCAATATGTCTGTGGCAGCCAGCTCAGACGATGCAGACTTCAGGAAAGAGCAGGTACAAGTTCAGGAGGTGAATGCCAGCAAAGGAAGACAACCTGAACATGTAAAAGAAGCCCAGATCACAACAGAGAATGGTATGGAAGTTGCCTTGATAAATAATTGTTCTGTTGGCATTTGTACACACAATCATTAAATTTTACTTTTATCTGAACTTCCTTCACTATACGTCACTGGGTAGTGGTATACCTGGGACTAATGACAGTTAAGCTTTACTAAGGCATACTGGATCTTGCTTTAGATCAATGGAGGCTTTTTAAAAAGAGTTTTTCATGAATTTGCCCCAATTTTATTGGAGAGAAGGAGGAAGAAAATAAACAAGGAGCCTACCTTTTTATATTTTTCAGATCATTCCTATTACAACTTGGGTCGGAGCACTAGCCTCAGTCCAAAGAAAGAAAGTGAACTAGCTGGTGAAGTCATAGATTTGAACAATGAATCATCACAACAGATTACAGTTCTGTATGATTGTTGGAGAACAGAGCAAAATCAAACTGAAGATAGTGCAATGTCTAGAATCCAGGCAAAGGTTTGTGACAAACATAAACTTAGTAAAGACCCATGGAATGAGTTTGAACAGGCCTATGGCATTGAGCCAGCTGAAAGCCAAAGAGCAAAACATGAAACTGATGTTCTCGAACAATTACATGAACTAGACCTTGCATTAGAACAAGAAATGTATGGTACATCTGACAGTCAACCAGCAGATGATGATTTAGAGACAAGTCTGTTACACTACGATAGCACAGGGGAGAATTCTGAGGAAGATAGCAGTGTATGCTTGGAAACAACAACAGAATATGCATCAGATGAGGAAAATGAACTGTTTCAGTCTCATAAAAGGTCAGGAGTGGAAGATTTAGCTAGTGATCAAGAAAAACAAAGTATGATTGCCTCACGTGCATTGAGCAACAGAGTACTGGAGGAAGAGAAGAACTCTGCGACTAATATGTCAATCCAGCACTCAATCAGCAGCTGTGCGATTAACATTCAAACATCAAAACATTTACTGCAACAAGCTTTCAGTGCCCTTGATCACATTAAAAGAGGATACAACCCTGAAGTAAACAAAATACTGAAAATTGCAGAAGAAACTAAAACACACGATTTACCGATCTTGGAGATAGCTCCCAACACCCAGCTACCTGGCTTTGATGAAGTTGACTATCAGAAGAAAAGTGAAAATGGGAATCGAAGGAGTAAGCTGTGCAATGACAGCCGCCTTGTGATCCCTATAGCTGTGGCTCCTCCAGGATGCTATCAGCTCCCAGTGTACAAAGTGAGAAAGAGGCACGGAGCTGATCCTGTAGTGAGCATTCAACCAGCATCAAAGGTTCTGAATTGGACTCAAGGTGACCACACATCAGTAGTGAAACCTTGTTCTAATGTTCTTGATGTTCTAAAGACATCAGACACCTATGCAGATGGGACACAAACTACCTGTTTATTGAAGAAGCAAGTGAATGATGAAGAGTCTGGTAACAGCTCTGCCATGGATAAACATGTTGCTTCTTTATCAGAATACAAGAGAACATTGGCAATGAAGAGTAAGAAGAAAAAGAATATATTAGCTCATGTTCACCATCAGGACATTTACCCTGTAAGTTTCTAAAACCACTGAAACATAATGTTATGAAATTTGCTACTTTCTTTGTACCAAATTTTAATATGTACTATTTGTTATTTTATCTTACGCGTCACACTACATTATTTTGCTTCTCATCATGGGTAGAGTGGGCAGTGCACCTTTAACAGCAGAAGTATAATGCAGGGGTAAAGGCTTTATGATCGAAAAGTATGGCGCTGGAAAAGCACAGCCAGTCAGGCAGCATCTGAGGAGCAGGAGAATCGATGTTTCAGGCATAAGTCCTTCATCAGGAATGAGACTTGTGGGCCAAGGGGGTTGAGAGATAAATAGGAGAGGGTGGGGTTGGGGTAGCTGGAAATGCGATAGGTAGATGAAGGTGGGTGAAAGTGATAGGTTGGAGAGGAGGGTGAAGCAGATAGGTGGGAAGGATAATGGACAGGTAGGACGAGTCAAGGGGGCGGTGTCGAATTGGAAGGTTGCGACTGGGATAAGGTGGGGGGAGGGGAAATGAGGAAACTGGTGAAATCCTCATTGATCCCATTTGGTTGGAGGGTCCCAAGACAGAAGATGTGGCATTTGGCGATGGAGGAGGCCCAGGATCTGCATGTCCTTGGTGGAGTGGGAGGGGGAGTTGAAGTGTTCAACCACAGGGTGGTGGGGTTGGTTAGTGTGGGTGTCTCAGACATGTTCTCTGAAATGATCCGCAAGTAGGTGTCCTGTTACCCTAATATAGAGGAGACCACATTGAGTGCAACAGTAGATGACGTGTCGAAGTACAGGTAAGTTTCTGTCAGATGTGGAAAGATCCTTTGGGGCATTGGACAGAGGTGAGGAGAGAGGGTAGGTGCAGGTTTTGCACCTACCCTCTTTTGCACTTCTTGCAGTGTGAGGGGAATGTGCCAGGAGTGGAGAGTGGGTTATTGGAGGTCGTGGACCTGACAAGGGAGTTGCAGAGGGAATAGTCTCTCCAAAATGCAGATAAGGTTGGGGAGGAAAATATATCGGTGATGGCAGGGTCTGTTTGGAGGTGGTGGAAATGGCAGAGGATGATGTGGTGTATCTGGAAGTTGGTGGGGTTGAAAATGAGAAACGGGGGTTTCTGTCATTGTGGCAATTGGAGAAGTGGGGTTCAAAGGCGGAGTGGGAAGTGGATGAGATGCGCTGGAGGACATCGTCAACCACATGGGAGTAGAATTTGAAGAATGCAGTCTTTGAAGAAGGAGAGCATCTGGGATGTTCCCAATTCCTCTGCCTCCACCGCATCTGCTCTCAGCAGGGTCAGTTCTACATCCCAGATGGTCTCCTTCTTCAAACACTGCAATTTCCCCTACCACGTGGTCGACAATGTCCTCTAGTGAATCTCATCTACTTCCCACACCTCCTCTCTTGAACCCCACCCCTCCAATCACCACAATGACAGAACCCTCTGGTCCTCACCTTCCTCCCCACTAACCTCCAGATATATTGCAAAATCCTCCGCTATTTCCACCAGATCCAAACAGACCCCATGACCAGAGATATATTTCCCTCCCCACCTCTATCTGTGTTTCGGAGAGACTATTCCCTCCGTGACTCCCTTGTTAGGACCAGGCCCCTTACCAATCCTCCCTCCACTCCTGGCACCTTCCCCTGCCAGCACAAGAAGTGCAAAATCTGCACCCACGCCTCTCTCCTCACCTCCGTCCAAGGTCCCAAAGGATCCTTCCACAGACAGAAATTTACCTCTACTTTCACACACGTCATTTATTGTATCCGTTGCATGCAATGTAGTCTCCTCTGCATTGGAGAGACAAGATGCCAACTTGCGGATCATTTCAGAGAACATCTCTGGGACACCCACACTAACCAACCCCATTACCCTGTGGCTGAACACTTTAACTCCCCCTCCCACTCCACCAAGGTCATGCAGGCTCTGGGCCTCCTCCATCGCCAACCTCTTACCACCTGACACCTGGAGGAAGAATGCTTAATCTGCTGCTTGGGAACCTCTAACAAACGGGATCAATGTGGATTTCACCAGTTTCCTCATTTCAGTTCCCCCCCCTCCCTATCCCAGCCGCAACCTTCCAACTCGGCACCGCTCTCTTGACCTGTTCTACCTGTCCATTATCCTTCCCACCTATCTGCTTCACTCTCGTCTCCGACCTATCACTATCACCCACCTTCGTCTATCTATTGCATTTCCAACTACCTTTCTCCCAGCCCCACCTCACTCCCATTTATCTCTCAGCCCCCTTGGCCTACAGGCCTCATTCCTGATGAAAGACTTATGTTCAAAACATTAATTCTCCTGCTCCCTGGATGCTGCCTGACCAGCTGTGCGTTTCCAGCGCCATACTCTTCGACTCTGATTTCCAGCATCTGCAGTCCTCACTTGCTCCTAATGGCTTTTTAATGCAAATTTTGGTTAATTAAAATTATAGTGATTTATAAAAAAAATTTCTTTCTTGCTGCAGACTCGTAGAGGCCACATATCTATGAGAATCCCAGCAGAAGGTAGCCAGCAAGAATATAGAAAGCAAAGCATGTATCTATCCGGCAATAGAAGAATCCACATTACTCAAAGGTGAATCTCCTGTGTAGTTTTGCCATTATGATTCTGGGAACCTATGAGTGAGCTCTGTGTGCATATTTTTGCTGTACCTGCTGTGCTGAAGTCCTACTTATCCCCAGTGTTGTAAAGGATGGGTCTGGTCAAGTTGTTCTAGAGTGTTCCAAGTTGTTGGACTGTACTGTGCCACCTGTTCCTTTATACAGGGAGAAACACCTTTTAACACAAGTCCAACAGGCAGTGATCAGCATATAATGTTTTTGTAATGTAATGTCCTGCAGGGAAAGGAGAAGCTATATCCTATTGGATTGTTCCCTAAGCTGACTGACAAAATAATTTGATAGAATGCATAGTCAACTAGGCATTGCTTGGCTGATGGTGAGACAGGCATTACCCATCAGATTTTTCATGCATTCCTAGACTTTCTATATCATGACATGTTGCCGTTGCGACAGCCTGGGTGATGAGAATCGCACCACAAATCTCTTTCTAGAATGTTTCTTTGAAAAGAAGGTCTAGAGATTGTTTTTGTCGAGGTTCATCCTCAGCCAATCTGTGATGCATGACTCAGTGCTCTGCAGACTGTTCCCATCAGCGCACACAGAGACAAACATCAACTGTACCTGGAAGACCATAAATTCCATGAAAGACATTCTTTGGTCTGCCTGAAATTTGTTGATCTTCCAGTACAAAGCATGGTCCTTGATTAAGTATTGCAGACCAGCACATTCCAAGGCCCAGGACTACATGCTGAGGGATGTACTAAAGTTTGGAGCAGCCACCGCCATGATGCAATGGGGAAATGCCACTATCTAAAGCCATTCTGCCATGGTATTTCAAGGATCTGATAACTTATAGAACCTCTTGTAGCTTGTATTGGAATAGAAGTAGTTTCTTGTCATATTTAATAAATGTTCCAGTTTGAGATTTGGAGTTCCAATTTGGCATTTGGATTGAAGCACCTAACAGTGCAATGTTCAGATGAGAAATGTGATATACGTATTGCATTTTCTGTAATATTTGACTTGAACTGCTTCGTCATATAGATAATTAATGAATAAAATATATTATTGCAGAGAAATATACCTAACACAGTAATGTAACAAATACTTCATTGCACTCCATTATTTGGTAATTATTCCAATTTCGGTCATTCTTTTCCCACCAATAGAGATGACAGAATAAATTAATGATTTAATCTAGGCCCAAGTTGGAATTGGAATTTTAATTTTGGCTCTCTTTTTGACTAATAGTATTATATCCAAGTCAGAAACTTTTGAGTTCATGGCCCACTCCAGACAATTAAATGTGTAACCTAGGCTAAGGAAAAACTGTACTGTTGAAGGTGCCGTCTTTCAGAAGAGACATTAATAAGGGTCATGTCTGCCCTCTCAGATGGATGTAAAAAGATCCCACAGCATTATTTAGAAAATGAGCAGCTGTGTTACCCTATTATCTGGCCAACATTTATCCCCAAGCCAGCATCACTAAAAACATTGTGACAATCATATTAAGTAAAACTGATGCTGTAGATCAGAAACAAGAATGGAAATTGCTGGAAAAGCTCAGCAGGTCTGGCAGCATCTGTGAAGACAAATCAGAGTTAACATTTCAGGTCCGGTGACCCTTCCTCAGAACAGATGGTAAATAGGAAAATGTTGGTTTGTATGCAGAAAATAGGGTGGAAAGAGGGGTTAAGAAATAAATGATAGGTGGGGGTAGAGTCATAGAGATGTACAGCATGGAAACAGACCCTTTGGTCCAACCCATCCATGCCGACCAGATATCCTAACACAATCTAGTCCCACCTGCCAGCACCTGGCCCATATCCCACTAAACCCTTTCTATTCATATACCCATCCAAATGCCTCTTAAATGTTGCAATTGTACCAGCCTCCACCACTTCCTCTGGCAGCTCCTTTCATACACGTACCACCTTCTGTGTGAAAAAGTTGCCCTGTATGTCTCTTTTATATCTTTCCCCTCTCACCCTAAACCTATGCCCTCTAGTTCTGAACTCCCCAACCCCAGGGAAAAGACTTTGCCTATTTACCCTATCCATGCCCCTCATAATTTTGTAAACCTCTATAAGGTCACCCCTCAGCCTCTGACGCTCCAGGGAAAACAGCCCCAGCCTGTTCAGCCTTTCCCTATAGCTCAAATCCTCCATCCCTGGCAACATGTTTGTAAATCTTTTCTGAACACTTTCAAGTTTTACAACATTTTTCCGACAGGAAGGAGGCCAGAATTGCACGCAATATTCCAAAAGTGGCTAACCAATGTCCTATACAGCCGCAACATGACCTCCCAACTCTAATACTCAATACTCTGACTAATAAAGGAAAGCACACCAAACGCCTTCTTCACTATCCTATCTACCTGCGACTTCACTTTCAAGGAGCTATGATCCTCCATTCCCAGGTCTCTTTGTTCAGCAACACTCCCTAGGACCTTACCATTACGTGTATAAATCCTGTTAAGATTTGCTTTCCCAAAATATAGCAACTCACATTTATCTGAATTAAACTCCATCTGCCACTTCTCAGCCCATTGGCCCATCTGGTCAAGATCCTGTTGTAATCTGAGGTAACCCTCTTCGCTGTCCACTACACCTCCAATTTTGGTGTCATCTGCAAAATTACTAACTGTACCTTTTATGCTCACATCTAAATCATTTATGTAAATGACAAAAAGTAGGGCCCAGCACCGATCCTTGTGGCACTCCACTGGTCACAGGCCTCCAGTCTGAAAAACAACCCTCCACCACCACCCTCTATCTTCTACCTTTGAGCCAGTTCTGTATCCAAATGGCTAGTTCTCCCTGTATTCCATGAGATCTAACCTTGCTAATCAGTCTCCCATGGGGAACCTTGTCGGACGCCTGACTGAAGTCCATATAGATCACGTCTACTCCTCTTTGTTACTTCCTCAAAAAACCCAATCAAGTTTGTGAGGCATGATTTCCCATGCACAAAACCATGTTGACTATCCCTAATTAGTCCTAGCCTTTCCAAATACATGTACATCTTGTGCTTCAGGATTCCCTCCAACAACTTGCCCACTACCGAGGTCAGGCTCACTGGTCTGTAGTTCCCTGGCTTGTCCTTACCACCCTTCTTAAATAGTGGCACCACATTAGCCAACCTCCAGTCTTCCAGCACCTCACCTTTGACTGTCGATGATACACATATCTCAGCAAGAGGCCCAGCAATCACTTCTCTAGCTTCCCACCTGATCAGGTCCTGGGGATTTATCCACTTTTAACTGTTTCAAGACATTCTGCCCTCCCTCCTCTGTAATGTGGACATTTTGCAAGATGGCACCATCTATTTGCCTCCAGTCTATATCTTCCATATCCTTTTCCACAGTAAATACTGATGCAAAATACTCATTTAGTATCTCCCCCATTTTCTGCAGCTCCACACAAAGGCTGCCTTGCTGTTCTTTGAGGGGCCCTATTCTCTCCCTAGTTACCCTTTGGTACTTAATGTATTTGTAAAAACCCTTTGGATTCTCCTTAACCCTATTTGCCAAAGCTATCTCATGTCCCCGTTTTGTCCTCCTGATTTCCCTCTTAAATATACTTCTACTTTCTTTATACTCTTCTAAGGATTCACTCAATCTATCCTATCTATACCTTATATATGCTTCCTTTTTCTTAACCAAACCCTCAATTTCTTTAGTCATCCAGCATTCCCTATACCTACCAGTCTTTCCTTTCACCCTAACAGGAATATACTTTCTCTGGATTCTCGTTATCTCATTTCTGAAGGTTTCCCACTTTTGATCCATTCTTTTACCTGCGAACGTCTGCCCCCAATCAGTTTTCGAAAATTCTTGCCTATTACCGTCAAAATTGGCCTTTCTCCAATTTAGAACTTCAACTTTTATATCTGGTCTATCCTTTTCCCTCATTAGAGCCTGAAGAGAGAGAAGAACAATTGGACAGACAAAGGTTTGGTTTACGATCTGACTAGGAGGGTGAATACCTGTTCATGGAGACTGTTAGTGACTAACAAAAGGTAGTGTCTACTGGCAGACTATGTAATAACAAGGCCTGGTGTGTGGGTAGGGGGCTAAGACATAGGAAAGTTTAGGCCCTAAAATTATTGAATTCGATATTGAGTCAGGAGGCCTGCAGGGTGCCCTGTTGAACATTCCTAGGTAAAAACAAGGACTGCAGATGCTGGAAACCAGATTCTAGATTAGAGTGATGCTGGAAAAGCACAGTAGTTCAGGCAGCATTCGAGAAGCAGGAAAATCGACATTTCGTGCAAAAGCCCCTTAGTAGGAATAGAGGCAGAGTGCCTGCAGGGTGGAGAGATAAATGAGAGGAGGATGGGGGTGGGGAGAAAGTAACATAGAGTACAATGGGTGAATGGGGGTGGGGATGGAGGTGACAGGTCAGAGGAGAGGGTGGAGTGGATAGGCAAAAAGGAAGATAGGCAGGTGGGACAGGTCATGGGGACAGTGCTGAGCTGAAAGGTTGGAACTGGGGTAAGGTGGGGGAAGGGGAAATGAGGAAACTGGTGAAGTCCACATTGATGCCTTGGGGTTGAAGTGTTCCGAGGTGGAAGATGAGGCGTTCTTTCTCCAAGCGTCGGGTGGTGAGGGAGCAGTGGTGAAGGAGGCCCAGGGCCTCCAAGTCCTTAGCTGATTGGGAGGGGGAATTGAAATGTTGGGCCATAAGGCAGTGTGATTGATTGGTGTGGGTGTCCCAGAGATGTTCCCTAAAGCACTCTGCTGGGAGGCGTCCAGTCTCCCCAATGTAGAGGAGACCGCATCAGGAGCAACGGATACAATAAATGGTATTGGTGGTGTGCGGTAAAACTTTGATGGATGTGGAAGGCTCCTTTGGGGCCTTGGATGGAGGTGAGGGAGGAGGTGTGGGTGCAAGTTTTGCAACTCCTGTGGTGGCAGGGGTAGGTGCCAGGATTGGAGGGTGGGTTGTTGGGGGGCTTGGACCTGACCAGGTAGTCATGGAGAGAAGGCGGAAAGGGGTGGAGAGGGAAATATATCCCTGATGATGGGGTCCATTTTGAGGTGGCGGAGATGTCGGCGGATGATTTGGTTTATGTGAAGGTTGGTAAGGTGCAAGGTGACCACGGGGGGTCTGTCCTTCTTACAGTTCGAGGGTTAGGGTCTGAGGGCGGATGTGCAGGATGTGAACGAGATGCGTTGGAGGGCATCTTTAACCACGTGGGAAGGGAAATTGCGATCGCTAAAGAAGGAGGCCATCTGGGGTGTTCTGTGGTGGAACTGGTCTTCCTGGGAGCAGATACGGCGGAGGCGGAGGAATTGGGAATATGGGATGGCATTTTTGCAGGAGGTAGGGTGGGAAGAGGTGTAATCCAAGTAGCTATGGGAGTCCAGACCAAAGAGGTAGCCATGGGCACCTGTACGGGCCCCAGCTATGCCAGTCTCTTTGTAGGCTACGTAGAACAGTCCATCTTCCGTAGTTACACCGCCACCACTCCCCACCTCTTCCTCCGCTACATTGATAACTGCATTGGCGCCACCTCATGCTCCCGTGAGGAGGTTGAGCAATTCATCAACTTCACCAACACATTCCACCCTGTCCTTAAATTTACCTGGACCATCTCCGACACCTCCTCCCCTTCCTGGACCTCTCCATCTCCATTAATGATGACCGACTTGACACCAACATTTTCTACAAACCCACCGACTCTCAGCTATCTGGATTACACCTTTTCCCACCCTACCTCCTGCAAAAATGCCATCCCGTATTCCCAATTCCTGCGCCTCCGTTGTATCTGATCCCAGGAGGACCAGTTCCACCATAGAACACACCAGATGGCCTCCTTCTTTAGAGACCGCAGCTTCTCTTCCCACGTGGTCAAAGATGCCCTCCAACACATCTCGTCCACATCCTGCACCTCCGCCCTCAGACCCCAACACTCCAATCGTAACAAGGACAGAACCCCCCCCCCCGGTGCTCACCTTCCACCCTGCCAACCTCCGCATAAACCAAATCATCCGACGACATTTCCACCACCTCCAAATGGACCCCACCACCAGGGATATATTTCCCTCCCCACCACTTTCTGCCTTCCACAAAGACCATTCCCTCCGTGACTACCTGGTCAGGTCCACGCCACCTAAGAATCCCCTGCCGTCCTGGCACCTTCCCCTGCCACCGCAGGAATTGTAAAACCTGTGCCCACACCTCCTCCCTCACCTCCATCCAAGGCCCCAAAGGAGCCTTCCACATCCATCAAAGTTTTACCTGCGCATCCACCAATACCATTTATTGTATCCGTTGCTCCCGATGCGGTCTCCTCTACATTGGGGAGACTGGATGCCTCCTAGCAGAGTGCTTTAGGGAACATCTCTGGGACACCCACACCAATCAACCACACTGCCCTGTGGCCCAACATTTCAATTCCCCCTCCCAATCAGCCAAGGACATGGAGGTCCTGGGCCTCCTTCACTTCTGCTCCCTCACCACCCGGCGCCTGGAGGAAGAACACCTCATCTTCTGCCTCGGAACACTTCAACCCCAAGGCATCAATATGGATTTCACCAGTTTCCTCATTTCCTCTTCCCCCACCTCATCCTAGTTCCAACCTTTCAGCTCAGCACTGTCCCCATGACTTGTCCTACCTGCCTATCTTCCTCGCCACTCCACCATCCTCTCTGATCTACCATCTTCATCCCCACCCCATTCACCCATTGTACTCTTTGCTACATTCCCCCACCCTCCTCTCTGACCTGTCACCTCCATCCCCACCCCTCATTCACCTATTGTACTCTATGCTACTTTCTCCTCACCCCCATCCTCCTCTCATTTATCTCTCTACCCTGCAGGCACTCTGCCTCTATTCCAGATGAAAGGCTTTTGTCCGAAACATCGATTTTCCTGCTCCTCGGATGCTGCCTGAACTGCTGTGCTTTTCCAGCACCACTCTAATCTAGAATGTTGAACATTCCTGCCACTCCTGTTTCTGTTTCTGTTTCTGTGACAATCATATTGCTGTTTGTGAGAGCTTTGTGTATTTAAATTGGCTGTTTAGTTTCCAGTTTTATAATAGTGACTATACTCCACAAAGCACTTAATTTGCTGTAAAATGTCGTCGTGTGTCCTGCTGTTGTGAAAGCAATTATATAAATTCAAGTCTTTCTTTGAGCCAGAGACTTAATCGCATACATTTCCCATAAATGCAGGTTGTTAATCCAAGCTGACAATCATGAGAGAAGGCTGAAATACTTGTTTTCTGATATGACATTCTACTGAACACGATGTTTAAAGCTGCCATCAGCCCTCACTCACTGGTGCCTTGGTTTGGAGAATTCAAAAAAGGCTTGTATTTTAGCACTTTTCATGGCCACCAGATATTTCAAAGTGCTTTAAAGCCAGTAATTGAGTTCAGCCTGTTCAGTTTTGGGGATGTCAGATTTCTGGTGATTTAGGAACAGAAATAGGCCTGCTTTGCCTTTCAGCAGATCATAGCTGTTTGTAGCCCAAACTCTACTTAATTTTTATTTTAATATCTTTTGATTCCCTTGTCAATCAAAAATCTGTCCAAATGTTTCTTGAATACACAGTATTCAGTGATCCAACCTGCACTGCTCAATGGAGAAGATAACTCCACAGACTGATGATCCCTCTGAGAGAGAAAAACTTCTCCTTACCTCTGTCTTAATTAGGAGATCCCTCATTGTTAAACTGTGTCCCCGATAGTTCGAATCTCTCCTACAAGGGGAAACATCTTATGCACCCTGTCAAGTCCCTCAGGATCTTAAATGTTTCAATAAGATCACTTCTCATTATTCTGTTGGATATAGGCCCTAAGACCATATAACCTGCTGAGCATTTCCTAATAAACTAACCCTTTCCTCTCAGGAATCAGTTAAGTGAATCTACTCTGAACAGTTTCTAACACAATTATATCCTTTCTTAAGTAAAGAGACTAAAACTATACACAGCATTTCATTGTCAGTCTGCCTAAGGCCCTGTAACAGATGTAGCAACACATTACTACTTGTATATTCAATTTCCCATTGCAATAAACACCAACATCCCATTTGCCTTTCTAATCACTTCTGTCCCTGCATTCTGAGTTCTGGTGATTCATGTAGCAGAGCGTTAAGATCCCTTTGTACTTGGGTACTACAATATCTTTCCATTTAAAAAGTATACTGCCATTCTATTATCGAAGTAGGTAAATGTGCACATCCCCAAATTAAACTCTATCTGCCAAATCTTATCCCGCTCAGTAAACCTACTTAAATCAATTTGTAAACAGTTTGCTGTCTTGACAACTTAATTTTCTGCCTATCTTTGTGTCATAAACAAATTTAGCAAACATAATTTCATCCCTTTATCCAAGTCATTAGTATAGTTTATGAATAGGAGAAAATGAGGACTGCACATGCTGGAGATCAGAGTCGAGAGTGGGATGCTGGAAAAGCACAGCAGGTCAGGCAGCATCTGAGGAGCAGGAGAAATGACATTTTGGGAAAGGGTCCTTCATCAGGAATGAGGAATGTGAGCTGAGGGGGTGGAGAGATAATTGAGAGGGGGGTGGGCATGGGGGGAGATAGCTGAGAGTGTGATAGGTAGATGGAGGTGGGGGTAATGGTGATAGGTTGGAGGGGAGGGCCACCCTCCTCAGCTTGTCCATCTGAAAATGATCTATTCATGTCCAGTTCTATGCTTTCTGTTAGTAATCTAGTTTCTATCCATGCTATTGTCTACACCATGAGCTCTTGTATTGTGAAGTAACCTTTTATATGACACCCTATTGAATGCCTTTAGAAATCTAAGTATTCTCCACCTATAGGTTCTTTACAATTCATCCTGCCTCAAAAAGCACTGTAAAATTAGTCAAACACTATTTCCCTTTCACAAAATCGTGTTGGCTTAGCACGATCACATTTTGATTTTCTAATTACTCTTAATAATATATTGTAGCAATTTCCTGTTTCAGGCTCCCTCCTTTTTTGAATAGAGATGTTGCGTTTGTGATTTTTCATATTCACTGGGATCTTTCCAGAGTCCATGGGGATTTTGGAAGACCATAACCTACCATCTCTAGTAGATCACATCCATCTTGGTCACTTTTGTAAGACCCTAGGATGAAGTCCATAAGGTTTTGAGGATTTGTCAGCCTTTAATTCTAATAGTTTTCTCAGTACCTTTCATTGATGACTGTGATTGAAGCTCCTCTCTTCTTTTTGCCACTTGAACTTTAAGTATTCTTGGGATGTTTTATGTACGTTTTACAGTGAAGTCAAGACACAAAATACTTGATGTACATTTCCATCTTTTCCTTGTTCCCATTATTAATCTGGAGACTTACAAATGACTATACTGACCTCTGGAACTGCCTCTCTAATGCACTCTCCTGTTGACCTGGATTATGCACCAGAGCTATGCAGATTTTACTTTTGATAATCGTTTGGACGTATTCAACAGAAAAAACCTCTCTTATTGACCTGTTCAAGATTTCTCCCACATCAATAGCATTGTATGCCAGTTTTAGTTGTCATTGTTATTTATGGATCTTTAAAGGTACAAAATGGCTGATACATTTCCTATGGAATGACATTGACTATAGTGGTATAAAGTGTTTCTGAATATTGTGAGACATGATAGAATGCTATCTCTATGCTTGTCTTTCAGTATTATAAGACTCAACTTACTATTGTATTGGAACTTTCTATAGTCACAGGATATCCCAAACCACTTCACAGCCAATTAAGTACTTTTGAGTTGCATTATTGTAAGGAAGCATGACAACCAGTTTGTGCCCAGCCCCAAATTCCCACAAACAATAATAGTTCCAGTGGACCTTTACATCCACCTGGGACACTGGACAGGGCCTATGTTAACATTGAATTTAATGGATGGTAGCCCCTTCTCCAAATAATGCAGCACTGTTTTAGTACTGAATTAAAGTTTTAATCTAGATTATATAATAAAATCACTGTAATGGAGTTTGATAGTATTGGTCTTCTTACTCAAAGGTGAGAGTGCTACCACTGAGTCAAGACTGTCAAATAAACAGCATATTGCTTGGTAAGGTAGTCAGTATTGGATGTATGTTTTATTCCTTAAAATATGAGAGATTGAACTGGTGAACCATATGTCTGTCTTTTCTTCCATCCCCATTTCCCAGGGTTGGCCATGAGCGTCCACTGGTTTACTACACACTTACAGATAATGTACCATGATGGTTTACCATTGTTTCTTGCAGAATGGCTGATAATGAGAGTCCGCCTCGCCAGTGAATTGGAAGGGTTCACAGGCTAACAATCAATCTATTTGGTCACTTTACCAATACACCTTCCCTGGCCAACAAGTCCTGGCATGAGGCTCGAATCCTGGGTTTCTTGTCCAGAATTAGATACCGGACCACAAGTCCTCTTAATTATATATAATTGTCATTTTAGTACATTACTAAGCGCAAATATATTTTCATTTAATTTGTGCAGCTGTAACATTGTACCAGAAGGAGTGAAAGTGAGACAGAAGAAAAATCATGAGATTTCTCCTTTAACCAGCAGGAGAAAAACACAACACCGAAACTATCCAAAAAAATCAAAGTTAAAATCGGAGCAAATGCCTGGGACTAACAATTGGACAAGTAAGGAAACAGATTTAGACCTAATTTAGTCCTGTCATAAGAAATCAGGTGGATGTTAGATCTTATGACACTGTTTCCAACAAGAACAGGTGAGATACATCCAGTGTCTGGCCAATCCATATCATTAGAAATTGTTTATCATGCTTTTATTTGTGGGAGCTTCCTATGTGTAATTTGGCTGCCAGGTTCTTTATGTTATTTGTTGACTACACTTCAGAAGAACTTCATTGGCTGTCCAGTGCTCTGGAGTGTCCTGAGACTGAAAGCCATTATGTAAATGCAATTCTTCCTTTTTTTATCTTATCCAATGTGGGGCAAACTCAAAAGCAGATTTTCTTTTGATTGTGATTGGACAATTGACTCAAAAGCAAAATTCTTAGGATGCTGGAAATCTGAATTTTAAAATGTTAATCAACTCAAAACATTCCTTCTGTTCCTCTCTCCACAGAGGCTGCCTCACCTGCTGGGTTCCAGTATCTTAAGTATATTCCAGATTTTAAGCATCTGTGGCATTTTGGTTTTAGAAACTTGTTTATTCTCACACATAGTGCTACTACATGGTAGGGGAAGAATGATAGTCTGTTTTATAACTCGTGTTTAGAATTCATGGCCTACATTTATTTTCATAGATGAAGTTACAGACGTGATTGAAAAGATGGCCTCTGGATGCCTGCCTGCTGCACAAGAGGAACCAGAGGACAATAGTAGCCCACACATAAATGAAGAGGAATTGTTCCGCCATTTTGCAAAACTACCGTGGCAATACAGGGAACATCGGCAACATCACAACAGTGACAAGGAGAAAAAAGGACTAGAGCTAGGTCACGAACAAATGGGTTACAGCTCACACAAGAACACTTCCAAGGACACACTGATTGAGAGTGACAGCAGTGCAGGTGTGGAGGAAATTTTCCAGAGTTTTGCAGGTGAAGTGTTTAAATATGAATAGTCATTAGTGTCTTTTAAAGAAATGAGTTTTATTTTGTCCTTGGTGCAAACTGCACATTGATGGAGACTGTCAGTTTTGTTTACGGATTGTAAATTAATGTAGTGGGTGAAACTTGATGAGTTGGAAAGTGAGATGGCTAAGCTTGTGATATGTTTCCCCTAAATTCTCAAATGTTTATATTATATTAGGCACTCAATTGAGCTATGCAAATCAGCATATAATCCAGCACTTATAAATTTTACATTTATTCAGTGAATGACTGGGGATATGTTACAATAAGAGTTTTGATCTGATTGGCTACAATGATTTTGTTTTGAATATGAATGAATGAAAGCTGAAATTGAGAAGAAATATTTAAATAATATGATGGACAAAAAAGCAGAAAATAATCAGCCAGAAATGAGGAAAGATTGACATCTTTTCACTTTAGGACAGAATGAATCTTTTGATAGCCAGTTATCAGGATGCAGTGAGGAAGAAATGGAGACAACAAACCTCAACAAAACATTCATCACAAGACGAATGCGAAAGAAAGCTCAAAAGGTGTGTTATATATCTGGATATTTTTATCAAAGTATTTTACAGCAATTTATGTAAATGAGATTTATCCATTTTGATTGAAAGGCTACTCTATGGTCTAGCCAAAAGATCATAAGACACATGAGCAGAAATTTGGCCATTCAGCCCATTGAGTCTGCTCGCCATTTAAACATGGCTGATAAGTTTCTCTATCCCATTCTCCCACTTTCTACCCATAACCATTGATCCCCTTCATAATCAAGAATACTGTCTTCAATGTACTCAATGACCTGGCCTCCACAGCCTTCTGTGGTAATGAATTAACAACAGTAGCCCAGGTTAAGGTTATCTACAATAAAATTAATAAGATATTGGATGTACTTGGTATGTCAGGAAGCATCAGAGGAGAGAGAAACAGAGGGGTGTGTCCTTGATGATGACCTATTGTGAGAGGGAAAGATGAACATCTAAGATCTTTCTGCCAAGGTGTAACGAGGGTCTCAGAAGCAAAATTAGAAA
The DNA here is from genome assembly GCF_020745735.1 of Hemiscyllium ocellatum. Lineage (NCBI taxonomy): Eukaryota > Metazoa > Chordata > Chondrichthyes > Orectolobiformes > Hemiscylliidae > Hemiscyllium > Hemiscyllium ocellatum. The sequence continues at coordinate 8,478,144 of NC_083431.1, read as the reverse complement.
TTGCTGGAAAAGGTCAGCAGGTCTGGAACATCTATAGAGAGAAATCAGGGTTAACGTTTCGGGTGCGGTGGCCCGTCCTCAGAATTATTCTAAACTGTTCAGAGCTGTTTCACACAGAGGGTGGTGAGTGTATGGAAAGAGCCGATGAAGATTCCTGATGAAGGGCTTTTGCCCGAAACGTCGATTTTCCTGCTCCTTGGATGCTGCCTGACCTGCTGTGCTTTTCCAGCACCACTCTAGACTCTGAGTGGGCGGCACAGTGGTTAGCACTGCTGCCTCACAGCGCCTGAGTCCCGGGTTCAATTCCCGACTCAGGCGACTGACTGTGTGGAGTTTGCACATTCTCCCTGTGTCTGCGTGGGTTTCCTCCGGGTGCTCCGGTTTCCTCCCACAGTCCAAAGATGTGCAGGTCAGGTGAATTGGCCATGCTAAATTGCCCGTAGTGTTAGGTAAGGGGTAAATGTAGGGTTATGGGTGGGTTGCGCTTCGGTGGGTCGGTGTGGACTTGTTGGGCCGAAGGGCCTGTTTCCACACTGTAAGTAATCTAATCTAATCTAATCATGTGATCTCCAGCATCTGCAGTCCTCACCAGAGGAAATGGTGGAGGTTGCTACAATTACAACATTTATAAGGCATCTGGATGGGTATATAAATAGGAAGGGTTTATTGGGATATGGGCCAAGTGCTGGCAAATGAGACTAGATTAATTTAGGATATCTGGTCGGATAGGATTTATATATAATTTAGGATAAGGGCGAGATGGACCGAAGGTTGTGTTTCCGTGCTGTACATCTTTATGACTCTATGACTAAGTGCTTTGGAACATAGGAAAGTAAATACAGTTTTTTTTTGTGAATAAAGTATATTTTTGTCACCAAAAAAACATCAGAACTAAAATCAGATGCATATCAATTAGTCACTTTTTCTTCAAAGATGGTGCCTTCAGCATTGACCAATGTCTGTACTAATTAAAACCAGTAAAATATTTATTTGCAGCTATGGAATACAATCTTTAAAGAAAAGCAATTGATACAGTCCAACAGACAGATCAAGTAATGACATATAAACAAAGTACTGTTGATGCTGAAATTCAGTTCTGATGACATGCCATCAACCTGAAGCTATTCTGCTTTTCTCTCTACATTAACTGTTGAGTATTTCCATCATTTTCTGTTACCTAGTAATATGTTAGTTACCTATTGGAGATATATATTTGGGAAATAAAGCACTTTCTAGATGATCACCTTTTGTCTATTGAACATTTCCGAGAGCAGTAGTATTGCGTATTGAGTTATATATTGTCTACCCTAACTAATCTGAGTGATACTGATTTTTATTCTTGGCATGAGTAGTAAGTCATAGCAAATCCAATTCACCAATTTTATTCCTAGCACTCATTTTGGCTGAAACTGTAATCACAGCCACAATGAACATTATTATTATCTGGTTTTGAATGGATTTCTCCAAAATATGTATTGATAATGTCTGCAGCTTTTGCAGTTACCCTACCCCAGAATCTATTGAACAGCTCCAGCATTCCTGGCCTGAAAGACACAGAAATTTCCATCAGTAATTTATACCTGAAGAACATGTACAAATGTTATTGCTTTGATAAACGATCAATAGCAATGAACAGAATCAAAGAAGATTTGCCTTATATCTGTTTATAAAATGTAGACACATGTTGAATAGATCGTAACAATCCATTTCAAAATATATACAGTGTCAGGCTGTATGACAAAATTCATTTCACAAGTGTTCATGTTTGGATGCCTGTTGTTAGTGCTGTAGTAGTATTGGAGTTTCTTGAAGAGGTATCAGAAAGGGTTGATGAGGGCAAGGCTGCTGATGTGGTGTACATGGACTTCAAAAACGCATTTGATACAGTGACTAAGAGAAAGTTAGGACTGCAGATGCTGGAGAATAGAGTCGGAAAGTGTGGTGCTGGGAAAGCACAGCAGGTCAGGCAGCATCTGAGGAGCAGGAGAGTCGACATCTCAAGCATAATCTCTTTATCAGGAATGAAGGGGTTGTCCAAGGGGGCTGAGAGATAAATGGGAGGGGGAAAGGTAGCTGGGAAAATACGATAGGTAGAAGAAAATGGGAGTGAAGGTGATAGGTCAGAGAGGAGGATGGAATGGATAGGTGGGAAGGAAGATGGACAAGGAGGACTGTTCAGGAGGGCGGTGCCGAGTTCGAGGGTCTGGGAAAAGGTTGGGGGAGGGGAATGAAGAAACTGGTGAATTCCACATTGATCCCATGTGGTTGGAGGGTCCCAAGGCGGAAGATGAGGTATTCTTTCTCCAGGTGTTGGGTGACTAGAGTTTGGTGGTGTGGAGGCCCAGGACTTGCATGTCCTTGACGAAGTGGGAGGGGGAGTAAAAGTGTTAGACCATAGGGCGGTGGGGTTGTATAGTGCGTGTGTCCCAGAGGTGTTCTCTGAAACGTGACACATCTTAGTGTCCTGTCTCCCCAGTGTAGAGCAGACCACATTGGGAGCAATGAATACAGTAGATGACATGTGTGGAAGTACAGGTAAACCTCTGTTGGATGTGGAAGGATCCTTTGGGGCATTGGAAGGAGGTGATGGGGGAGGTGTATGAGCAAGTTTTGTACTTCTTGCAGTGGCAGAGGAAGGTGCCAGGAGTGGAGAGTGGGTTGGTGGGAGGTTTGGATGGAACAAGGGAGTCGCAGAGGGAATAGTCTCTATGGAATGCATATATGGGTGGGGAGGGAAATATATCTCTGGTCGTGAGGTTTGTTTGTAGGTGGCGGAAATGGCAGAGGATGATGCGAGTATTCGGAGATTGATGTGGTGGAAGGTGAGGACCGGAGTGGGGGGGTTCTGTCTTTATTGCAATTGGAGGGGTGGGATTCAAGCCTGAGGTGCTGGAAGTGGAGGAGATGCTTTGGAGGGCATCGTTGAACATGTGGGAGGGTAAATTGCAGTCTTTGAAGAAGGAGGCCATCTGGGATGTTCTCTGGTGGAATTAGTCCTGCTGGGAGTAGATATGGCGGAGACAGAGGATTTGGGAATAAGGGATTGCGTTTTTACAGGAGGCAGGGTGGGAGGAGTGTAGTCCAGGTAGCTGTAGTAGGTTTAAAGTGGATGCCTGTGTTGAGTCGGTCGTCAGAAATGGAGGTGTGGTTCAGGAAGGGGAGGGAGGTGTCCAAGATGGTCCAGGTGAACTTGAGGTCAGAGTGGAATGTGTTTGTGAAGTTGATAAACTGTTCAGCCTCCTTGTGGGGACACGAGGTAGCGCTGATACAGTTATCGATGTAGTGGAGGAAAAGGTGGGGAATGGTGCTGGTGTAGCTGCGAAGGATGGACTGCTCCATGTATCCGATGAAGAGGGGCCCATGTGGGTGTCCATGGCTACCCCTTTGGTCTGGAGGAAGTGGGAGAAATTGTTGAGGTTGAGGACTAGTTCATTCAATCAGATGAGTGTATTAGTGCAAGGATACTGGTTGGGTCGGCGGGAGAGGAAGAAGTGTAGGACTTGGAGGCCGTCGTCATGGCGATTGGATGTGTATAGGGACTGGATGTCCGTGGTGAAGATGAGGTGTTGGGACAGGGGACCAAAAGTCATGGAGGAGGTGGAGGGTGTGGGTGGTGTCGAATGTGTGTGGGCAGATCCTGAACCAGGGAAGACATTACCGTGTCAAGGTATGCAGAGTTGTTAAAGGAGAGATTTGAGATGGCCCAGGGAATCCCTTGTGGACTCAGACCTGTAAGCCTCTCTCTAGGTTTGTCCTGGAGATCGTACTCTTTGGAAGTCTGAAATAAAAGATCCCCTTACAGACAGATTGGTTTAATTTTAGTTATCCCCTTTATTTACCAGTAGCATCACTGTTACAACATAACACTGATACCTATAAGCAAAACTACTAGGTTCTAATAACCTAGCAGAGTAGGGTACCAGCTCTTCAAGTGCCCCAGCAGGCTACTCTGATGTTTTGATACAAAGTAGCTTCCTTTATACAAAAGTTTACCAAAACATTACATGTTCTTTATTAGACAGATAACAGTGAAAGACAATAATTCATAAGGAAGAGAAGTTAATTGACAGGTCTGTGTACGCTCGACTAATCACTCCTACAGATCCTAACCCATTCATCAGGTGGGAAACATACCCAGCCGAGTTAGGCACCTGCTAAAGAGATAAACTCCTCTCATAAATAGGTACCAGTCTGAGCTCATTGGCAAGTTCATAAGGTAACCTTGCACAGCCCACACGTCTGATACTATTTTTTATTTCAAAAATATACTTTATTCATAAAATTATTTGGATCTCTTTACAATTGGCCATGCCATTCTTGTGCACACATTACATTGCTTTACATACAGATATCAAAATTTATTTTTCCTCTATACAAGTCTGTACATTTACTATCCAGATCTTCTGCTGAGGCATCAGCAGAGCCCAAATGACTGGGTGGCCCCCCTGTTCTTCTTAGGTAGGCAGATGTTACAAGGTGGTCTTTCCCCACCATGCCTTGGCAGCAGCTGCCCCAAGCTTCAGCGCTTCCCTCAGCACGTAGTCCTGGACCTTGGAATGTGCCAGTCTGCAACACTCAGTTGGGGTTAACTCCTTCAGCTGGAAGATCAACAGGTTTCGGACCGCCCAGAGAGCGTCCTTCACCGAGTTTATGATCCTCCAGGCACAGTTGATGTTCGTCTCGGTATGCGTCCCGGGGAACAGACCATAGTGCACGGAGTCCCACATTGCGGCGTTGCTTGGGTCGAACCTCGACAAACACCCTGCATTCCTCTCCAGACTTCTTCTGCATAGGCACATTCCAGAAGGAGGTGTGTGACAGTCTCGTTTCCCCCCCCCCCACAGCTGCTTCGAGGGCAGTGTGCAGTGCGGGATAGAGTCTGGGCATACATAAAGGATCTCACAGACAGATCCCTTCTCACACATCTGAAAAAAAATTTTTATTTCAAAATATACTTTATTCATAGGAATAAATCTTTGGTACCTGTACAATTGGTCATGCCATTCATATATATACATTGCATGTCTTAACATTACAGAGAACAGATTGAGTTAATCGAATTTACAGTTATCGTATTTGCAGTTCTGTTTATTAATCATCCAGTCTCTTAGTATTTAGCTGAGGCGTCAGCAGAGCCCAACTACTGAGTGGGCCCCCTGTTATACGATAGCAAAGGAACCTTCTTTGACCTCCAGTTTATGGGGATACCATTGTCCATTTGACTGTCCTGTCTTTGGGGTAGCTGTCTGCATCCCCATGGTGAGCACGAACTGCTGGACCCTCGCTGGGCTGAGGTAGCTGTCCAGCTCCTCACTGGGGTCATTTACGCGCTCTGGTGTCATTGAGCCAAGGCAAGGGTCCGCACTATCCAGTTCTGTGTCTGACAGTTGGACTGTCAGAGGATCACGGCTCTCAGTTACCTGTAGCTTAGGGCAGTGGGTAACCCCCGGTTCTCACTGGGTGGAGGGTGGACTTCGGGGGCTCTGTTGTTTCCTGGTTGGGAGGAAATGCCCTCCTCTTCACCTACAGCGCTCTGTCTCTTCTTCTGTTGATGACGCTCCTTGCGCCTGTCTTCACCATCCAGAGAGCTGGCCGTACCTCCCTCGTGCAGCTGTCGTTTCCCCCTTTGCTTTGGGGGCCTGGCAGGATTTTCCTTTCCTGTTTTTAACAGGTATCCACTCCTCTGCCTTCTCGATTACCTCCTCCTCCATTGCTTCCATTTGCCCAACTAGAGCTAGGATCAACTGCTGTGTCTCTCCGCTGGCTGCTGCCTCTTCCACTCCAGCCTGTTCTTCTTTCTGGGTGCCACCAGTCTCCGTTTCCCTGCTGTCTGGGTGGACCTTGCTGGTCTTTGGGGGTCCCTGGCTCAAGTTGCCACCTCCGACCATCTGTGCATAAGTGCCCCCCCACCCCCCCCCGCCCCCGTCTTGGGGCAGGTCTTGTACATGTGGTCCGTCTCTCCGCACAGGTTGCAGCTCTTTGCTTCCTGACAGTCCTTGGTCAGGTGACCCTCCTGTTTGCAGTTCCTGCAGATGGTCACCTTGCAATCCGCTGCCATGTGTCCCAACTTCCCGCAGGTTCAGCACACTTTCGGCTGCTCTGCATATGTCAGGTAGCCTCTGCTCCCTCCAATTGCGAAGCTTGAGGGTGGGTGGAGGATGTTCCCACTGTCATCGACCCTTAGGGTTACCCTGACCTGCCACTTACTGGTCCAGATCCCGAAGGGGTCGACCACATCGGTGCTTTCTCCCTCGACTTGGATACAATTATTTTAAAAATGGCTTCTTCGCAAGGAGGGGAAACTTTTGATCATAAAATGGCTTCCTGACACATTGTAATCGAATCTCTTCAATGTTAGGCTTAGAATAATTTCCTGCTCTTTAAGCACTGAATCATTCTGTACCTGAGGCTGAGATGTTACCGTAAGGTTGCATTTAAACTGACTCATTAGTCTTTGAATTAACATACCTATCTAATCTCTGTTATTGTTAGGTAGACTGTAATGAGCTATAAGTGTTGATAGCAGTTGCCACTAATTGCCTTTCTCCTACCAGGAACTACATCTCCTCATCTATCATCCTCTCCCAACTTTCACCATCCTAATGACAGCAACCTCTGGCACAGATATTAGCTGTCATTAACCTGTTCTAGCCCATAGACACTGACTGCAATCTGTTTCACTTCCAAAGTGTCAGCAGCAAATTCAGCTCAAGAGGCACCTCAGCCCAGCCAAAACCTGACCCTTTGTACACAGTTAAAAATCACACAACACCAGATGAAGGAGCGTCATTCTGAAAGCTAGTGTGCTTCCAATTAAACCTGTTAGACTATAACTTGGTGTTGTGTGATTTTTAACTGTGTACACCCCAGTCCAACACCGGCATCTCCAAATCATGACCCTTTGTAAGCATCCATGTGTGCATTTTGAGCAAGAATCTTTAGATAGCAATTAAGAGCAACAGTCACAGTTTGTTCTTGCCTCTCAGTGATTTCGAGGCCACTTGCAGCATAACTACTGCCACCATGACTGAGATTGAATCTTAGACATTCTTGGTCTGCGTGGCTCAGCTACAATTTGGATAAAGTTCATGAACCATTAGGGGAGCCTGTGGGTTTTTTTCTGCAAAATATCATTGTGGAACTTCTTAAAGAAGAAAGCCTGAGGAATTTGGAAGGAATGATCACTTCTTAGTGTTAATTGCATGTATGGCTTAAGAGGTGGCATGAATTAATTTTGTTCAATGTAATGTTTTCAGGAAAAGATGTACCACTCGTCAATGTCAGATTCATCCCTCAGTGTGTCTGATGAGTTTTTCACTCCCAATCCCGAAATGGTCTCTGTTTGTTCTGAAACTTCAACTAATGTCGACCTCAACTCAAATCAACTTACCAAAGAGGTAAAATGGAAGTAATTCACCAGATATTATCAATTCCACAATGCTCATGGCTCCGGTGAGCTGCCTTTACTTTTCCTTTTAACATTCTTGTGGACTATTTTACTCACTCATTATTTTCTGCTATATCCTTGCTACGGTGAAATCTAAAATGAGGAATTCTATGATGTGGAAGGTTTAAAGAAGTTGGGATAAAAATAAAATATTACACATCCTAAAAAAAATTGAGATATAAATAAAATGCTATGTACACTGAGGAGAACGAAACAGAGTTAACCTTTTAGATCAATAACCTTTTATTAGAACTGGGGAACATCAGGTTTTAAGCCAGGATTGAAACTTACTTGAAAACTGTTAAGTCTCCAACTCCTTCCGATTCTGGTAAAAGGCCTCAGACGTGAAATGTTAACTCAGTTTCTCTCTTCACTGATAGATCAGATCTGCTATTTTTTCCAGCATTTTCTGTCTTTATGCTTTAGAATCTGGGATTGTTTTCTTTAAAGCAAAACAAGGAGGAGGCAAAGGGAAAATTTAATCAAGGTTTTTAAAAATTTTTGACGGTTTGTTAGCATATGCAAAGCTGATTCCTTTGGCAGGAGTATTGATAACCAGAGGACACAGAGTTAAGGTAATTGGCAAATGCGCCTCATGATAAATAAGTGTTTTTCTTTATATAGTGAGTTGTTATGATTCATCTGAAAGAGTGGAGATAACAAATTCAATAGGAACTTTCAAATTGGATAAATGTTAGAAATAGGAAAATTTGCTAAGGAAAGAGGGGAAATAGACTCATCAAGCCTTTTACTGTAACCGCTCTTTCCCAGAAACTCTAGACTTCCAATGCCTTTCGTTCTTTGTATAATCTGCCAGTAGTTGCATTACAAAATGTGACTTTGCCTAATCACTCCTTGATTTACATAATTTCTGTGATCAGTTCTACCTTTGATGATGTCTTGCACTATGCCTTTGACCTTCCATTGGATTTCTCAGTTAAGTATAAAACCTCATAGATAAGCAAAACCTCAAACTTCAGTTCTGTGAAAAATGAATTAAGAACGACTTATATTTTTTAAAAATGTGATGGCCTGATAAACTACTGGGACATTTAACTAACAAAGGAGAGGAAATATGTCAACCTTTTACTCCAGGACATTGTCCCAGTGTGAAAGCAGGAGATATGTGTTCTACTTAGCAAACAAAATCTCTACTAAGAGAAAATTTAATTTCCTTTTATAGTCCACTAGTTTTGAAGAAGAGTTAGAAATTACCACAGCGATTTATCAGAAAAACGCAAGCTCTTCCAGAAGCTCAAGCAGTTTTGATACTGATGGTGTTGGTAAGTACGTCAACAGTTTGTCAAGGGAGTTGTAATAGATCAAAGTGTTGCAATCATCATTTGTAGATGTTTTGTAATTTTTGGAAATAGGCAGCTTCCTCAGTTTTGAATGTAATTTATGAGTAAAAGATACAGTATGAGCATCTGTGCTCCCACTAGCAATCAGTCAATTCTTGAATTACTAGAACCATTCACTGTGCAGAATGATGTTGTTACCTAATGAAAAATCACACAGTAGTAGTTGAATACCTTCAGAATAAACCCTCCGATCATATAAGTAGTGCACAGTGTACCTTGTAATCCAGCTTGATGAGGTTAGTATCATTGGTGCAACATCAATCACTCATTTAGATGCTTTGAGTTGGCCTGTTGGTTAAAGGATTCACTAGGGTTGGGAAATGCTGCTCACTCTAGCATGTGCTCCTTCAGCTATCAACAATCCTTTACTACTTCACGCAGTTGACAGCCTCAGTGTGAACTGTATGTCAAGATTTGATTTGTCAAGGTGGGGAGGATTAGTACCACAGTACCACAGTTAAGTCTGATTCCCTTCCTAAATAATGTTGGCATGCAAGCACTGTCAAGCAGTCAGGTGCAAGAACATTTACTATGTATCCCTCCATAGCCCAAGAGAACTGTTGCTTATTGTAGCACCCAGTGTGTTTCCAAGCTGAGATTAGAGATCGACCCCAGGATCTTGATTCAGATGGCCACATCACTAGGAAGGAAAAAATATGCTCTTAAGACATCCAGTTACACTGTTATTGCCATTTTACAAATAAACTGCTGTTAAGTATTGATGAAATGATGATAGCAGAAGTTCAACTGATCATATTACAATTTGCTTCTTAGACAGCAATGACTTGTTAATTAGCAGGGCAAAAGCAGGGCAACTTATATTTTCATGTCAAAGTGAACCTTCTGGGAATCAGTGAGAAGATCGAAGCAAGAAACCAAAAATGAAACATGTTTTGTCCTTGATTACAAAAATAACTTCATTTGTATGTCTTGACAGTAGAAGAAAACAGAAACAAGGATGAAGACCAGAGCAGTTGTACACCTTCATCTGGGTAAGTAGTTACATGAATAAATATTTAACTTTTGTCTTGTATATTGGAATGATTCAAGGTTTTCTGGAGGCTAAATTTGTGACTAGCCCACTGGTATCTTGTACAAATTCTCCACATCTTCTATGCATCCAGCATAGATTCAAATTCCTCAGGGGCATTTATCCTTTTTATTTTTATCTGGCTGCAGTCCATTTTCTGGTTCCATGCAATGTGTAGAAACACATTTCCTTTCTCTCCTGTGGAAAGGAAATGATCTTGACTAAAGTTGGTGCCCATTTTTCTTGCCCAGCAAGATAAGATTGTCTAAACTGCAGCATTTTGTATCTACCCATTTTGTAAAGCCTAGCTTTTTCTTCTGACTGTTTCTCATTTGGTATTTTATACAAAACTATTTGAGCTGTTTCGAATGTCTACACCTTTAAAACATTCTTTGGCTTTTTTCCACCACACATTCTAATTTGTTACTGTATCTAAAATACCAAATGCCCAATGTGCTGCTGTGACACTGGACAATAAAAGGGGAACTCCTGCTAAACTGCATATAATGCAATATTAAAACGCAAGAAACTGATAATTAGACTGTGCTTTTCCAGTGCCATACTTTTTGACTCTGATCTCCAGCATCTGCAGTCCTCACTTTCTCCCAGTTAGACTGTGAGTGTCTAATAAATATAGCAATATACTATATAGATTTTATTAGTTTCATACAAAGTATAAAATTGACTCTGGACTGCATAAGATCTCATGGCAACAAGTCAAAAAGGGGTGAAGAGCTCTCCTGCTGATAACAACCTAACACCTCCCCTCAGCTGATAATTTGGTTCTCCATGTTGAACTTTTGGAGGAAGCACTGAGGGTGGCAGGGGCACACAATGTACTGTGTTGGGGGACTGAATGTCCATCACCAAGAGTGAGTTGGTATCACCATTGACCAAGCTGGCCAAGTCACAAAACATTTAGCTGCTAGAAGGGGCCTGGGAAGACATTGGTGGAGTCACCAAGACAGAAAAATGTACTTGATCTTGACCTCATCAAATATCTTATAGGCGATACATAAGTCCATGATACTATTGGTAGGAGTGATCACCACTTGTCCTTGTGGAGGCAAAATCCCATCTTCACATTGAGAAAACCTTCCATGGTGTGTGCAATCACTACTGTGATGTGTGAGATAAGACTTTGAATAGATCTAACAACAAAAGACAGATGAGGTTCTGTGTATCCAGCAGAATTGTATTTAACCCCACAATCTATAATCTCTTAATTCAGTATATCCCCCACCCTGCCATTGCCATTGAGCCAAATGGTAAACCCTGTTGCAATGAAGAAACCCTGTTTCAAGAGGGCGTACCAAAAACTGCATCAAAAGCTGCATTTCGTGCCAAAAAATGAAATGTCAACCCGTTGAAGCTACAAAACAGGATTATTTGCATTCCAAACACATAAGCAGTGTGTGATAAACAGGGCTAAGAGATCCCACAAACAACAGATCAGATCTAACCTGTGCAGTCCTGTCATATCCAGTTATAGAGTCAGCGTCCGACAGCATAGAGACAGGCCCTTTGACCCAAACTAGTCCATGCCAACCAAAATGTCCACCACACTAATCCATTTCCTTGCACTTGGCCCATAACCTTTTAAACCTTTCCTATCCATGTATTTCATAGAGTCAGAGAATTTAGAGATGCACAGCACGGAAACAGGCCCTTCGATCCAACTCGCCCATGCCGACCAGATATCCCAACCTAATCTAGTCCCATTTGCCAGCACTCAGAGTTATAGAGTAATAGACAGTACAGATGTACAGCATGAAAACAGACCCTTCAGTCTAACCCGTCCATGCTGACCAGTTATCCCAACCCAATCTAGTCCAACCATGTTTTTCCAAATGCATATATATCTTAGAGTCTTCTCAAGTAGCTTACCTACCACAATTGAGAATGATGGTGGGCAATTAAACAACTCACTGGTGGATGAGGCTGCACAACTACCATCATCCTCTGTGATGGAGGGATCCAGCACATAACTGTAAAAGTCAAACAGAACCATTTGCAAGCATCTTCAGAGATGCTGAGTTGATGATCCATATGAGCTTTCTCATGAGGTTCCCAGCATCATGGATGCCAGACTTCAGCCAATTTGATTCACTCAATTTATATCAAGCAAGTTTATAGTTTATGTGATTAAAAAACCAGTAACAGTCTGAATCCAAATTGGCTGAAGGATATGAAACAGAGAGTAATGATTAATGGGTATTTTTTGGGCTGGAGGAAGGTTTGGAGTAACACTTCAAAATCAGGATAAGTCTAAAGGACTTTAGGACTGAGATGAGGAGGAATTGTGGAATTCTTTGCCATAGAAAGGGTTGAGGCCAAAACATTGAATGTTTTCAAGAGGGACCAAGATATAGTACTTGGGGCTACAAGGATCAAAGGATATTAGGGAGAAAGCAGGAACAGGGTACTGGGTTGGAAAATCAGCCATGGTCATATTGCATGTGGACAGGCTCTATAGTGGTTGTAACAAGGTCAGCCAGCTGGATCTCAGAGAATGTGAGTTCCCTGATTGGGGCTGTTAATCTGGACCAATCAGGGAGCACTGGCTGACAGATAAAAGGGGGAGTGTCAGATATTGCCACACTAACAGCTGACTCTGAATGAGGCAGTACTAGAGTCAAGGACTGTTCATGTGTAATAAAGAATGACAGGATATTGGCCTATATGAAGTTACTTCAAGCTCATCAGGCTAAATGATCTACCCGTGCTCCTATTTTCAATGCTTCTGTAGTTCCTGCAGCAGTCTTTATTGCTTAGTAGTTAGCACTGTTGCCTCACAGCATCAGAGACCCGGGTTCAATTTCAGCCTTGGGTGATTGTCTGTGTAGAGTTTGCACATTTTCCCCATGTCTGCGTGGGTTTCCTCCGGGTGCTCTGGTTTCTTTCCACAATCCAAAAATGTTCAGGTTAGATGAATTGACCATGCTAAATTACCCATATTGTTCAGGGATATCAAGGTTAGGTGCATTAGTCAGGGGTAAATGTAGGATGGTAGGGGAATGGGTCTGGATGGGTTACACTTTGAAGGGTTGATGTGGACTTGTCAGGCCAAAGGGCCTGTTTCCACACTGTAGGGATTCTATGATTCTATTCTATATGAACGATCTAAATCTTGGCATGTTGGGGACGATTTCAATTTCAGAATTTGCAGTTGACACAAACTTGAGAGAATTATAAATTGGGCAGAGGACAGTGCAGAATTCGAAAAGGACGAAGATGTTTTGTGGAATGGGCAGATATACGAAGGTCATTGAAGTTCAGTTTGTAAAAGTGTGAGTGATACATTTGGTACAAAGAACATGGAGAGATAGTATGTCTGCTTACTGACACCAAGGAGCCTACGCATTTGGCAGTCATAATTCTCATCAAAACAATAAAGAAAAATAATAAGTAGTGAAAAAGAACAATTAATTATAACATTTCAATGAAATAGTATTGTAGATCAGGGAGCTTATGTTGAATATATTATGAAGGTGTAGGTATGTACTGTACCTGTAAGAGAGTTGAAAAGCTAGCAAGGACTGACAAAGCACAGAGAGTCCTGAACAAAGTAAAACTATAGCACTTGGTTGAAACAAATAGCTGCAGCTGACGTGTCATGAAACAAAAAACAAAATTCAAGTTTGGCCAATCAGTTTAAATTATGCCCCTAAACTCAATCAAATTTTAATTTAGCTGAATGTTTTGGGGTATAAAACTGAACATCTTGAACGGTTAAAAAGAGAACTGTCAAGGACACCAACAAATAGACTGCTAGCTGCAAAGCTGTCTGAAAGGTACCTATCTATAAGAAGTTTGTACAGCAGAACATTGAAGCTGACCCAGAGAAAAATCTACAGGCGAAAGGCTACAAAGGAGAATCGACAAAGCTGACTGGCTTTGAAACATAATTTTTTTTTGTAAATCTTAGTCAGGGTATTTTATTGAACCAGTATTGTAGAGTGGGAGGTAGAAGATAGGTTTAAGAGAAAGTAGTTGTAAATAGTTGTTAGTTTTAATATTCTCTGTTGGGTTTAAAGAATAAAATAGTTAATTATTACTTTAAATAGTGACCTCTGAGATAATTCTTTGTCTTTTGAAATTTAACCGACTATCGTGCGAGGTGAGCTTCTCTGTGCCGGGTTTAAATTAGCAGAGGGGTTTATCTGTGTCGTAGCAATAGGACACTAGTAAGACTTCATCTGGTTACTGCACTTTAGGAAATATGTTTCAGCACTGGAAAAATGCAAAAGAGGTTTAAGTGGATGGTTCCAGGGATTTGAAACTTCAGTTGTGAGGATAAATAGGAGGAGTTGAGCTGTTTACCTTGGAGAGAAGGCTGGTGGAAGATCTGATGCAAATTTTCAAAATCATGTGAAGTCTGGATCGATAGAGAGAAAGTGTTCCCACGTATAAAAGGATTGAGAATCAGAGAGTACAATTTTAAAGTGTTTTGCAAAAGAAGCAAATGCAAGGTGAGTGGTTAGGGTCTGGAGTAAACTGCCTGGAATCCTGGTAGAGACAGGTTGAATTGAGGCAATCAGGAGGGCACTTGATTATTTAAATAGATACAATGTATCGGGTTAGGGGAAAAGGCAGGAGATTTACATTTTAGGGAATTCATGTTTCATGATTAATTTAGTGGAGAGTATATTAATTAATGATATTAATACTGTGTTGTTCTGTATAATCTGTAACCAATAGTCAAAATAGTGCTGAGAGCCAGTGCAGACTCAGTGGGCGACACAATTTTTAAAGAACTTGAGAGGAAGTGAGGGTGGGTGTACTTGATATCAGGATAACATTTGACCAAGAGTGGCATTAAGGAGCCTAAGAAAAACTGGGTCAGGAAGAATTGGGAGTATTTTCCATTGGCTGGAGTCATACCCCTAACACAGTGTAGGTACTTGTCGCTGTTGGAGGTAAAATCATCTCAGCCATGGGAAAGCACTGCAGAGGTTCTCAAGAGTCATGTCCTAGGCCCAACTATCTTCAATATTTTTTCCTCAATAATATGTTGGAATAATCATTGATGTTTGCACAATGTTCAGCATCATTCACAGCAGCAACTCCTTAGATGGCACTTTTTAAACTGCAGTTTCTGCTATCCAGAAGATTCAGGAAGTAGATAGTTGGAATGCTACTGTCTGCAGAATTCCCACACAGCATATTGACCTGGAAGTATAACAGTATTCCTTTGTTGTTGCTGGGTCAGAATCTTGGATACTATTCCCTAACATCACTTTGAGTGTACCTACAACATAAAAACTGTAGCAATTCAAGAAGGCAGACTATCAGCACCTCCAAGGGCTATTAGGAATGGGCAACGAATTCCATCCTAGTCAGTGACACCTACATTCATGAATGAATTTTAACAAGTAGCATTGAAAATCTTGCTGGAGAATGAGAGAAACAAATCTTGTGTTGTAGCAAGATCGTTGTTTATCTCATACCCTCGCTTGCTGAAATGTGACTGCATTCAAGACCCACAATTATTTCAATAGGACACAAATTGGGGAAGTCTTCTCACCTCCTCCATCTCTTCTTAAATTCAAATTTATAATCATTCAAAATGGCCTAAAATCATAGAGTTAGACAGCACAGTAGAGACACTTCGGCACATTGAGTCTGCACTGCCTCATCTACACTAATTCTACTTTTCAGCACTTGGCCCATAGCCTTACATGTTATAATATTTCAAGTACTCATCCATGTATTTTTCTAAAGATTGTGAGGTTTCCTATCTCTACTAAACCATTACCCCCTCCAAGACAGTGCATTCCAGAATCCCACCATCCTCTGGGTGAAAACATTTTCCTCAAATCCTCTCCAAATCTCCTGCCCTTCACTTTAAAGTGAGGCCCCCTCATTATTGACCCTTCAACTTAGAGGAAAGCTGCTTCTTATCCACCTATCCATGCCCATCGTAATCCTATATATCTCAATCAGCTCTCCCTTCAGTTTTCTATGCTCCAAAGGAAACAATCTGACCCTATCCAGCCTCTTTTCATACTTAAAATATTCCAACCCAGACAACATCATGGTGAATATCCTTCGCACACCCTCTTGCGCAATCACATCCTTCGTGTAGTTTGGCAACCAGGACTGCACACATTGCTCCATCTGTGGCCTAACCAAAGTTTTGTGCAGGTTTCCAGTTTGTTCTTGGTGAGTATAAGTGAAAAGGACTAGATTAGAAGGTTAATTCTTTGATCACTTACTTAGCAGGGGAGTGGTCATGATCAAGAAGGTGAAAGATGTTCTTTGATCTGCTCTAAACTTGCAGATTTTCCTGTACAGAGAGGTGTTTTCAGGCAGACACATTGCAAGGTCCTGGATCATGTGCTGAGGAAAGCACTAAAGCTGGTGCATGTACCACAGAGGCCATCTATGATGGTACCATCAAAGTACACTGAGGGCTAGAAACCATACAAAACTTCTCAGGCTATATGTTTGACGTAAAATTAAGTCTGTAAGTGTAATCTGTAAGGTTATTGATTCAGAGTGCCACATACTAAGGAAAAAAAGAGATTGGTTTTGCACTTTCAGGAATGTTAAAGTTTAACTTCCATACAGTTTATCTGTACAACTTTTATGAATAAAGCATATTTTAAAAACACACTCTTTGATTTCATCCATGAGAATGACATTAATTTCTTAAATTTTTCTTTGCAGTGTTGATCAGACAGCAGAAATTGGGAAGGTCACAGACTTTCACCTGAATCAGCCAGCAACATCAGAAGGACCACTGCATAAAAATGAGATGTAAGCAGTTATAGATCCCTAGAGTGTAGTTTATCAAATTAAATGCCAATGTGAAGGATTAATCCAGCTATCTACTAGCTGTATAGCTGAGTTAGCAGACTGGCTCCCATCTAGCTTCATATCCTCCCACCAATGAAATGCTGGCTTCCTTGTGAGCATCTGGAATCTTCACATCATTATAGTTTGTCTGATGTAACTGATTCTTTTGTAAATGCTCATGCCCCATATTAGAATAAATTTGTTAGTGAAATAATATTCCTAGTATTAGAATGCTTGCAGGTTTTTAATTATTTTGTTTTGTTCTCTTTATAATTTTTGTTTTGGAGCTGTGAACTGAGAGCTGAATGTAACCTTTGGACTGTGAACAGCAGCTTGTTTTTGTTTTTGAGGCCAGGCCAGCAAGTTAATTGTAGATTGATTCTTGTTAAAAAGTGCTTCAACTTTAATACACTCTGGAGAGGCCTTGTGCAAAAAAGCAGCTGGTAGATGTTGCCCGTTAACTAGGGCCTCATGGTGGGACAGTAAGCCTGGCAGTGAGAGGCCAGAGTTTGAATTGGTTTTTGAACTGTGTTTGGGTCAGAAGGATTGTGCTTCTGAAACCTACAAAACAGAGATATGGTCGCTTAAGTAAATTGGCCAGTTTAATCTCATTTATTTTTCCCTTTTGATGTATCCTTTAACTGCATCTGTGTGTCTTTGTGTGGAACTGGGAGCTAGAATTGATAAAAAAAAGTGTTGAAGTCATTTACATTAATTGATTTACCTTGTAGTTTAACTTTGCTCTGCTAAAGCTACTGTATTATTAATAGATAGTTAATTATTTTGTTTATAGTAAAACGCTAGTATTGGTTATTCATAAAATCTGATACTGGTTATTAATATAGTCTGGTTAGAAACCATTTAAGTCAGTTTTGAAAATCATTGAACATTTTAACTTTGCTGTGTTGCAATACAGAGGTAGAGAGGTTGATTTGCTTTGGCTGTCTGTCTTATAACACTATTAACAGCTAATACAAATATTGAAAATGTAATGAGCTAAAGGAGACTCATTAAGTAAGATCATGAATGATCTTCTATCTTGACTCCATTTTTCCACCTTATTTGCAAATCCTTTGATTCTTGTAATGGTTGTCTGCATCCAGATCCTTTCACTTAAATGAACAAAGTTTGCATCATAGAGTCATAGAGATATACACACGGGAACAGACCCTCGGGTCCAACTTGTCCATGCTGACCAGACCTCCTAAATTAATGTAGTCCCACCTTGCCAGCACTTGACTCATATCTCTCTAAATCCTTTCCATTTGTATACCCATCCAGATGCCTTTTAAATGTTGTAATTGTGCTAGCATCCACCACTTCCTCTGGCAGCTCATTCCATACATGCATTACCTTCTGCGTGAAAAGATTGCCTCTAAGGTCCTTTTTAAGTCTTTCCCCTCTCACCTTAAACTTATGCCCTCTAGTTCTGGACTCCCCCCACCCCAGGGAAAAGACCTTGACTATTTATCCTATCCATGCACCTTATGATTTTATAAACCTCTGTAAGGTCACCCCTCAGCCTCCAATGCTCCAGGGAAAACAGCTCCAGCCTATTCAGCTTCTCCCTATAATGTCTTTGATTTATCACTGGCACTGGTAAAACATTGAATGCTTGTTATTAGATTAGATTACTTACAGTGTGGAAACAGGCCCTTCGGCCCAACAAGTCCACACCGACCCACTGAAGCGCAACCCACCCATACCCCTACATTTACCCCTTTACCTAACACTATGGGCCTGACCCACACATCTTTGGACTGTGGGAGGAAACTGGAGCACCCGGAGGAAACCCACACAGATACGGGGAGAACATGTAAACTCCGCGCAGTCGCCTGAGGCGGGAATTGAACCTGGGTCTCTGGTGCTGTGAGGCAGCAGTGCTAACCACTGTGCCACCGTGCCGCCCGTGTTATATAAATGTTTATGTATGTTCAACACAGTGTGTAACATGGTCACTTTTTTAAAAATTCACTCATGAGACTTAGGTGTTGCTGGCTGGCCAGCATTTATTACCTGTCCCTAGTTGCCCTTGAGAAGATTATGGTCAGTTGTCTTTTTGAACCACTGCAGTCCACATGATGTAGGTTGACCCACAATGTCATTAGGGGGCAAATACCACAATTTTGACCCAGCAACAGTGAAAGAATGGCAATGTATTTGCAGGTCAGAATGTTGTTTGGCTTGGATGGGAACTGACAGGTGGTGATGTTTCATCTGTCTGCTGCCCTTGTCCTCCTGGATGAACATGTTCGTAGGTTTGGAAGGAGCTGTCAAAGGACCGTTAGTGAATTTCTGCAGTGCAATTATAGATAGTACACACTGCTGCAACTGAGCATCGGTTATGGAGAGAGTGGATGCAAATGGACGTGGTGCCAATCAAGCAGGTTGCTTTATCCTGAATGGTGTCAAGCTTCTTCAATGTTGGTGGAGCTGCACCCATCCAGGCAAATGGAGAGTATTCAATCACATTCCTGACTTGTGCCTTGTAGATGATGGACAGGTTGGGGAGTCAGGAGGTGAGTTACTTATTGCAGGATACTCTGACATGCTCTTGTAGCTATTGTGTTTATGTGATGAGTCCAGTTGAGTTTCCGGTCAGTGGTAACCTCCAGGATATTGATAGTTGGGAATTCAATGACGGTAACAGCATGGAATATCATGGGGCAGTGGTTAAATTGTCTCGTATTGGAGATGGTCATAGCCTGGTATGTGTGTGGCACGAATGTTGTTTGCCACTTGTCAGCCCAAACCTTGATATTGTCCAGATCCTCTTGCATTTGTGAACAGACTGCTTCAGTACCTGACGAGTTATGAATGGTGCTGAATATTGTGCCATAATCAGTGAGTTGAACGTAATTCCGAGGTGTTGTAAAGCTCGTAATGCACCATTATTCACCAAATATCTGACAAAAGTGAAGGAATCTGTTTTCAACAGATTATTCACTGCATTCCCTCTTACTGACTCATGCTTATGATTAGGTTGTGGCAGCTAATTCATGCGATGGTCAGTAAGCTATGGCACTTACCTTTGTCTGTTGTTTGTTCTGTTGAAATAAAAGCTGCTGTTTAGTCAGTACAAAACCTGTTAGTCTTATTGCGAACTGTGTCTGTCACTGGTTTCTAATTTCTGAAGTCAAGTATGCTTTGGAAGGTTCCAGAAATTCTCCGAATGAATGGTTGACCACCTCATGTGCTTAGGAGAATTGTAATTGCTTTTCATTCTAGAAATCTCTAGCTCAATTTGGAACTGTATCCTTAGCTGTTTTGGGAGAAAGTGAGGACTGCAGATGCTGGAGATCAGGGCTGAAAATGTGTTGCTGGAAAGGCGCAGCAGGTCAGGCAGCATCCAAGGAGCAGGAGAATCGACGTTTCGGGCATGAGCCCTTCTTCAGGAATGAGGAGAGTGTGCCAAGCAGGCTAAGATAAAAGGTAGGGAGGAGGGACTTGGGGGAGGGGCGTTGGAAATGCGATAGGTGGAAGGACATTAAGGTGAGGGTGATAGGCCGGAGTGGGGGTGGGGGCGGGGAGGTCAGGAAGAAGATTGCAGGTTAGGAAGGTGGTGCTGAGTTCGAGGGTTGGGAATGAGACAAGGTGGGGGGAGGGGAAATGAGGAAACTGGAGAAATCTGAGTTCATCCCTTGTGGTTGGAGGGTTCCTAGGCGGAAGATGAGGCGCTCTTCCTCCAGCCGTCGTGTTGCTATGATCTGGCGATGGAGGATTCCAAGGACCTGCATGTCCTTGGTGGAGTGGGAGGGGGATTTGTAGTGTTGAGCCACGGGGTGGTTGGGTTGGTTGGTCCGGGTGTCCCAGAGGTGTTCCTTTGGATGATTGTTTCATCGGCAAGTTTTATGTTAGCACAGCAGGAGCATCTTTGTTCCTCTGGGACACCCAGACCAACCAACCCAACCACCATGTGGCTCAACACTACAAATCCCCCTCCCACTCCACCAAGGACATGCAGGTCCTTGGACTCCTCCATCGCCAGACCATGAGGCTGGAGGAAGAGCACCTCATCTTCCGCCTAGGAACCCTCCAACCACAAGGGATGAACTCAGATTTCTCCAGTTTCCTCATTTCCCCTCCCCCCACCTTGTCTCAGTCCCAACCCGCGAACTCAGCACTACCTTCCTAACCTGCAATCCTCTTCCAGACCTCTCCGCCCCCACCCCCACTCCGGCCTATCACCCTCACCTTAATGTCCTTCCACCTATCGCATTTCCAACGGCCCTCCCCCAAGTCCCTCCTCCCTACCTTTTATCTTAGCCTGCTTGGCACACTCTCCTCATTCCTGAAGAAGGGCTCATGCCCGAAACGTCGATTCTCCTGCTCCTTGGATGCTGCTTGACCTGCTGCGCCTTCCAAGCAACACATTTTCAGCCCTTAGCTGTTTTGGGTCAACTAATCAGTTGGTCAGAAACTATCTGAACTACAAGGGTAATTAGAGGCTCCATGGTAATGGATAGCCATGTAGAATTAAATGATCGTTTCATCGGCAAGTTTTATGTTAGCACAGCAGGAGCATCTTTGTTACCATTGACACAAAATAATAATGATCACGTATATAATTACTGTAAACCTCTGCTGTTTGTGATAATCTACCCTTTCAGAATGTGTTTCAGTAATGTAGTGTAAGACTGTATTAAATAAAACAGATTACTGCAAAGGGGTGCTTGATAATTCTTCAGCAACATAATGATGTGAGGACAGATTACAGAGAAAGGCGCAACTTTCAATCAATAGTTGGTCCTTGCTGAAAGAAGCAACTTGATTTATCTGGTGTAGAATCCACATCTTTGTACTTTTCTGAATTGTGGTGAGAATGTAGATTGTGTTTTCAATTACGACCAGTTCTGTGGGCCAGGAGCCATCAGCACGACAACAAAATGTTGACGGCTGGACAGGGGAACAGCTTGTGTGTAAATAATATGAGACCAGACTGCAACAGACACCTTCTCTCTTTTCCTCTCTCTGCAGTGAAGTAACCAAAAACTGAAAGATAACTAGCTATTCTCTCACATATTTGCTACAAGCTCTTGACTCTAACTAGTGACTAAGAAACTGAACAATTAGTGAGTCAACCCACTATGTCTCCAGCAAAGAACTGAAAGGATGTAAGAATAAGGATATCAGTGACTAGAAAAACCTGGATGAATCAAAAGGGACATCTCATCAAATCCTGTGGACTAGTGCTATTGAACTATGTTTCCCCAATATTCTCGCCTTCACCCGTGATATTTCTGTTTGTTTGTTTCTTTCTATGTCTGTGTCTGTCTACAACTGTGTCAAGGAGTATTCCTGTGGTGAGAATTGATTTATTTATAATAAGTAGTAGTTTCTTGTCAAGTGGTCAATGTTTTCAGTTAACCTGTGTCCATCTGGCAGGTGAACTTTGTGTTATAACCCAGTGAGTAGTGGGGCTCAACTATCCATGTTGTTTCCTAATGATGTCAGATGTCACAGCCAACAAAGTACTTATGAAGTTGTAATTATTGTAGTTTTGGAAATTCACTACGTAATTTTTAGACTGCAAGGCAAAACATCCCGAGGTGCTTCTTAGTTTATAAGAAGTTACCAATATGGCTGGACATATTCTGGGAGATAGCATCACATGACCTACCACATTCAACTATCCCTCCTCAGACTCTTACCATTGGTCACTCAACATGTCTTTTGCTACAGAACCCCTCCTTCTCAAGTATTTTCTCTGTGTCCTAATTAATATCTGGCAATACCCACAGCAGTGATCAACATTCTTGCAGCTGTGAATCTTGAGTGGTGGCTCAGCCCCTCTCACAGCCATGTTAAAAGCAGAAGATCCCAGAGCTGCCCCACTCTTCCAGGCTCATGCTGTCAATTCATTTCAACTGTATCCTGCTCCTACCTTGCATTTTGCCAGGAATGAGTAACCTTTTGGCAAAAACTAACCCTGTGGTGCTCCTCACCTGCACATCTTCCATCTGGATGATAACCCTAAAGAAGGAAAAGTATAACACCAATTCACATAAGCACGATATTGAGACAGATGACTGAAAACCTTGTAAAAATGTAGAGTTCAAGAATCATTTTCAGGGTGGGAAGTAAAGTAGAGACAGTGAATTCCAAAGATTAGGGCCTAGATAGTTTAAGGTTCAACTTTCAGTGGTGCAGCAATTATATTCTGGAATACTGAAGAGGCGAGATGAGGCTAAGATGACCTTATTTATTATGTTGGGTTTTGGAGCTGGAGAAGGTTACAAACAGCAATGAGATAAATTACCAAGTAATTTCTCATACTCATAGTAATTGTGGGAAAAAAGTCAGCAAAGGACTTTGAGTCTACTTCCTTATCTTCATAAAGTACTGTGGAACTTTTACGTTTGCTTAAGGAGTCAGCTGTGGTTTAACATTTCACCCAAAAGGCAGCAATTCTACAGAGATTATGTGCTCAGATCTTAGAAGTGTGAACCAGAGACAAGAGTGCCATTGAACTACATGACTGACAATAATTAAAGAAATATCAGTTATGAAAAGCTCCAGTTATGTATGCCACAATCATCCAACCTACATTTACTGCTTCCACTCCTCACTGAAATCGGAAACTTGCCTCACGGTACATAAACTCACCAGTGAAGTGTCAGTGAAAATGTCAACACTGTTTTTATTGTAATCTCCTGATGCTGAATGCCTTGGAATTTTACAGCATGGAATGAGGCTGATTAGCCCATAATGTCCACAGTGGTTACCAAGCATCTACCTACTCTAATCCCATTTTCCAGTAGTAGTATTTCAGGTGTTCATTTAAGTGCTTCTTAAATGTTGGTTTGGTTCCTGCCCTTTTAGGCAGTGAGTTCCAGATACCTACCACTCTGGGTGAAAAAGTTCCATCTTAAATCCCTCTAAATCTCCTAAGTCTTATCCTAAATCTATTCCCCCTGTTTATTGACCTCTGTACTAAGAGGTAATGTTTCTACCATGTCAATGCCCTCATAATTTCATATACTCAATCATGTCTCCCCTCGGCCTTCTTTGTTCTAGGGAAAACAGACCCAACCTATCTAAACTCCCTTCATAGCTGAAATGCATCATCCCAGTGAATCTGCTCTGCACCATCACTTGGGCAAGCACATCTTTCCCATAGTGTGGCTGCCAGAACTGCAAACTCCAGCTGCGGCTTAACGTCTTCAGTTTCATCATAATCTCCATGCTGTTATATTCCAATGGCTTGACTAAGAAAGACAAGTATTCAATGTACCCTCTTAACTTCCTTATCTACTTGTCCTGTTGCCTTCATAGATCTGCATACCAAGGTCTCTCTGATCCTCTTTACTTCCTAGGATCTTGCCATTCATTGCCTTGTTAATCCTCTTAAAATACATCTCCTCACACTTTTCTGGATTACATTCTATTTGCCACTTCTGTCCATCTGAATGGGCTGTGGAGTGGCAGATGGAGCTTAATTTAGATAAATGGGAGGTGCTGTATTTTGGGAAAGCAAATCTTGGCAGGTTTTATACACTTAATGGTAAGGTCCCAGGGAGTGTTGCTCAACAAAGAGACAGGTTCCTTGAAAATAGAGTCGCAGATAGATAGGATAATGAAGAAGACATTTAGTATGTTTTCCTTTATTGGTCAGAGCATTGAGTATAGGAGTTTAGAGGTCATGTTGGGGCTGTACAGGATGTTGGTTAGACCACTTTTGGAATATTATGTGCAATTGTAGTCTCCTTCCTAATGGAAGGATTTTGCAAAACCTGAAAGGGTTCAGAAAAGATTTACGAGGATGTTGCCAGGGTTGGAGGATTTGAGCTATAGGGAGAGGCTAAATAGGCTGGGACTGTTTTCCCCGGAGCGTTGGGAGGCTGAGGGGTGACCTCTTAGAAGTTTATAAAATTATGAGGGACATGGAAAGGATATTTAGACAAAGCCCTTTCCCTGGAGTGGGGGAGTCCAGAACAGAGGGCATAGGTTTAGTGTGAGACAGGAAAAGTTTAAAAGGGACCTTAAGGGGCAACTTTTTCACGCAGTGGGTGTTGTGCGTATGAAATGAGCTGCCAGAGGAAGTGGTGGAGGCTGGCACAATTGCAACATTTAAAAGGCATCTGGATGGATATATGAATAGCAAGGGCTTAGAGAGATATGGGCCAAGTGCTGGCACATGGGAAAAGATTAGGTTGGGATATCTGAATGGCATGGACAAGTTGGACCGAAGGGTCTGTTTCCATGCTGTACATCTCTATAACTCTATGACAAGCCCATCTGTATCATCCAGACTAAGGCTTTTATCGCTATTTACTATATTGCCAAGGTTCATGTCATCTGTAGATTTAACTGATCAAACCTCCTACATTTATATCCAGATCATCAATGAATACTGCAAAAATAAGTCCTGCACAGAACCCTTTGGAACCCCTCGACACAGGCATCCATTCGCAAAAACAGACCATCAATCATCACCCTCTGCCTCCTGTCATGAACCCAATTTTGGATGTAATTTTGCCAAATTGCCCTGGATCCAATGGGATCTTGCCTTCCTGACCAGTCTCCCGTGCAATGTCTTGTCAGAAGCCTTAATGAAGTCCATGCAGACTATATTAACACCTCTGCCCTCATGTACTCTCGTCACCTCATCAAAAAACACTTAAACATTTTAGACATACATTCCCCTGAGAAAACAATGCTGACTATTCTTGATTGGTCCTTGCCTCTCCAAGTGGTAATTAATTTTGATCCTCAGAATTTTTTCCAGAAGTTTCTTACAACTATTGTTACACTCAATGGTCGAGAGTTCCCTGGTTTAACTTCTACCACCATTCTTGAATAATGGTACCATATTGGATATGCCCTCAGTTTCCTGGCCTCTGAAATCGATATCAGAGCCTCTGCAGTCTTCTCCCTTGCTTCCCATAACAGTTTAGGATGCATTTCATCTGGGCCTGGGAATTTATCCGTTTTAACTGCGCAAAACCCACAAATACCTCCTCTAATCAATTGTAAGTCATTAAAGTGTCCATTTGTTCATGACTACTTCTGTACACTTAAAATGTTCCTCTTTTACATGTTCTCCTTACCCTAGATCATTTTCTGATATCCAGGACCTTTCCTGTATTCCAAGCGATGAACAGTTCTCCAACCATCTGCTGCTATCCAAAACGTCATTATTGACAAGTGTTCCTATCAGTAACAGTACTCCATATTCAAACAGTACAGGTATGTGGCAGGTGCAAGGAGTCGTAAAAAGAAATAAATGACTATCTATTTAAATTTATAGAAAATTTGGCACAGGGGACCCCAGTATGTTCATATATCATCACACTGTGCAGAGAGGAAATTGAGGAGAGACATGATTGAAATGTATAAAATTATGAGGGACATAGACAGCAAGAAACTTTTTCCTCTTTGTGGGGGGAGTCAGTAACCAGGGCAATACATTTAAGGTGAAGGGCAGGAGATTTAGAAGGGATGTCAGGAATCTGGAACTCACTGCCTTAAGGGCATTAGAGACAGAAACTCTCATAGAATTTAAGAAGTGTTTAGATGTACACTTGTGATGCCAAAACATAGAAAGTTATGCGCCAAGTGCTGGAAAATGGGATGAAAATAGTTAATTCCTTGTTTTTGACCGTTGCAGACTTGATGGGCTGAAGGGCCTTTTCCACACTGTGGACGTCTATGGGTCTGAGGATAGCAGGAATCAATATCAATATGTCTGCCTACCCACTTTGCGTGGCTGGGTTATGGCTGATGGAATTGAACAACATTGCTGTGTGATATAAGGAAAAAGATATTATTAAAAGGATGGAAGTTTATTTTTGATTACAGTATAGATGTGGTGCTGCCAGATTCATCATTTATGCATTCCATAACTTTGTAAAATATCCCTCTGGTAAAAGGACACTAGTATACATGCATGTGGCACCAAATGGATCAGGAAGAAGGATAAGGACCCTTCTCTCTATAGTTAATGGGTCCATTAAGAAACAATAGCTGTATATTATGCTGAAGAAAGTACTCAATACGAAAATGATCAAATGCATTGATGGCATGAAGTATATGTTTGTCATAATGTATATTTCATACTCAGTATAGGAAAAGTATTGTCCCTTAAGCATTACTGGAATAATAGCATAGTTGTCCCTGTTGACGTTTGTTCTTCAATCAACATACTAAAATCAATGAACTGCTCAATTATCTCGCTGATGTTTGTGGAACCTTGCTGTGTGTAAATCAAGTGTTGCATTTCCTACAATGCAACAGTAACTATGCTTTAAAAGTATTTGATTGCTATATGTGAAATGCCTGAGTTCACGAAAAATGCAAACATTTTATT
The DNA here is from genome assembly GCF_020745735.1 of Hemiscyllium ocellatum. Lineage (NCBI taxonomy): Eukaryota > Metazoa > Chordata > Chondrichthyes > Orectolobiformes > Hemiscylliidae > Hemiscyllium > Hemiscyllium ocellatum. The sequence continues at coordinate 8,451,196 of NC_083431.1, read as the reverse complement.
CTCTTGAATGTTTTATTAAATCTTTAAGTGATTACTACAAGTGTTTTAGGGATGGTTAGGTAAAATTATTTAAGTACTTGTTTTAAATGTATAAAATCTAATCAAGAAAATAATATTTTTGCAGGTCATTCACAGCATCTTACTGAATATGAACCAATGCCAGTACTTAATAAGATTTTAGAGACTTCTCTATGGCCCAGTCCAGACTCAAGTGCGATATCCCCTGGGACATTTGCTACAGCTTGCGATGAGACTGACAAAATACAATCCCCAACCATTGTGCCTGAAACTCAGCCCACAACAAGAAAAGCAGTTGGATCTGTGAGTATATTTGTTTCTTTCATCAATATCTATATTTTCTTTTGTTTTTCTTCCTGTACAGATTAAACCAGCTCTCTTCTCTCCTATTCTCCCTTTCCGTACACTTAGATAAGCTGCTTGCAGACTTTTAGAGCAGAAGATCCTGTGTTTCCTCCTTCATAGCCCCCTCTTCACCCTTGGAAACTGTTTGGCTTTTTCTCTGCTTTTGTGAGATGGGTAACTCAATGGAATTGATATTAAGCCACTGTCTTTCCACCTCATTTAGTTGTGTGCTGTGGCAACACATTGCTTGAATATCTTTATACTTTATGATATATATATCCAGACTAAGGTTGCATGTTATTATTTTACATATTAAATTAAACATTATGTTATAAAACAATCTACAGGGAATGTAATTAAAATAGAGGATGGTGTTAATATTCTAAATTTATCAAGCTCAATGTTGAACCCTAAAGAGTGTAAATTACATGACCAGAAAGTGAGATTTCTGCTTGCATTGAGTCTCACTGGAACACTGCAGCAGACCTATGATAGAAATGTTATCATGGGAACAAGATAGTGTACTGAAATGTCAAGCTATAGGAGGTTGGAGTCATTCTTACAGAGTGGAGATATTCTACAGAATTATCATACAGTATGCATTTTGTCTCACCAGTATATAGGAGATCATATTTGAGAAGTAAATACAATAAACTAGAAGTATAAGTAAACTTTATCTGGAAGATGTCTTTGAAACCTTGGGCAGTGAAGAGGAAGTAGCTAAAAGTGCAAGTGTCACACCTACTGTGATTGCAATCAAAGATGCCATGGAGGGGAGATGTGTGTGCGAGGGAGTGTTAAGAGTGATTTGGGGGGGGAGGAATCCAAGGTGGTGGCGATCAGAGCAGATCTGCCTTGCTGAGCTCTGCACCACAGCCCAGCAGTAATGATAATTTTACCCCCTCACCTTACCTTTTATTAGAGAAAATTGATGTTAAATGGTTGTGAAACCGTTTAAATCCATTTGCAGTGGAGCCTCAATTGTCCGAACGAGACCGGTGGGGAGTATTTTGTTTGGATGATCGATCATACGGGTGACCGGAACTAAATGGTAATCTGTGAGTGCCCGTTGTCCGAGAATTTCTCGATTATCTGGCAATGCACACCATAATGCCACTTAGACAACAGCTGATCTATCGGAAACAACCAGAGTGTTGGTTATCGAACATCTCTCGGTTATCTGGTAATGCACGCCATAATGCCATTTAACTGATAACTGAATGCCAGGTTGCCTGGTGATGTTTTGGGGAGGCCTTGAGATCTTATTCGAATGGTCCAGGATTTGGATGGTTGATGTTCGGATAGTTGAGGTTCTACCGTAAATTCTTTTTGAGTGAGCAAGGATGACGAAAGGAAAGCATACAGCCAAGCTCCAACACATGCAGATGCAGCTGCAGTTCCCTCAGTAGCCAAGAAAGAGTTACTTGCACAGCAGAATGTCACTGAAGAACTTGTGGTGATCCAAGGGATGATCAAGGGGTTGATGGAAGACAATCAATCATACTCAGCTGAAGCTGATTTTGGTCATGCTACAAAAGTATGAGAAGGAGTTGGAAGGGCTTGGGAAGAGAGTTGAAGAGGTTGAATGGTAGACTGCGGCATCAGAGACTGAGGTCAAGTCCTCAGCGGATCCAGGATCCAGGCCCTTGAAAACAGGTCCGGGCTTTGACTGAACAGTTTGATGATCTAGAAAATCAAGGGAGGAGGAACAATATCTGGGTGGTTGGGCTGCCGGAGGGAGTGGAAGGTGGGCAGCTGGCAAGCTTTTTTGAAGACTGGCTACCACAGTTTCGTGGCTGGGATGCCGAGGCAGACCAGGTGAAGATTGACCAAGCTCACCGGGTTCCGGTGCGCAGATCCGGTCTGGATCAGTACCCCTGCCTGGTTCTGATATGATTTCAAAGCTACAGGGACAAGCAGAGACTGCTGGAATCTTCTAGAATGATGGGGAAAGATCCACAGGCCCTGACTTATCAGGGAACTAAGATAGTGTTTTTACAGGACTTCTCTGCAGCTGTGATCCGTAAAAGGAAATTGCTTGAGCTCAAGAGAAAATTAAGGGACCTTGATATTCAATATTTGATGAGATACCTAGTGTTGCTTCGTAGTATTCACAAGGAGACAGCGCAGTCGTTGACTCTTCAGAACAAGTGAAAAATTTCTTGGACACTTTAAAATAATTTGGTTGGATTTATAGACACATGGACAATAATTCTTTGTTTTTTTCTCTCATGCAATGTTTCTTGTACTGTTACCCTTTTTTTAAAGAAGCTGCTGTTGGTGTGCTTTCTTTTCTTCAATTAGGATTGGTGTTGATACATAGTTGGGGGTGGGCTGACTGCTCACTACTTTGTTTGTTCCCTTCGATTGCTTGGGTCTGGGGGTGCGGCTCGAGCTGGAAGGGGGAGTGGGGATGTGTGTGGGAGCTGTGAGTACCCTCAATGGGCAGGGGTAGAGTCCCATTAAGTGCTTTTTGTGTTTTGTAGTTAGTTTAGTTTTTTGGTTTTTCGTAGATAGACTCCACGAGTCTTCTTTTGCATATGTTCAGCATACTGTAGGTCGAATGAGGAAGATCGTATGAGGAAAGGCTGAGGCACTTGGGGCTGTTCTCATTGGAGAAAAGAAGGTTTAGGGGAGATTTGATAGAGGTGTACAAGATGATTAGGGGTTTAGATAGGGTTGACAGTGAGAACCTTTTTCCGCTAATGGAGTCAGCTGTTACTAGGGGACACAGCTTTAAATTAAGGGGGTGGTAGGTATAGGACAGATGTTAGGGGTAGATTCTTTACTCAGCGAGTTGTGAGTTCATGGAATGCCCTGCCAGTAACAGTGGTGGACTCTCCCTCTTTATGGTCATTAAAGCGGGCATTGGATAAGCATATGGAGATTATTGGGCTAGTGTAGGTTAGGTAGGCTTTGGTCGGCGCAACATCGAGGGCCGAAGGGCCTGTACTGCGCTGTATTTTTCTATGTTCTATGTTCTGTGTAATTCTTCCTTTTGGCAGGTCAGAGGTAGTTGTAAATGATCATGGCCAGCAGTGTTCTTAAATGGAGCACCTGGAATATTAGAGGCATCCATTTTGCCAATTAAAAGGGAAAAGGTGCTTATGAGCCTCAAAAAGGAGAGGGCCTGTTGCATGAGACTCTCCTTAATGACAAGGAACACTTGAAGTTACACATGGCGAGTTTGATAGGGTGTTTTTCTTGTCCTTTAACACTAAGAGCAGGAGACAGGCCTTACTTGTCCAGAGCAATCTTCCATTTAATTTAATAGGTTGTGTTCAGGATGAATATGGTCAGTTTGTTATCCTTAAGGCCCTAATACATGGCAAGGAATTTGGTATTTTGAATGTCTATTGTCCTTTGGCCCAATCCCATAAGTTTTTGACTGATGCACTGTCTAAGCTGATGCTCTTTGTGTTGCGGCATATTATTATTGGGGGGGACTTTAATTGCTTTCCTGTGCTGGAAAGAATGCCCAAACACCGCCCCCCCCCCCCCCATACTCTAAACAGTTGGGTGATCTATGTGTGGAACTGGGGTTGGTAGGCATTTGGAGACGTCTCCATCCAGCGGGCAGGGACTTTATGTCCTTTTCCAATCCTCATAAGTGCCATACAAGGGTTGATTTTTTTTCCTAACTCCCTCTCTTCTAGATTCAGTGGTATCTTGTTCAGTTGGGAATATTGCCACCTCTGGTCATGCAGCATCAGAGTGGTTGAGATTAAGGGTAGTGCAATGAGCTCATGGTACTGGTGAATGGATCCTTTCATCCTCAAGGGCAGTAAAAGTGTACTTTTCAAGGGAATTTGAATCATTCTTGGATAGTAATCTGTCCATTCTTTGGGAGGCTGCTAAGGTCTATGCTAGAGGGATAATTATCTCAAAACCGGCCAGTCAGAAGCGACAGAAGGGAGAGCAGCAGCGTCAGCTCGAGGCATGACTGAAGGCAGCTGAGACGGCATATTACAGTAGACCATCAGTGACTAAGATACAGCAGATCACAGTCCTTTGATCCACCTTAAACTCCATGATTTTATATACAGCTAGGAAGGAATTTTCCTTTGTGAAGCAAAGGTTGTTTGAGCATGGTAATAGACCGGGTAAATATTTGGCATATCTGGTTAGGAAGAAGAATGCCTCCCAATCTATTGCTTCTAAGAGGGAAGGGAATAGGACTCTTACTTGTAATGATAAAAAGATCAATGTGGCGTTTGGGAGGTTCTATTCTGAACTGTACCAGTCTGAATGTTGTGAGGATAGATGCGTTAAAATGGAGTCCTTTTTTAGGAACTTGGATCTTCCTGGGGTTTCTGCTGAGCAGGTGTCTCTACTTAGTGCTCCATTAACAGCACAAGAGATACAGGAGGTGGTGAGGCAACTCCAAAGTGGAAAGGTGCCCAGCCCTGATGGTTTTCCCAGTGAGGTTTTTAAAGAATTTGTAAACATACTGTCAGGGCCGATGCTAGAAATGTATAACTATTCATATAGTCGTGATTACCTCCCACCATCCTTGAGAGAGGCTAATGTCTCTCTTATCCTCAAGAAAGGGAAGTCCCCGGAGGACTATGTTTGTTATAGACCTATCATGCTCTTAAATTCTGATTTTAAAATTTTGTCTTAGACTTTGGCATTGAGGTTGGAAGGGGTGTTGCTGTCTGTTGTTAAAGATCATATGGGCTTTATAAAGGGTTGCAGATCCTCTAATAATGTTACAAGGTTGCTTAACATGATTCAAGTGTGCCAGCAGTGATCGGTTCAAGGTTTGGTGGTCTCTTTGGAAGCAGTGAAGGCATTTGATTGAGTGGAATAGCTGTATCTTTTTTATACCCTGGAGTGATTTGGCCTGGGTGGAGTGTTTATTAGATGGGTAAGGGTCCTTTACAGTGATCCTCTGGCGGTAGTTCTTGCCAATGGTATAAAGTCTGACAATTTTAACGTTGGTAGGGGCAGTTGGTAGGCTTTTCACATTGGTGAAACTTTGATCAGTTATTCAAGGCTAATTTTGTTCATTTGTTTTACAAGATTAAACAAGACCTTCAAAGATGGGGACCCTTCCAATATCATGGTTGGGTCAAGCCGCTCTTATCAAAATGAATGTTCTTCCTTGCTTATTTTACCCTTTGCGGATACTCCCTTTGCTCTTGCCTCGGCAAAAGTTTCAGAAATTGAATGGCTGGTTTAGTTCTTTTATTTGATGCTATAAGTAGCCTTTATTAAGCTTGTGAAACTGCAATTTCCCCAGGAATTGGGGGGAGTAGATCTCCCAGACATTAGAAGATATCAACTGAATTCCCTCCTCTCTTTTGTAAGTGACTGGGCCTGTGGAGACTCAGCATTGACATGGTTGGACATTTAAGGCCTCCCAGACAAAGTATACTCTTATCAACCTGTTGTTTTTAGACAAAATGAGGACAGTTGCAGAACATTGCTGTAATCCAATAGTCACTAACACTGTCAAAGCATGGAGGGCAATGAGGCAGATGGGGGGTAATATGTCTGAAACATTTTTTTCTTACTCTCATAGTTGGCGTGCTGGGTGTCTGGCCAGGGACAATGGATTTTGAGTTTAAAGTTTTGTTGGATAGGGGAGTCTCTTGTTTGGGTGACCTTTTTGTGAAATGTTGATGTAACTTGATCCAATAACTTGGAAATATGGATTGTCATATTTTCTGCTTTAATATTAGAGATTTTATCCAAAAGAAGACCATACTTTTGACTGAGTGTTATATATCTGATATGTAAAAGAGGGTGCTTCAGGCTAAGAGCACTCTTTCAGTGAGTACTCTCTATCATTTGTTGGGGAGAGGTTTCTCGGGTGATACTGAGAGTCTATGTGAGGCCTGGGCGAGAGAGTTAGGAGTAGAGATAACTTCAGACACATGGGAGGACATTTGTGAGAATGCGAAGAGGATTTCAATATGTAATAGGACCAATGCTATGCAGTTAAAGATTCTTCATAGGGCTCATCTGGCCCCAGATCATCTTGCAAAATTTAAGCAGGGAATATCTTCAATGTGCCCCAACTGTAAAATAAATACGGGTACCTTCTCTCATTATCAGTGGTCCTGCCACAGGCTCCATGCAGATTGGAGCGCTGTGGCATGAGTAATAGAGAGGATCCTGGGGATCAAAGTCAAGGTGGACCCGGTCTCTTTGCTCCTGGGTCTGCCGAATTTACCTCACTTAGATGTACATGGGTAAAAGCTTTTAACGTCTCACTTTTTGTGCGAGGAAGAACATTCTGATGTGCTGGGTGTCTGAGAACTCCCAGATCTCTCGGGGTGGCATAAGTTAATTATGGAACATATTCCTTTAGACATTCTTACAAACATGATTTACCAGAAAACAGACAACTTTTACAAGATATGGCAGCCCTTTTTGAATTAGTTGGAAGCAGATCTATCCACCATTTTGATTAGGACTTTTGGCTAGCCATGATAGTCTGGAGTGATAAACCTAAGGCCATGAGAGGAAGAATTTTTAACAAATGTGGGTTTAATCATTGATGCCCTCGAAGGTTGAGAGCTATGGTCTTATTGCGCTGAGCGGCGTTATTTATGTATTGATTGATTTGCAATAAGTGTAGTTTTGATTTATTTTCTAGAGTAGTACAGTAGTTGGTTTATTGTTGTTTTTGATGTTATGATGCTATATTTTCATATTTTTGTAACTCGCTAATTTTGTAAAGAAATATTTTTCAACAAAAATATATTTTTAAAAAGTGATGGAGGGGTGGACCAGGGTATCTCAGGGTGAACAGTCGCAGAAGGTTGAAGGCAGAAGTGCAAGAAATGGATCTGACAGGGAGGGAGGAATCCTTAGATGAAGAAAAAGGAGAACATGTTAGCAGCACCCGTTTGGAAATTGGCATCATTTGAACAAATATGACAGAGTTGGAAAAACTGAGACAATGGAATGGTGTCCTTGTTGGAACAGGATGTGAGAAAGTATAGTCAAGGTAATGGTTGAAGTTGGTGGATTTGTAATAGAAGTTGGTGAATAGCCTAGAGAGAGAGGTCAAGGGAGGGAAGGGAAGAGTCAGAGAAGGAGCAGGTGAAGGTGACGAAAGTTTAGAACTTAGAAGCAAAATTGATGAATATTTTCCAATTCTGGATGAGGACAGGAAGCAGCATTCATATTGTGAGTCATGTAATGGAGAAAGAGTTGTGGGAGGGATACCGAATTGGACTGTAACAAGGAATGTTCCCTTAACCTCACAAAAAGACAAAAAATAATTGAAACCCATGTGGGTACGTATAGCCACACCTTTGCCTCAGAGAATGAGAGATAAGTTAAGTGTTGAAAGTGAGAATGAGCTTAGCCAGATGAAGGAGCATTGTGGTGGATAGGGACTGGTCACTCGCTTTTCGAAAAAGATGTGGATAGCCCTCACAACATCCTGACAGTGGATAGATAGCAGAAGGATTGCACATCATGGTGAAGGGGAGGTGACTGGGGCCAGAAAATTGTCATAAAACATCAGTGGAATCACAATGTGAGTGTGAAGAGACCAACCAAGGGGAGAAAAAGAGTGATGATAGGAAGAAATTTGTTCATAGGGGCTGCCAGGGCGGTCCTGTTGTGGATTGTGGTAAGAAGGTAGAGACAAGCTGTATGGAGTCAATGCCTTTGAAGTTGGAGGCTGTGGAGGAAAGATCTCCATAGGAGATGAGGTCAGTGATGGTCCTAGAAACAACTAATTGATGTTAATTGGTGGAGGACATGTCTTGAGAGTTGGTGCTTAACCACTGTAGAGATCAGCATGCCAGATGACAACAGCACCACACTTATCAGCTGCGTTGATAATAAAGTCAGGGTTACACATGAGAGAACAGAGCACAAGTTCAGAGGGAGATAGATGAGAATAGGTGAGGGGAATAGAGAAATTACAGCAGCTAATGACACATAGTCAGGATGATGAGTTGTGTTGACAATTTTGGTTCTCTTATATTTGCTAAAAACCACATATATCGAAAAGCAAGGACTTGTCTTGTGCAGGTAAAAACATTTTTTGTATTAAACAAAAGCACAAGAGTGATAGTTCCCTGGTTCATGTGCCACTGCATTGCCTCAACCAGTCAGAGTCAACTTGCAACATATATCAGTCCTATTTTCTTATGAAGTGTAAATTGTTGCGTTCCCTTTGTTGTTTATGAAGGTTCTGATGTGTGCAAGCTTTTGACAGCATGTCTCTTTTTTCAGCACCACTCAATATAAGAAAATATTTGTCATTAAATGTTATGAGAGGGCCGAAGAGCCTGTACTGTGCTGTACTGTTCTATGCTCTATAACATTTGCACATATTTATCATGATATTATATAGGTCAGCTTGAGTTCATAAAATGTTTAGATGTAGGCAGTATAAGATTTGAGGGAAATAAATGAGCTAGAGTCAGACATGGTGCATTGAGTTGTAAACTCAGTACAATGTGAACACTAAGAAGCATATATATTTCTAGGATGGGCGTTAATGTGCTTTAGCAAGAACAGAGAAGAAAGTTCAGATGAGCAAAGGGTATAGTAGCATTGATTATAGAGACAAGAAATACAGAGATGTTTTTAAAAGATGAATGAGAGAAATTCTGATCTGGGGATGAGAGTAAAGGCCTAACATTTTTGTAACCAACAGCTTGTGGTATTATTCCATGTATTATTCAAGATATATTTCAGTATCAATCGGTTTATTAATCAATATTAATATAGAAATGACACCCTTAAATAGGAGTCCCCTAGTCATCCCATTATTTAGAACCTATCTGAAGGATTGAGAGATTAAAATCTAGTTAAAGGAAGCAATAATGGCAGTAGCTAAAGGAACAAATCCAAATTTGCCACACATTGCCAACCTTTTCCCTTTGTGTTCTGCTTTAATTATTGTGATATTTTACTGAATGGTTCTGTTATATTGTGGTGAAACCTGCCTTAAAAGATTTTCGTGAATGACTAGCTAACTCAAGTCCCAATCTGTATTTGAGATCACAGTTGATTTAGAAGCTGAGGAGTCATGTAAAGACTGCTGCAAATACAAAAACTTCAGTACTTCCCTTTGCCCTAATGTCTCATTTGTTTCAGTAATAATTGTTGCCATATTCAAATGAAGTGGTTTGAGATGCTTTCCCATGTGATCAACAATGTAAATACAAGATGTTTGTTATTGGATGGTTTTATTATATTTGGACAGTCCTTAGGCCTAACATTGTCTGTTAATCTTTTCACAGTATATTTTATTGAAATATATTGAAATTCTATTGAAATTCAATGTTCTTCTAATTTCAGGTGACTACAACTTTCCTATCGGAACCAGTCAGTGAAAAACCATGTGCAAAGCCTCCCAGTTCCCTCACACCACAGACAGGTAGAATATTCCTTCAGTAGCAGAATTCATTTTGAATAATTAGAGGGAGAAAAGTCAGGGGAGTATTTTCTATTCAACTTTACTGTGAAATATTTTCTTCGGAGATTGCAGTGTTTGCACTTGACAAAGCACAGCGTAATCAAAGCCTGGAGCAGGTTGCACCACTATCGTTTCGTGGTGCAGCTTCCAGTTGCAGTTATATACTTGTGCAACATTTCTAATCATTTTACTGTTTGGAATAATCTGAATATCTAGATTGTGGTTTATATATTTTAGGGGATAATTTTTAAGTTTTATGGTTTTTACTGTTGGTAAATGGGGAAAACTGATTAAGAAATTGGTAGGCATCTCAAGCGAATGCACTTAAACAGGCTTGGAATCAATTACAGTTAAAAGCTAACTTATATTTATTTTACAAAGTTAGAGGTAAAAGTGCAAAACCTGAACACTGAATAACCCACCTTTGAACTTGTAATGCAGTCAGAAGGTTTATATTTACTTCAATCAAAGGTTTAAATTATGTGTGTCGTTCCCTGGGAAGTGTTAAGAGAGTTCCTTTACGAGATCATCAATTGTGGGAGACATACATCTAAAAGTTATGTTGTCATTTAAAATTGTTCATATGGATAACAAAATCAAAGTGTTGTTTTGAAGAAAAATTTTCATTTCTGTTTGAACCATCTCAAGGCATGAGATGTTGCCACAGAGATTGTGCTTCAAGATGGAGCCTTGGTTGAAAGATTCTTTTAATCTGTCTATCTGTGTATTTGCCAACAGAAGAAAACAGTTCAATGTAGGGAACAGACAGAGACATTTGCAGTTTTTGTTGCAGTGTGGACTGCATCTTACCAGTTAGAGAGAGCCAACAGGAAATGATGGTCAGTTAGGTCTTCCCTTTAACCTAAATAAATTTCAACTTCATGTCTCACCATGTGCAAAGTGCGTGGAATTCTATCTCAGTTTGAAATTTATGTGGGAAATCAACTGAAAGATTCACTCTAGCTTGTAGCCAATGAATGAAATGGATAGTGGTCCTGATAGAACCTTGTGGCAGAAAGAAGTCAGTAATGTAAGCTTGAAAAGCTGTGTCAAGATTGATGGGTAATAGTTGCTGATAAACAAACAAGACCATCCACAGTCATGAAACCTGTAAAGGTGGAGAGTAATGGAATGCCCCTTAGAAGAAACCTGGAACATTGTTGAGATTTAAAATTAATTCTGGAATACTGTGGCATATATTTGGGTTGGGACCATGAAGGGTGAATGAATCTTCAAGGTTTTTTAACATAGGGAACTTTTTTTATGGGGCCAAAAGGGATTTAAAGTAGAATTGATTAATGGGATAAGGTTTTGGAAGCTACAGTGTTAAGTTAGTGGTGCTTGCTTTGTTTAATTTCATTTTATATACAATATAACTTGTGCCTTAAAAACAAAAAAATCTTGTGGCATAGTTCTGATTTCTTCTCTAAATGTTAATGGTCCGTCATAGGAATAGGGAATTATTGGAAATACTCAGCTGGTCAGGTATCATCTGTGGAGATAAACAATGGAGAGCATCTTCCCATTGACATCAGCATTGGCGAGAATGTTGGGAAAATTGTGTGAGTTATTCAGTGAAGAATGTCTCGATGTTGAGAGCAAAGGCGTCCCATTTTCCAAGCAAGTGTTGAATGAGATTCTTGCTAGTGAGTGTGGAGGCCTATTTACATTATTAGCGACTCGTCATCTCTTCATCTATCCTCAATTATATGATGATTCTATTTAAGATAAATAGAAAACTAAAGAGAAACCAGACACCAATAATAACCAGCGTGAAAGTCAGAAGGGAAATTTGGTGATTTCAGATCACATTCTAGCTCCTCCTCACTTGAAATTTGGAAATTCAGCATCAACATCTCAGAGCATGCTCCATGAGTAACAACCACACGAAACCCCTATCCACAGACTGTAGCATCCAACACATACCAGCTTCATTGCACCCTCATGGTGCATCTTCACTTGACTTATAATGTCATTCTGCGCTTGAATGCTACACTTTGGAGCACACTGGCATGTTTCAGTGGAATGCTGCTGCCAGTCTGCTTTGCATGCAGTGACAGACACCCATCTCAAAGATTTAACTGGGTATATCTTAGGGTAAAAAATGAGGTCTGCAGATGCTGGAGATCACAGCTGAAAATGTGTTGCTGGTCAAAGCACAGCAGGCCAGGCAGCATCTCAGGAATAGGGAATTCGACGTTTCGAGCATAAGCCCTTCATCAGGAATGAGAGAGAGTAGCCAAGCAGGCTAAGATAAAAGGTAGGGAGGAGGGACTTGGGGGAGGGGCGATGGAGGTGGGATAGGTGGCACCTCCATCGCCCCTCCCCCAAGTCCCTCTTCCCTACCTTTTATCTTAGCCTGCTTGGCTACTCTCTCTCATTCCTGATGAAGGGCTTATGCTCGAAACGTCGAATTCCCTATTCCTGAGATGCTGCCTGGCCTGCTATATCTTAGGGTTCCTTGTTTGCTGTCATAGCACTCTTATGCCAACTTGAATGCTCATAGCATCTGGGCCTTTTTGCTCTTTGCCGCTTCAGCCAGAGGTGGGAGACTCAAAGTACTTCTGTCAAGCCTGGCTGTTTGCTTGTGCATTTGTATGAAGTACTTAATTGTCAACACCATGAGGTACTGTCTTGCCTTGGGCTGAGTTGGTGCCTGGTCGCCATATGGCATAAGTAGGGAAGGTGTGTTGTGTATGTAGAGGTTATTAAGGTGGACAAATCCCCAGGACCGTATGGGATCTATCCCAGGTTGCTGAGGGAGGCGAGAGAGGAAATAGTTGGGGCCCTGACAGATATCTTTGTGGCATCCTTAAATCCAGGTGAGATGCCGGAAGACTGGAAGGCTGCTCATGTTGTCCCCCTGTACAAGAAGGGTAGTAGGGATATTCCAGGTAACTACAGACCAGTGAGCCTGACATTGGTGGTGGGGAAGTTGCTGGAGAGGGTACTGAGAGATAGGGTCTATTTATATTTAGAAAAGAATGAGCTTATCAGTAATAGGTAATATGGTTTTATGCAGGGAAGATCGTGCCTTACCAACTTAATAGAGTTCTTCGAGGAAGTGACCAAGTTGATAGATGAAGGAAGGGCTGTTGATGTAATATACATGGACTTTAATAAGGCATTTGATAAGGTTTCCCATGATAGACTAATGGACAAAGTGAAGTCACATGGTGTGCAGGGTGTTCTAGCTAGGTGGATAAAGAACTGGTGAGCAACAGGAGACAGAGTGTAGTAGTTGAAGAGAGTTTCTCGAAATGGAGTGATGTTCTGCAGGGGTCAGTATTGGGGCCGCTGTTGTTTGTAATATACATAAATAATGTAGAAGAGGGCACTGTTCGTATGATCAGCAAGTTTGCAGATGACACAAAGATTGGTGGAGTAGCAGAAAGCATAAGGGACTGTCAGAGAATACAGGAGGATATCGATAGACTGGAGAGTTGGGTGGAGAGTGGCAGATGGCTTTCAATCCAGACAAATGTGAGGTGATGCATTTAGGCAAGTCTAATTCTAGAGCGAATTATACAATAAATAGAAGAGCCTTGGGAAAAGTTGATGGGCAGAGAGATCTGGGAGTTGCAGGTCCATTGTACCCTCAAGGTTGCTGTACAGGTGGATAGAGTGATCAAGAAGGCATATGGTATGCTTGCCTTCATTGGACGGGATGTTGAGTATAAGAGCTGGCAAGTCATGTTAAAATTGTACAAGACATTGGTTCAGCCGCATTTAGAATACTGTGTACAGTTCTGATGCATGAGTAGTGGGGAGCAGAGGGAAACAAATGCTTAGGAATTGACTGACAGGTTTAGACAGTACATTTGGATCGGTTCAGGCCTGGAGGGCCAAAGGGCCTGTTCCTGGGCTGTAACATTTCTTTGTTCTTTGTCTTCCAAGTGTCTGGGGCCAGCTGTAGAGACATGGCAGTAACTAACCTACTCACCAAGGTGGCAGGATCTGAACTGTGGTAGAATGCAGGAGGCAGTCTTTCTGGTATATCCTCTAAGGGATCTATGGCTTATTCTGCAGAGATGGAGAAGGAGATGTCTTGGAAGGCCAGCCTCTTGGAGCGAGATTGTAAAGATACTGCTTTTTACCTGGCGTCCAAAGTGAGAATGGGCCATGAACAAGGGATAGAAGTTCTGGGGTGTTTGAGGTGCTGAATGTCAGGCAGCTTACCTCTCTTGGCTCTCCACCCTATTGTGGACCATTTTCTCCTGGAATGAAACAAAGCAAGGGATTGTGTCATGGCTGTTAGTGCTGATGAAGGTGGGGAAAAGATGAAGAGGTAAACAACTGTGAGTGGACAGCACAGAGGCTGGTGAGAGTGAATGAGGGAAGATGTAGCATGCTACAAGATGCAGTAGCCTTGGTTGTATAGAGAAAATGGTGCCACTTATCCCAGTGGAGCAGAGAAAGTCTTTAACCTTGTTCAGCATTGCTAAGTGTTTCTCTGGTGGCCTCTTTTCAAGGAGGAAGCGGAGATGCTACAAACCATCCTAAAGGGGGTTTGGATGTGTAGGGGGATTGTACATCTGTGGTGAAGAGAAGGCAGCTAAGTCCAAAAAAACTGGAAATTATGGAACCAACATAAAGCGTCAGAAGTTGTGGCATTAACTAGTGTTAATTCTGCCAATCTGTATTTCACTACTGCCTAGCAAGCATCTGGCTATGCCACTTGGAATGAGATGACCTCGATGTCAAGATGGGCTTTGCCACAGTCCACATCGCTCAGATCTCTACAAGATTCTGTCCTTAGCTGATTTCTGCTCAGATTGTCAACTGAAAGTCTCTGTCGGCCTGGCCCATTGCATTGGCTGAATATTGAAGATTCCCTAACAGTATTCAGAGAAGAGAAGGGAAAACAATTCTCCTGTAGTCCTGACCAATGAATTGTTTTAACCTGTATCACCAAGGGCAGATTCATTTTAAAATTTTATTCACAAAATTTATAAAAATACATTACGTCATCATTTAAATTTGACACTTCGTAAGGTGCACTTTTTAAACATTGAAGTTAACTACAATTGCCATTTATATTTATAATATACATATTGTATCAAATGTACACTGAGGGATTTTGTAGATTTGCAGCCTCTTGGTATATTATAGTGGGACAGCCTTTCCAACTGGGTCTCTTCAGCAACACCCCCAAGCTTTACTGCAACATGTAGTCCTGGACCCTGGAAAGTGTCTTTCTGTAACACTCAGATGCCGACACTCTTTGAATTAGAAAGTTAACTTGATGAAAGACTCTGCATAAAATCTAAATCAGATGGTCAGTTCCCTCATGGCTGTATGTTGAACCATTATCAGGTTAGCACAATGACCATTACTGCACATTACTAAAGTTCATTGTGTAAGTAATATTTTGAGCAAAGTGGTAAGTCATTATAGGAACAAAACTTATTGTCTCTGTGCCTTTGTTAATGGAGTAGACCACCTGTTGTCCCAGAGGGGTAACATTTTGCTGCAACACGAGCTCATGCTGAAGTAGTTCAACTGATTCCAGAAGCTTTTTGACTCTTGGAATAAGCTGCAGTATCTAAACTGTTCACAAGGCTTCAGTTCTGTTCCCAGGCTAGTCTGAAATACCAACCTCCAGTACAGTGAATGTGCTTTCTTAAGAACACAGAAGGCACCATCTGGTAATGTCCATTACGAGAGAGGAAACTGTCACTGCTGCTGAGTGATAGGGGATGGGCCGTGGGGTGGATCTCTGAGGCAGCTGTGATAACACTATTTCCTGGCAGTTAACATACATGAATTTATAGTTCAGAGCAGGGAAGTGAACAGAAGGTGCTTCTGCAGAGACTTTATTTCCTGTGTAATGAAAAGTCATTGATGCTTTAGGGCATTTATACCAATAGTGTCCAGAACAGTATGTACATTATTAAATTTTTTCAGACACTAGCAAGAAAAGCTTTATATTTTATTGAAATCTACATTTGAATGCTGCAGAAGAGCACAGTTAAGAGATCACCGACAACTTATTCTACAAAAGGAGTTAGAAGCATAAACTGGGCAGTAATTGATTGGCTGCTAATTAACCATCCCTTCTGACTTTTCAGACTGGGAAAGAATGTCAAAGAATGGGAAAGAGCAGATGTTTAACGGATAACCCATTCCTACAGCCTGTTTATTGCCCTTAAAAAGTTAAATTTTCAGCTCTCTCCAACCCCAAAGTTTTACCTGAAACTGCTTTAAATAAGCAACAAAACTGGCTTTAGGTTAGAATACCCACAGCCATCTGATGCACAGAGTTACCTTTCACCACATTCTGCCAAAAGAGTTAAAAATGTTCATTAATGTATTTTCTTTGCACAGATACTGTTGATGGCCAAGTTGAGGAAGTGGCAAAGTTGTCAGAACTAGGGATTCCCAGTGAGACATTGGCCGAGTGGCAGGTTGTTGCAAGTGGAATGCCTGGAATGTTGGACAAGAACAAACAGAATCAAGGTAAGTGCTGTGAAGACTTGTAGCAGTTTAAACACATCTGTCATGGTTTAATTAACAAGTAAACATGGAACAACTTGCTTGATTAGATGTCTATCTCCTGCCTTAAGACCCCAATCCCTCTACTACCAGACAGCCGTGCATACTATCGACAGTTGATGCAGCAATTTGCCAAGACTTCTTCAGCAGCACTTTGCAAACTCATAATCAACATCACATAGAAGGACAAAAGCAGCAGGTGCACCTTCACCTCTGAGTCATATGCCATTTTGATTTAGACATACACCAACAGTCCCTCAACATGAAAATCCTGTGCTCCTGTCTTTATTTCATAGCCTGTGAATAAAATATATAGCTATAGAAATGCACAAATCAGACAGGTCACAGGTTTGATCACAAGTACATTTGGAATTGGCTTGTCTTTGGGAGATGGTTATGGTGCTGAAATCAGACGCAGCACAAGAATTCTTGATTGCTGGCACTGATGCCCACTCCGCGCATGTGGAGAGGACTAGCTCAGCTGCTAATACTTTCTGTAGTCAAATAGCCCTTTGATATTCACAGTCTCGGTTCCACATAGGAAGAATAATGACTAATTGATGTCCTGGACAATGACAGGATCTGTGGATATAGGTGGGCAAAGAAGCTGAGTGGTGGTAGTCGGTTGGGAGAGGGGTTTGGTAGAGGGCATTCAAACCTCAGCTTCTGCGAGTTTGTCTGACTCGTGGGGATAGTTTGTTCAGGCTAATTTGAACACTTACATCAGCTTAATGTAACAGATGTTTGCCACTAAACTAACACAAATAGCTTCCTCGATTGTTGCAGAGGTGGAAGGGAACAATGAGCTGGAAATGCCCATTGTCCTTGCTTTATCTCAGTCTGTAGACTATTAGCATTTTTCAAAAAAGGATTATAAATCAAAGATGGTTCTGAGGATTCTTGAAATGATTTGTTTCAAAATGTATTTTCTACTCGGAAGTTCCAGATGCTTTTCCAAGTGGATCATAGAATCCCTACAGTGTGGAAGCAGGCCATTTGGCCCCATTGAGTCCACACTGACCCTCCAAACAGCATCCCTCCCAGACCCACCCTATCCCTGTAACCATGCATTTCCCATGGATAATCCATCTAGTCTGCACATTCCTGGACACGATAGGCAATTTAGCCTGGCCAATCCACCCAGACAGTTGCCCAAGGATGAAATCAAACCGGGGTTCTGGCGCTGTGAGGCAGCAGTGCTAACCGCAGAGCTACTGTGACACCCAGGTAGATCTGTAAATACAACTTTCTTCCTGATCTCAACTGTATAAAACCTCTCTTCCACCTCCCAAATCTCCAAGCTCTTTGTATTTTAAGTCCAGTTTCAAGGTCACATTATAGAACCAGCAGAACAAAGGCCAAGACTGCCATCACAAGGTACTGAGGGGTACTACAAGTGTTTGCAATGGGCATTTTTAAGATCACTAGAAACAGCTGTTCAGCCCATCAAGCTCACTCCACCATTCTGTAAAATCATGACTGATCTGATTGTGACATTACCTACAATTCCCTGTCAATCAAAAATCAATCTAACTCTGCGATTCCATCTTGAATATATTCAGTGATGCAGCCTCAGCTGCTTCCCGAGGCAAAAAAATCCCAAAAACCAGAAATACTCTGAAAAGAAATTCTTCCTTACCTTCATTATAAATTGGAGACCCTTTACTTTTAAACAATGTCCCCAGTTCTAGATACCTATTGCCCTCAATGAGGGACATCCTCTCAGCAAGAGAGAAATCAAGAGGGCAAGAAGGGGACATGATAGCTTTGGCAATTAGAGTTAAAGTGTTTTTACAAATACATTAAGGACAAAAGGGTATCTAGGGAGAGAATAGGGCCCCTCAAAGATCAGCAAGGCGGCTTTTGAGTGGAGCGGCAGAACTTGGGGGCAGATACTAAACGAGTATTTTGCATTAGTATTCACTGTGGAAAAGGATATGGAAGATATAGAATGTAGGGAAATAGATGGTGACATCTTGAAAAATGTCCATATTACAGGGGAGGAAGTGCTGGATGTCTAGAAACACATAAAAGTAAATAAATCCCCAGGACCTGATCAGGTGTACTCTAGAACTCTGTGGTAAGCTAGGGAAGTGATTGCTGGGCCTCTTGCAGAGATATTTGTATCGATAGTCACAGGTGAGATGCCAGAAGACTGGAGGTTGCCCAACGTGGTGCCACTGTTTAAGAAGGGTGGTCAGGATAAGTCAGGGAACTGTAGACAGGGTTTGAAGGGATATGGGCCAGGTGTTGGCAGGTGGGACTAGATTGAGTTGGGATATCTGGTTGGCATGGACAGGTTGGACCGAAGGGTCTGTTTCCATGCTGTACGTCTCTATGACTATATATACACATTTCTGGAGTTCACTCCCTCCATTGTGCAGCATATCCTTTTTTTTGATGGCAGCATCAATTCTTAATCATGCCCACACTCTGAAGATCTATAGTAAATCTCCATTTTAATATTTACGTCTTCATTGTAAAATCATGTTTAGACCCAGTTTTTCCATCACCCTTTCAGTTGCCTCCCAATTGTTTCATTTTCAATTCCTGACATTAATAATTTATTTTAAATAATTTTCTTGATTATTGACAAACAGAACACGATATGTAAAAATTAACAGCAAGTGTTTCCTATTTGGACCTTATTTTTAATATGTAAGCAATTATCGGGTTCATCGTGTTGCAGGGTCCTATAATCGGGCTTTGTTTCAGTTGGAAAGGTGAATCAAATGCCAGAGGGAATAACGTCAGGAGAGATTGTTCAGGAGACTGCCGAGAATCAGAAAGAGGACGAGGCTGTGCAAGAGGTGGAGCAAGAAGCAAGCCAAGGCACGTTGGAACATCCCAGTGACTGGGAAAGGTGCAGCTTGCAGAAATCCTTGGAAGAAACTGAGAGGTAGAGAAATAAAGCAAGCAACATTCCATGCATTCTAATGTCAGCACTATATCTCTGTCTCATTTTTGTTACAGCTCTTGCCCACTTGCCATATCATATCACTTTATCAAAGACTTATTTGATTTATTTCCATGATTCACTTTGTCTTTCATAAAATATGACCCTTTATTGCAGTTAATTCATTTCCCAAAACAGTCTTGCCACTTGAGAGGCAGGGTCTTTGTCACCAAAAAAGAACTGAACAATCTAGGAAACACGACACCTTGCATATAGTATCAAACTTCTCACTACCAATTGGTAACATTATAGATCTCACAGAGAAGAATAACCCATCCGTTCTGTCTCAAACTACCTTAGCTTAGCTGTTGAAGGATGCCTTATATTACTCAAGTATTTTCTTCTTTCCATACCAGTATGCTAAAGCTGACAACTCTGTACTTTGTCAGACTGTGTCAGTTCACTGTGGAGATGCTAGAAGTTTGCCCCTATCCATTCCAGTCAAAATCCATCACACTTTGAAGATATTCAATATGTGGCTGTATCAGAGCTTCACTGGCACCCTCATTATCCACTTAATGTAAATTAATTTTTACAAATGAAAATGTCCATGGGATTTTCCCAATCAAGTAGCCATGAAAGTTTTAATTGTAATAAACTATTTTAAATAAAATTTACGGTTTTCATTAGAGCTCATTCTACATTGGATGGTGTTCTAGAGGAGATATTGGAACTGCAAAATCAGCCAAAGGAAAAAATAAACAAGATGCAGACAAGTACAAATAACTCAGACGGAGGAGAGGACTTAAGGTAGATCAATTGCTGCAGCTACATTCATTAATAGGAGTGAACTTTTAACTACTGTGTTCTGGACAATATGAGGGAGGTGTGTTCCCATAACTCCTTTCATTACATGCTGAACAAATAGGAACAAGATTGTCAGTGAAGCCACAATTGGTTACAGTATCATTATGGACATCAGTATTATTGCAGCTTACAAAATAGAACCTGATGCGCATCGGTGGAAAAAAAATTTAGTCAGTGTAATAGAAGATTCACCATCCCGGTTTGTAATCTTTATCGTTTCTAAGACCAGACTATGAAAAGTTGTCTGTTCAGCCTAGTCCATGAGATCATCATTAGCTGATTTGGTCATTCTCAACTCCACTTTCCCACCCTTTACCTCATAACTCTGGGTTCCCTCACCGATTAAAAATCAGCCCCGATTATAGTTAGCAACTAGCTCTTGCCATCAGTGTTAATCATATTTGCAAGTTTACCTTCAAAAGGTTCTCTTTAACCCCTTTTTAAAAAAATTGTCTCTCCTTTTTAAATCCTTCCCAATCCTCTAGCTAACCACTAATCTTTCCCATGTTGTATGTTTTACTCCCCCTTTCAATTTGATGCCATCCTTAACTCCTCATTAACTGTGATTTGTTTACCCCCTTAGAATTCTTCTTCCTCACTGGAATATAGCTTTGCTGTAAGCTATGAACTATAGGCACGGTGGCACAGTAGTTAGCACTGCTGCCTCACAGCGCCAGAGACCCGGGTTCAATTCCCGACCCAGGCGACTGTGTGTGGAGTTTGCACATTCTCCCCGTGTCTGCGTGGGTTTCCTCCGGGTGCTCCGGTTTCCTCCCACAGTCCAAAGATGTGCAGGTTAGGTGAATTGGCCATGCTAAATTGCCTGTAGTGTTAGGTAAAAGGGGTAAATGTATGGGTGGGTTGCGCTTCCGCGGGGTCAGTGTGGACTTGTTGGGCCGAAGGGCCTGTTTCCACACTGTAAGTAATCTAATCTAATTTTGTTAAATGTACATCGTTGTTCCTCAACTGTCTTTGTTGGCCAGCTGTCCTGCTTATTTTGTAATTATCCTTGATTTAGATGCAGCATAGTTGTTTCTGGCCAGTATTCCTCCCTCTTAAACTGAATACTAAAATTTATCTGTCAAGGTCATTGTTTCAAAAGGGATCTTTTGTTTTGATGTTACTTATTAAACCTGCCTCATTACAAATCCAGACCAATACATAGTTAGATCCACCACATTGTCCTAGGAAACTGTCCCAAATATATTGAATTCTTCCTCGTGGCTTCCTCTGCTATTCTAACTTTGTTATATGCCCTCATTATCTCCTAATTTATTATGTCCCACCACATATTCTGTTAGGGGGCCAAAGATGATTACTTCCAGCATCTTTCCTTTCTGTTTCTTACCTCCACCCATATATATTCTACATCTTCCAATTCAAGATCATTTCTTGATATTGTAGTTATTCCATCCCATACTAACAGTGCTACCTTACCACCCTTTCCTTTCTGTCTGTCCTTTCAAAAAGTCACATACCCCTGAATATGTAGTTCCCAGCTTTGATGTCCTTATAACTATGTCAATGTAATGGCTATAAGATCACACCCATTACCTTTATTTTTGCTGTTAATACATCTCTTTTTTTCTAAATAAAACTTGATTAAAATTTAGCATTCCAGAGTTTAGGGGCATGACAACGAACAGCTCAACAGATGGAGAGAATGGGACAGACAGTAAAATCAAAAAGAGCAAAAGGTGCACAATGGAATGAGAGGTTACAAGAGTTCACAGGAGTAGAATGCAAAGATTTGAAGATTTAACATTAAGGAACTAAGGCATTCATGAGCAATTAGTCTGAAATAGGAATTGGCACACATCACCTAATGGGACTAATTGTTAACCTGGCATTTGGATTTACATTAAGGTCTGGATTAATTCAGTGATCAGAGTATTTGGATTTATTTGCATTTCAGTCTGTTTATATATCATGTCCAATACTTTAGTATGATGATGTGTTTATCGCAATGTTGACAGTGTATCACAGAAAGAAGAATGCCCCACTAACAAAAATCAAACCAATATTTCAACTGCTGAAGGAGAAACAGAGGGAATTACAGGCAGCAGAATATCAAGAACTGGTGCTTCAGTTCCTCCTGCAGGTAAGATGCCAATAAAAAAAGTTGGGAGACTCCCAGACATGATCATAATGTCATGATCATAATTATTTTGTAAGAAATAAGCAGTTGAGGTACAGTGAATTGAAGACAATACAGGATTTGTAAAGAGTTGGTAGCTCACTATCACTTTCTCAAAGGCAGTAAATGCTGGCCAGCCAGAAACATACACAGAGTCAGAGACATACAGACACATCCCATGAATGAAAAAAAGACACCAAAATAAATCAATTTCATAGAAGTTCACAGTTGAAGCATTTAAAAGCTGATTGCTGATAGCTAATCTGTATTAACCACCACCTTCAAATCAACATGGTAAATACTGGAATGCCAACACATTGGAATCCAGTAACATAGCCAAAGACCTGGACTAATTTTCTAGAAACACAAATTAAATCCCCACTAAAAATCTGGGAATGCTAGTATCTGTACTGGTGACACAACTATCAGATTGTTACCAAACCCATTTTTAAAAAAAAAATAATGCCCTACAGAGAAGGAAATCTGCTGCCCTAAATCTGCCATCACATGACTGCAGACCTACAGTGTGGTTGACTCTTAATTACTCACATATAGCTGACCATGGCACTCAGTTCAAGGCAATGAATGCTGGCCTGTATCAGCACATTAAGTGGATCAATGTATGCCTTTTGCTTTTGCCTAGCACAATTTAGTGTGAAGGTTAAATTCAGTTAATATGTCGCTTACCAGCAACTACACGTAGTTTGAAATATGCAGAAATCAGAAGTTGTGCAACTTTATTTACCACTGTTTATTTTCAGGTAGCCTTAGTGAAGAGAATAGAAATCAAATCCAAAGAGCAAACTGGAACCAGCCTCACAGGTATGGCTAACTGCCAAAACAAAGGCCAAGAAGCAAGTTGCTTCATGGAATGGTATGTCTTGTTGCATCTGCACTCTTTATCTTTTTGGCTTTCTTTATGAGGTAAAGATGTCTCCACATGTCAAACTGCATATTAATCCTCCAGCTGAACATCCTCAACTCAACTTATTTTTAAATCTGCTATTCCAGAAAGATTAGTTTTTAAATACAATAGCTCTAACTTTACAGCTTTAAAAAGTCCCTTCTACACACAATAGTTATTCACCAAACACAGCACTGGTGACAGGAATGTTGCAGGCTGTAAAAGCACCAACACAATTGCAATCATACAATTGTGTGCCTACAATTTTAGATGTTAATTTTATTAAAGAAAACATGTACAGCCAGTGATAATTTGGATAACTATTAATGCACTGGAAATTATATAATCGTACATACAACTGAGTGGATAGGTGAAAGAAAACACAAATGGTGTTAACATGGGGAATACATTACATCGGAACATGTGGAAACTGGCATGTTTCACAATGAATCATAAAGGTGGGGAATTAAAAGGTAGAACGGCAAATGCCAGTTGACCTTCAGGAACTAATTTAATGCAATATCCCACCTATGTTTTGTTTTGGCAGAGTCATCATTTTGGATGAAACCAGGACTTGATATTAAATTCCACAAGGAGGAATTACAGTTTAAGAGAATATGAAGTACACTATGCTGTCCAATGTGCTGTATCCTCAAAATCCCTTTACAGATTTTTCAATTACCAAATATAATAAATTTAGTACAAGTGTTTAAATGTCTACTTGATCCAGATTATGAGTGACAACACAGGTTTGGTAAACTCAAATCTACTCTAAATGGCATTCTGTGATGTGCTTTAACCAGTTTTTGAGGGAAGGCTGATTTGATGAAGATCTTTAAACAATCCGATGGATACAGAGGAACTGCCCTTTGATTATCTCCTCTTTCTGGGTTCCCAATGTTAAATCTAGAGTGAAATAGGAAATTCCTTCATCTTTACCCTCAAACCACAATACACAAACATAGGTGGCATCTGAGAATCTTGACCTCTCCAGGTAGGAGAATAGTTAAAATAGATAAGGCATGATCCAAATAAGTAGCAGCACAGACTGAAGGGGCTGAATGACTTTAGGTTGTTTCCAGGTTTTCTTACTTATTGGCCTACCTTTACTTCTGTTCTGCCTGGTTTCCAATTGGTTATTTTCTACAATGTTATGACTGCTTTTAAATGTGCTGATGGGCTGTCACTGAATAGGCCAACATATAAAACCTGATGTTATAGGACCAGAATTACACCATTCAGCCCATCAAGTCTGCACTGCCATTCTGCGGTCTTCTTTCCGTAATCTTCAACCCCCTTACTAATAAAAACCTTATCTATTTCTGTCTTAAAATACACTCAATGACTTCACCTCCACAGCCTTCTGTGGCAATGAATTCCAAAGATTCATCACTCTCATTGCCTATTCTTAATTTCCTTGGGAAAGTTAAGGTCGGTCACATTGCTATTGGGGCTGGAGTCACAAGTCAAGGTAACAGTGGCAGATTTCTTTCCCTAAGGAACATTAATGAACAAGTCTGATTTCTAATGACAATCTTCACATTATCTTTCCAAGATGTGGACATGGGGCAACATTCCTCACTTAAAAGCGGTTGGAAGCGATCTTAGCAGTTGAAACATGTTGAATATCACTGGAGCAAACCCACTTTTCAAAATATCTTGTGAATTTGAAAGCAAGCTATTCTGCATAGAACCTAAAATCCGTATACAACCCATAACAAAGACTTTTTAAAAGATATGTGGACTAGTTGGTCCTTTAATGCATCTCATTTATGTTGGATGTATGTGAATGTATCCCACACCTCTCCTATTAACTTTCAACAAATAACCTGGATGTTGATACATAATACGTAAAGCTATGAACTAGAGAAACCACTGACAAGTGAGGAGAGAAGAATGAAGAGAGAGAACAAGTATGCAGAATTTAACAGATAACAAAATCAGCGATACAAGAAAAACGAAAAGTGATAAAATGAAACTTGAATTTTACACTGTTGGTTTTGCTGGAATCCGTGTCAACAGATTGCATTAAGGAGGTATTATAACTGTTCAAACATCAATATTTGCCAGGTACAAGATAGGAAATCATTTTTACGTTGAATTGCAGCTTTAAACCCACATCCCACCACCACTCACTTTCTCTCTTCCTCTAGGGACTAAAACTAAACATGGTTTAACATTGGGTCAATGAGCAACCATAAGGCCTTTTCATTACCACTGACCTGCAACTAACCAAATGGTGATTAATTTAAACTGTATAGCCAAATTCAAAACGACGCATGTTCAATTCTCCATTGCAGCCATCCTTAACTAAGGCTACATAAGTAATGAATAAAACCCATAATAACCTCATTTCACTTTATTCAACAAAAATGGACCATTCAGCTATCTTATTCATTTGTTCATGCAATTATACAAAAACAGCTAAATATATCAGTACAAAGAATCTTTTCAGTATGAAAGAAACAAAATAAAACGTAAGCAAATCTTTGCTTATTTCCTCTGTTGGTTTCAGGATTATCAAATATAGAAATTTAAATTTCAACTCAATCTCTTAACTTTACACCTTCAGCTCAGTGCAGACCAGCCAAACACCAGAAACAAAAATTAGACTTTCCACAAGATTCTATGAACTAGGAAGTGACAATACATTGTATAATTTCTTCCCCCACACAAATTACCAATCAAAAGAATGGTCACTAAATGTACAATATCTACTCTTTTTCAATGCTTTGTGCAAGGGTCAGGGAACTGCAAGAGGGTTAAATATAAATGCTGTGAAGGTGATTACTATGAGGTAACAGCTACTCGGATGGAATTTTGACTGTCCATATATGGAACAACATATAGCGCACAGATCCAACTTATCAGAATTTGTTTGGGGTGGGCAAGGGAACATTCCTCAGATGCAAACTCACCACTTCTGTTGCAGCCTATTTTAGGTGATTTAAAGCAACCAAAGGTAAAGTTACATATTTCCCTTGATCAGCTGCTCTCATTGTAAAAAATAAAATCCAGAACCAACAGCATTGAAAAGCCAAGAAAATATGGCGCATGATTCCACTGCCAATTAAAGTGACATTGCCTCTGTCTTAACAATTGAGTCCACTCTAGGAAGACCAGCCCCTAATACACAGCAAGGTCACAACTGAAAACAGCTTTCTAGACCTCAAGTTGCAGTTTCCCGATGGCTTTATGCTCAATTTTAATTAACAATCCAAAAGATCCTTGAATCCGTATCTTAAAGTTTGGAAATCTCCAAACAAGATAGTTAGTGAAATAGTTTTGCAATCCTCTCTGATTTATACAAGGTCCAAGTGAGAAAACCCGGTCTGGTAGAGGACTCTCAGCATTTAAGAGGGTTTGACGGAAAGTCGGACTCGTCCTTTTTTGTCTAGTTGAAGGATTTCAAGAGCTTTTAATGTTTTTAACTTTGATTCAGTTGCTTTCATGTTGAGCTTGTTCATCTGTATCACACTCAGCGCAGAACTGGAAGGAAAGCAAATTAAATGTAAAACAAACCTGAGATATAGTCAGTCACAGCTTTCCTTTAATTTTTGAAGACAGTAAATGACTAAAAGTACAAACATGAAGCCACACACAAAGCTTATTGAGATTCAGGCACAGTTAAAACTCCAAACAAATACTCCCAGTCTAACCACAGGAATGTGACATATGGAAGTTGCAAGTTGGATTGATATCTTTGAACCATCAAACAAATGCTTTTGGTTAGGAGGACCACAGCAGAATTTTATTTTCTGAATAATGTGGGGATATTTCCTTCCATGGGTTTCAAACTAAGGAAAGTCAGTGAGAGTTCAAATTTAAAAATAATCTTCTGATATCTTCCATTTTAAATTCTTAACTATGTCACCTTCGAGCAAATGAATCCATCTTGAATCATACTAACAGTGGCAAAAGGCATTATAGAGTCATAGAGATGTACAACACAGAAATAGATCCTTCAGTCCAACTCGCCCATGGTGACCAGATATTTCAACCTAATCTAGTCCCATTTGCCAGCACTTGGCCCATATCACTCCAAACCCTTCCTATTCATATAGCCATGCAGATGCCTTTTAAATGTTGGAATTGCACTAGCCTCCACCACTTCCTCTGGCAGCTCATTCATTGTGTGAACCCAATGGAAAATTCCATTCCTCGCTCCAATCTGCCAAGATTGGGAGGAATGGAAAAAGAGCAAGACAAATATATAGTGGAAGTTGGATACATACTGTTTTGACTTCTAGGGATATAAAACTGCAATGCAACACCTCCTCCCCATCCAAAATTACAAATTCCAGATTACTCCCAGTGCAACATGCTGGTGAGAGCAGGAATAAGGGGATAGATCAATGTGTTGCTGCAGAAATGGTGTCTCAGGAAGGGTTTAGATTCTTGAGGCATTGGGATCATTTCTGGGAAAGGTGGGACCTGTACAAACCTGACTGCACCTGGGCACAGGTGGGACAAATATCTTGAGCAGGCTTTTACTAGTTTTGTTAATGCAGTTTTAAACTAGTACGGCAGGGGGCTAGAAAGTCAAGTGTAGGCTTAGATGGGTCTGATTCAGATCAGGAAATGGGAGGTGGAACAGTCATTAGTGATGTAGTCAGCGACTGAGAAAAATGAAAAAAATTAGGAATAGAAAGCATCCAAAGGAAATCGATGGGGTTAAGCTATGTATACTTCAATGCAAGGAGTATTACAAACAAGACAGAAAAAACTAAGAGCACAAATAGACATGTGGCAACACAATATCTTTACCATAATACAAACCAGTCTGAAAAACTGAATAAATTGGCAGCTCAACAACCCTGGATAGAAAATTTTCAGGCAGGATAGAGTAGGTGTGACAGCATTGGTTAAAGAATTAAATACAGTGGTGAGGAGGGATGACATACTAAACATGTTAACAAACGATTCTTTATGGAGTTTTGAGTTTAGGAATAAAAAACAGGCCACCACACTTCTGATAGTACACTATGGAGAGAAAGGGAGATAGAAGATATATATACATAGGTTATATAATATAGCCAAATTTCTATCTATGGGAATGAGGGGGCAACAATAGTAAGAAACTAACTAACCCAATATCAACTGGGTTTCAAACATAAGGGGTATAGTGGATGAAAAATTAATGAACTGTGTCCAGGATTCTCTTCTTTTTGAACAAAACAAGCCCAACAAGACAAAACAATTCTAAATTTAGTTTTGGGAAATGAAAATAGGCAAGTGGGTGAAGTGACTACACGACCAGAGTTTGGTCAGATTTAGTATTACGATGAAACAGGATAGAGATAAATTGGGAGTCAAAGTTTTAAACTGGGTGAAGGCAAATTTTGCAAAAATGTGAAATTATTTGTCTGAGATGGACTGGAAAGGACTGCTAAAGGATAAGTAAGTGATAAACAAGTGAGATGCACTAAAAGGGAGATCCTTAGAGCACAAAGCAAAACAGACATGACCCCTCCAAACACAAGAAGAATGGTACTGTCAAATCTAGACCATCACAGCTGTCTTAAGTACAGGGCAAAATTAAACAGAAAAAGACTGCTTATGATAGTCACAAAAAACTCAAATAGCCTAGAGAGTAAAAAAAAGTACAAGATCAAGTAAACAAAAATTAAAGAGATGGCATTAAAAAAAACTAGCTAGCAAGCAAGCTGTTGAAGTGCCAAGTGTTGCTGCTTCTGAGTGGGCTTAGAGTTCAATCTGCACCAGAGGTGTGTTAAAACACGTGTTCAGAAGCTTCTCCTGAGAACAGTCGATGTACTTGAATATAACAGGGTCCTCTTGTGGTGAGTGATGGTGCCCCTACCTCTGAACTGGGTTCAAGTCCCATCTCCTTCAGAGGTACGTAATAACATCTCCAAACAGGTAAAGGAAAACTCAAAAGTTTTACCTGGATATAATGAGCAAAAGGACAGTTAAGAAAAAAAAGTGGGACTTAAAGAGGAAGGAGGAAGCTTGTATGAAAATGCAGATGATCAAATCATTGAATCCCTACAGTGTGGAAACATGCCATTCAGCCCAACAAGACCACACTGACCCTCCGAAGAGTATCCCACACAGACCCACACCCCCACCCTATTACTCTCTACATTTTCCTTGAAAGATTTGGGAAGAATTTTAAATTAACGTTTTGTCTCTTTATTCAAAGGAAAGAGATGATGTGGATAAAGGAATCCAAAAGGAGTAGTGTGAAACATTGGACAAAATAATGAAGGAAGTGTTAGGGGAGCTGGATTCCTTGTTACATGGACTTTAACAACTATAAGCTAAAAGGTTATGGGCCATATGCAGAAAGATGGGATTAGAAAGGGCATCTAGGTTTCCCAGAGTTGGATGGATCCCCTTCTGTGCTCTTATTATTTCTACGGTTCTGTTGTATAACGCCCTCAAGTGTTCCTCCAGCACTGCTTGGAACGTAAAGCAATACACAGGGAACGAAGTAAGGCTTGGATTCCAAGTACCCATACACTAATAATGTATACAGCATGTGCTATTGCATAGTTTCCTGCTCCAGATCAACTTACTCTGGCTGAAGGCCATGCAAGCACACAATATTGTGTGATTTGCTGAGTAAAAGGTCAGATTTTGTTTTTTCCCTTATATATGTAAATAAAGGCCACTGATCAAATTACTGTTGTACACCATACTAGAGTTAAATAACAGTTCAGGAATTCATTCAGTACTGCAAAGCTAACAGATTTAATTGGGATACAATCTAAAAAAGACAAGATTATGAATTTTTTTTGATTTGTTAAGCAACTACAGCAAACCAAGCAGTTGTCACAAGGTGACTAAAACTGTTGGGTGGTAATTAGATTAGACTCCCTACACTGTGGAAACAGGCCCTTCGGCCCAGCAAGTCCACACCGACCCTCCAAAGAGTAACTCAACCAGATCAGTTTCCCTACACTTACCTCTGACTAACGCACCTAACACTATGGGCAATTTAACTTGGCCAATTCACCTGACCTGAACATCTTTGGACTGTGGAAGGAAGGAAACCAGAGCACCCGGAGGAAACCCACGCAGATATGGGGAGAATGTGCAAACTCCACACAGTGGCCAGAGGCCGGAATTGAATCACTGAGACACTGTGCTGCCCATAAAAGCCCTCTGTCGATTTTCCTGCTCCTTGGATGCTGCCTGACCTGCTGTACTTTTCGAGCACCACTCTAATCTTGACTCTAATCTCCAGCATCTGCAGTACCCACTTCTCCCCAGAGCATTAGCCATGGTTAGCCAGAGCATTAGTAATGATAAAGAAATTGGGAGAGATACAGCCTTTAAACCAGGAGGATGAAAATCAGCAATTGTCAATGTCAGATGGGACTGCTGAAAGAGTTTAGATTAGATTCTCTACAGTGTGGAAACAGGCCCTTCAGCCCAACAAATCCACACCGACCCTCCGAAGAGTAACTCACCCAGAACAGTTTCCCTCTGACTAATGCACCTAACACTATAGGCAATTTAGTATGGCCAATTCACCTGACCTGCACATCTTTGGATTGTGGGAGGAAACCGGAGCACCCGGACAAAACCATGCAGATACAGGAAGAATGTGCAAACTCCACACAGACAGTCGCCTGAGGCTGGAATCGAATCTGCGCCCCTGGCGCTGTGAGGCAGCAGTGCTAACCACTGAGCCACCATATCGCCCCAAGCAAAGATAAACATTCTGACAGCCTAAATATACTCATTGGATCTGCTCAAGAAATACTAACCCTACAGATTCCTGATTTTACTTCCTCAGTATTTCCAAAAGTCAACTAGAGGCAACTGTAGACACAGGCACCTTCCAGTGCACTTTACCCAGAGTCCTCATCGATGGTGATCAAGAGATTACAAAATTTATCCAAGCTTATTAGGAGTTGCACACTCACCTATTTTTGTTGTTTGTGAAGTAATCAAAGAGTTGCTGATAAAACATGTTCAAATCAGCAAGTTTTACAGTTTGCCTCACACTCTGCGGTACAGACATGAACATCTTCTCAGTGACTGGTTCAAACTCAACTGAAATGCAAATAACAGTTTACAGTTAATTAGAAACAGCTGATCAGAGTTTGAAATGCAGAGAATATAATGAATAACGAGATGAATTCACTGGATATGAAGCTAAAAAGGTCACAGTATCATACAAATGTTTAAAAACATTTCATGACCTGTTCTTTTACCCTGATTAACACATTTAAACCACAAGTGATAAGCAGTTACTCACTACTTTGTAGAATTAAACTTTCTTTTAAAATGAAAACAAGTTAACTTATTTTAGAAGTCTCAGCACACTGTCAGTGAACAAGCACAGATTTAACATTCACAGTGCTTCGTCCTGTGCCCTTGTACACATTAAAATTGTGCCATGGGATCTACTCACAAAGGAAATCCTTCTGATCTCTGGCTAACCTTTCTCCCACAACAAGACCAAACTGATCATTCAATCTGTGTGTGGGGAAACTTGCTATTCTTAAAAATAATCACTGATAGAGGAGATAAAGTATTTAACCTGTAGAGCTTGTTGAGTGAAGTTCAAACTAAAGTCTTATTTTACAATTGCCACAAAAATATTTTCAGCTGGTGCTGTGTCGAGATGCTGAATTAAAGTTGAATTATTTCACATTTCATGAGCAATACAGCAAACTTTACTAATTTATGGAGTCACAGATGCCAACTTACTCTCCAAATTTTAGTGTTGAGGCAACTGAAGTTAAAACTAGAAAGAAAGATGACCAACAAAACTCTTGTTGTCACCACCTATTTTTATTTCTGGTTTTTGCACTGTTATTTTCACACTAGACTGCCAATAATATCCAATATAGTTTGCCAGAACTCTCCTAGGCACTCAGTCTAGTCACATGCCATTCCGTGACATATTTCTGAACTGCAAGACTGGAGAACCAAAATCAGTTTTGGGTCCCCTTATTATGGGAATTAACAAGCCACTCTGACCAAGTAATTGTTGGCCAACATAAGATTTACAGGTCTCTGAACAGAATTATCTTTGGAGTAAAGAATTTTACTGGATAGGTGGTAGTCATCTGACCCATTGTGGCTGCACCCCAGCTGCCAAAAGAGCTACCCAGCTAGTTCCATTCTTTAGTCGTATCTTTGTAGCCCTCTAAATATGTTCCAAATTTGGAGTCCACAGCATAGAGAACAGAAAACCACTTCAGTTCTTTATTTGGAAAGGGATATACGGTGTTAGAAGCAGTTGCGAGAAGGTTCACTCAATCGATTCCTAGAATGATGGGATTATGCTATCAGAAAAAAGAAATTGGATACACTGGGTTGTACCCATTTGAGTTAAGAACGACGAGAGGTGACCATATTAAGATATATTAGCCCCTCAGGATCCTGGCAGATAGTGGAAAAATATTTCTCCTTGTAGGTGCACTAGAACTCTGGAAGACACTTTAGGATACCTTTTAAGATGAAGATGAGGGGATCTTTCTTCCCCCCCCAATAGGAATGTTAGTGGGTGGAATTCTCTTCTTCCAAAGTAGGGAAGGCTCGGTCATTGAATTGATGCAAGGCTAAGTTAAACAGAATTTTGACATCGGATTCTACAGTTGTGTGACAGATAGAAAAGTGGGGTTGCGACCATAATAAAATCATGGATGATCAAGTTGAGAGGCAATGGGAAGCTTACAGCGCCTAAATTTTATTTTTCAAGTCTTATGCTCCTATAAGTGCTGTTCACTGACTGCTCTATTAGATTTTGGGAGAATCAGTATCAGCTGTGATCTACACAAAATCAAGTCAGATTGGAAAGACAATGTTCAGAAAGCGTCTTTTCCTCAATTACATTTAGTCGTACACCAACCTTTCATCTGCTGTGGTTTTGGAGATTGCGTACAAGGTTCCTGTCAGGAAAAAAGTAAAAAGATCAGTTTTGTTAAAGGAGAAAGTAGAAATCAGAGCATATGAACTTAAGTCAGAGCTTTAAAACAAAAAGCAGACATATTTGGACAATGATCAAACTGCCATCGAAAAAGTGCAAACTAACTTTTGGATCCACTCAAGATTTAAAAAAGGAAAATTTACAGGTTATTACGTTTCATTTTAACAGTATTTTATTCAGAATTTCAGCTACTATAAATACATAAACCTATTTCCCCATTTTCACCTGACTATTCTTAGTTAAGTATTACAACTTAAATATTACAATAAGAGGCGTATATTAGTCTGGAAACAGTAAAATAGCATCATGCCATAAGAAACAAGAGTAGGCCATTCAGCCTTTTGAGCCTGCTCTGCCATTCAATAGAATCATACTGATCCAACATTCACCACATCCACTTTGCTTCTATTTCCCCGTAAGCCTTGATTCACCTACTGATCAAGAATCTAGCTCTCCCTGAAATATACACAAGGACTCCACCTCCACAGCTCTCTATGGCAAAGAGTTCCAAAGACACTCAACCCTTGAGAAAAGAACTTTCTCCTCATCTGCGTCTTAAATTGGGATCCCTTTATTCTGACATGAAACCCTCTGGTCCTAGACTCTCCCATAAAGGGAAATATTCTCTCAGCATGTATCCTGTCAAATCCCTTAAGAATCCTATATACTTGAATGAGATCGTCCCTCACTCTTCTTTACTCCAGTGAGTACAGTCCCAATTTGTTTAGCCTTTGGTCATAAGACAATCCCTGCATACCAGGGATCACCTTGGTGAAACTGCTCTGAACTGCCTTGAATGAAATATTATCTTTCCTTAGATGAGGGGACTAGCTCACAGTACTCCAGATGTGATTTCACCAACTCCTTGTACAGTTGCAGTAAGACTCCCCTACCCTTACACCTTGAAATAAGGGCCAATATTACATTAGCCTTCTTGATTACCTTCTGCACTTGCGTGCTGGCTTTGTGTTTCATGCACAAGTACCACCAAGTCCCTTTGTACTGAACTTTTTGCAGTTTTCCTCCATTTCAGTAATACCAATTCTCCTCATCCATCTATCAATTGGGTAGAAGAATGATAGAAGGAGCGTATAGCTTTGTTCAGGAATACTCACAATGACAGGCACTAATGTTAAAAACACTGACACTTTAATATTACAGACTGAGCTGATTACAGATACAATGTTAACTAGGCAGCTCCCAATCTAAGCCACACCAGATAAAGGGATAGTATTTTCCTGCTCAAGGGTGGGATGGAGGAGAAAAAGGGTCACAAAAGATTGCAAGCAGAACAAAAAAAAAATTCAAAGGCTGTTGATATTGGGAGTACTTATCAGGTTTCAAGAAACATACAAACATGAGATGGAAAGAAGCAGATATGGATTTGACAAAACAGAATAAAGTGCATGTAGTCCTCTTGGATAAAGCACAGTTCTGACTCAGCGAGTGCGTAATAAATTTAAATCACAACTATCATTACCACAAGACCCTCTGTCCACCCAACCTACTGCAAAAATAACAATCACCATTTTCAAGTGAATCAGACCAATAATTAATAGATTAGTTCATTTTGAGAATATTACTTGGAACAAGGTGACAACTGGACAAAATAAAAACATTCCAGTGAACAGAAATTAAAACACCTACAAGAACTACCATTTAAATAGTTTCCTTTCAAAAGGCCAATTTTAAATGTTTAATTTCAGACTTCTGAGGGTGCAGAAAGCCATTCAATTCATATCTGCGCCAAGTCCCTTAGCATTCTGACTTAGTACCAACACCTACCTATTCTCCATTACCCTGCACATTGCCTCTATTCAAATAATTATTTTCTGTTCTTTGAATACCTCAAATGAACAGGTTCCACCATATTTCCAGGCAGTCCACCCCGGTCTCTAATGACTCATTGAGGAAAGGATTTTACTTATTGGTATTTACTTTTTTTGCAAAACAAATTAAATGTGTTCCCTCTGGTTCTTGATCCTCTTACAAGTGGAAACATTTTCTCCACATTCACAGGTAATTTATCCAGAGCCCTTATGATTTTGAAAACTATTAGATCTCCTCTTAGCCTTCTCTTTCCAAGAGAAATAGTGCTAAATTCTCTAATCTGTCCTCATAACCTCTCTCAAGTCTGAAGCCATTCTGAAACTTCTTCTGCACTCTCTCCAACACGTTCACATCCTTACAAAGATGCATTGCTTGGAATGGCATACAGTACTTCAGCCAAGGCATAACTAGAGCTCTTTGTAAGTTCAAATTAGCCTCTCTGCTTTTGTACTCAATGCTACTATTAATGAAGCCTAGAATACTGTATGTTCTCTCTTCCTGTCTGGCACTTTTAGTGACTTACACACCTTGATAAGCAAGTCTTTTTGCTCCTGCACATTCTTTAGAATTGTAACCTTTACCTTCTATTGTTTTACATGTTCATTGCATCAAAACATATCAAGTCATTTTTCCACAGTGAACTTCATGTCAGCTACTTGCCCACTCCAACTTGTCAATGCTGCCAAGTTGTTTTCCTTTTGCTTGTAAGTCCACATACAACACAAATCATATACTGGGACAAGTGAATGCAATTTAGAAAGGCACAGTAGCAAAACACAACATACCTCACAAGGACCTGCTCCAGTCAAAACCTCAGATTTCAGAACCTTCTGCAAAGCCCACTGCTCATCATCAGTGGGTGGACAAGACTGGAGAACAAACATGATTAAATTAAAATCCCTTAATACACAAAAATTAGTTGGCTGTAATTGCACCATAAGCTAATGACAATACTACAGACTAATAACACGCAGCACATTAAAGACATTCGCACCCACAGCAAAATCTCACTAGCAACTGAGAACGCACTCTCAACATTAGCTTGCATAAGCCAACACACCAAGATTGAAAGAACACAAAATGCAGGAAGTGCACAGTGTCACCAGGCATATGTTTGGAGGGGGAGGAGTGATGCCGTTGTGATAACGTCACTAGAGTTGCAATCCAACAGCCAAAGCCGATGCTCTGAAACAAACGGCTCAAATTCCACCATGGCATCCAGTGGAATTTCCTTTTAATTAATAAATCTAGAATTGAAAGCTAGTCTCAATGATGGTGACCATGACAACTATCATCAATGGTCATAAAAACCCGTGTGGTTCAACTAATGCCCTTTCAGGAAGGAAATCTGTTTTATTCACCTGGTCTGCACAGTACATGACTCAGAGCCAAAGCACATTGGCTGACTTTTAACTGCCCTCTCTGAAATGCTGAATAAACTACTCAGTTCAAGGGAAATTAGTGATAGGCAACAAAATATTAGCCTTGCCAGTGATGGCCACATGCTATGGAAGAATGGAGGAAAGAAAACAACCTAAAAAGAGAAATATTTTATGCAGTCCTTTCAGGACGGATGACAGGATTTCTGTTTGGAACACTGATGAGGGATCACTCTCAAATGAAATGAACTCTGGTGAAACATTCTAGCATTTTAATTTTTTGGCTTCAGATTTCTTTCATTTATAGCTTTTGCATCACTTGCTCTCAAGTTTAAGAAGCAAAACCAAACATTTTAATATTCTTAGTGTCTGGAAAAAATCCTAACTAACCATTGTAAAGACATGAGAATCTGAGTAACACTGGTATTGTTGGGCTTTAGAGAGCTCAGTTCACTCACCCGCCTCAGCAGTTAGTGAATTAAATGTTTAAGAACTGCACTTAAATGTTTTAAAGTTGTCACTTTTAAGAATGACATCCCCACTGTAGAGCAATTGGATGGTTCCCAACCTTGCAGGGAACTGTGGAACAAATCTTCATCACAGGGCCTAATCAGAGGTGGGCAAAAGATAAAACTAAAGTGAAAAGGGGAGTCCAGCCAGGAAGATATAGGCCAAGATTCCTTCTCATAGCCTAAGGAAAGGATACTATTTAAAGGATTTCCACGTCCACCTTCTACAATACAGTAGCAAACAAAGGAAAGAGTAATAAGGAACAGACTTCAGCCAAGATTAGTTATCAGTTTTAAAGAACAAACATATCTCACTCCCTCTGGTGCTACGAAACCTTGGTTTCTGTCAACAAGCTCTTCATTTTTGCAACAGTAGGTGATTGGGACCTCACTGGACAGACAGAATCTTTACCAATGTAGCTTTATTGTACTTGAATACAGCAATGAGTTTATGGACACCATCCACTTAAAAACACCACATACAACTAATTAAAGTCAATGAATAATCCACAGAATAATACACTCTGCTTTCAGTACCACATAGCTTAGTTTTAATAAAAAGCAGCGAAGCCATTTTAAATCTCACTACACAAGGATCAAACTCAACTTACAAGACAGTTGTTAAATTAATTTACCTCGAGGTCACTCTGCTCTTGCAGTTTCTGCACTAACTGAAACGTGGTAGCAAGTTGCAAACGGATAAAATCCACAGCCTCTTTTTGTTCACTGGCAATCTGATCTGCCTCCAAAGATAACTCGCGATAACGAGATTTTATTACCCTCAGCTGCTCCAGCAGTTTTACTGGATTTTCCTAAAATGCATATAGAAAATATACTGAGAACAGTAGCGGACAGAAACAATTCAGGTCAATGTTGCATTGAATCAGCCAGGCCTGCAGTTAAGGGAAAGTGATGACTGCAGATGCTGGAGATCAGAGTAGAGTGTGATGCTGGAAAAGCAAAGCACAGCAGACCAGGCAGCAGCAGAGGAGTAAGAGAATCAATGTTGCAGTAAGAGCCTTTCATCAAGAAGGCCTGCAGTAAGTCGACTATCAGTGATATATTTATGTATAATTCATCTAACAACCAAGATAATTCAATAATACAGCAAACAGAGAGAAAAAAAATAACAAAGTCATGCACAGTCATAAATAAATGTTAACCATAAAGGGGTTATGGTCCAAGTAATTAATGATGTAAATTGTTGCCACAGGGTTTCCTCCAACATGAAGGACTTTCCATTGATATTCCTCACCTTAGAAAATTCTCACTGGATATCACAACTGACAAGGCAGCAAAAAAAAAACTGCCTTTGAATTTGCTGACAAGTCAAAAAAAAACACGCTAGTTAAATATTTTCAAAATCGTGGAGAGCAGCTACAAATTGCACAACTAGAGCTAGTCTCAAGGACATTTTATAATTAACAGCTTCTTGCCACATTCATTTTAGAGAAGAATCTTCTACTTTTACATCAGGCTGTTGTGTAATTTGTTTAAAAATGCATATGTAACTGACATTTATTGAGTAGCCATCAGTGCATCAGTTGGTCACTTGTCTCTTGAACTGACCCATATGAACTAGTATGTAAAAGTAATCTGAATGGATTAGGATAAATCAAATTCAAGGATATCCAAAAATTTACCAACAAATACCAGGACTCCAACTAGCAATAAATGGTTACATGGATGTAGGTTGACTCGCTGAGCTGGAAGGTTCATTTTCAGACATTTTGTCACCCTACTAGGTAACATCTTCAGTAAGCCTTCAGATAAAGCACTGCTGACGATTCCTGCTTTTTATTTATAGATTTGGGTTTCCTTGGGTTGGTGATGTCATTTCCTGTTCTTTTTCTCAGGAGGCAGGAAATGGGGTTCACGTCAATGTGCTTGTTGATAAGAGTTCCGGTTAGAATGCCATATTTCTAGGAATTCTCATGCATATCCTTAGTTTGGCTTGTCCTAGGATGGATGTGTTGTCCCAGTCAAAGTGGTGTCCTTCCCCATCTGCACGTGAGGACACTAGTGATAGTGGGCCATGTCTTTTTGTGGCTATTTGATGTTCATGTATCCTGGTGGCTAGCTTTCTGCCTGTTTGTCCAATGTAGTGTTTGTTACAGTTCTTGCAAAGTATTTTGTAAATGACATCAGTTTTGGTTATTGTTAGTACACGGTCTTACAAGTTCATTAGCTGCTGTTTTAGTGTGTTGGTGGTTTGTGGGCTACTATGATGCCAAGGGGTCTGAGTAGTCTGGCAGTCATTTCCAAGATATCTTGACATGGGGAGAGCTAGGGTTTCTGGACGCATTTTGTCTGCTTGAATATGTTGTATAGGTGATTTTCCTCTGCTCTGCATAGTTCCTCTGTGCTACAGTGTGTGGTGGCTTGTTGAAATAAGGTTATGATGCAACTTTGTTTGTGGATGTTGGGATGATGCTTCTGTAGTTCAATATTTGGTCCGTCTGTGTCATTGTCCCGTAGACGCTGGTTTGAAGTTCTCCGTTGACTGTTTGCTCTACTATGTCATCTAGGAATGGCAGTTTGTTGTTATTTTCCTTTCTTTAGTAATGACAAAGGTGTCATCCATATAGTGGATCCAAAGTTTGGGTTGGATGTTTGGCTGAGCTGTTTGTTCGAGTCTCTGCATTACTGTCTCTGCTAAGAACCCTGATATCAGAGATCCCATGGGTGTTCCCGTTGGGTTTGTCTGCAGGTTTTGTTGTTGAAGGTGAATTGGATGGTAAGGCACAGGTCCACTAGCTTGGTGATACTGTCCTTGTTGATGAGGTTGGTGGTGTTTGATGTGTGTGTCTTTGGGTCTTCTAATAGTGTAGTGTTTCCTTGGCCAGGTTGATGTTGATTGATGTGAACAGGGCTGTTACGTCAAAGGAGACCATTACTTCATCCTCTTCTTAGAGTCGCTGATGGTCTTCAGGAATTCTTGTGTGGAGTGGATGGAGTGGCATGAGTCTTCTACTAAGTGTTTTAATCTTTGGTGTAACTCTTCTCTCACTTGTATCCTTACATACAAATAAGGAAGAACACCACTTCGACTGAGACAACGCATCCATCCTAGGACAAGCCAAACCGAGAATTCCTAGAAGCATGGTATTCTAACCAAAACTCTATGACCAAACGCATTGACTTGGATGCCATTTACCACCCCCTGAGAAAAAGAACAGGAAATGATACCAACAACCCAAAGAAACCCAAACATATAAATAGAAAGCAGGAATCATCAGTAGTGCTTCATCTGGAGGCTCGCTGAAGATGTTACCTCATATGGTGACAAGATGTCCAAAAATGAACCTTGCAGCTCAGCGAGCAAACCTACATCCAGAACCTCAACCTGAGGTACAAATCTTCTCAAAACTCACTAAATGGTTACATGTTGGGAGTGGCGATTGAAACCAATTTGTTTAATAATCTCAGTGACAGACATGATAAAGATTCGCAGAAATAAAAGTCTACAAAGTATAGTCAAATGCACCCCTTACCTTACCCCCCCCCCCAATAGGCCCTCTCAAATTAAATGTCCTAATCAGACAATAAACACACTGTCGTGCAAGGGCTTTAGGAGCCTGGAGGAACTTTGTGAAGAAGTTCCCGGGGTGTGAATGGCACCACATATGCAGAGTAGAAAGAAAATAGAGCATGGAGCAGAACAACTAACATTAAGTGGTAGAAGTTGCAGAAAAGTCTTTCAACACTAACTGTAAAGGTAGAGCCTGGTACATCTCAATACTGTACTCTTAATATGTAATAAAGCACTATAAATTAGCCAAAGCCTGAAGACAGTTCTTGACTTTGCCATCTCCTCAACCAACATGTCTTGAACCCAAACTCAAGAATGTGGGCATAAAACGACACAACAAAAGATGTACCTGTGCTGGTGCGTTGCGAGGAAGATTTTTCACTATTTCAAACTCTAGCTTGTGCTCGATATAATCCAAGTCAGACTCAGCCTTCTGGAACTAAAGTAAGGAAAGTAAATCACTTAAAAAGAACAAGTTAAAAATCTGCTTCTTGGGTGGACTACTCTTACCATCAAGCAACCATATCAGTGCTCATTATCTCCATCATCATTCCCTCTAGGAATTCTAACACTGGACCAGCAAGAGCTTAGTCACAAGTGATCTTCCACAGCAGTAAGAGTCAATCCTTGAATTCCTTGGACATACAGTAGAATGGGAAGAGGGCCATATAGCACCGCTTAAAGCACAAATTTCAAAACCATGTTATAGATGGCCCCCAAGTTTATTTATACATATATTTATCGAGTAGCCATCAGAGTATATCAAACAGTAACTTGTCTCTTGAACTGACCCACTCACGAATGGATTAGGATAAATCCAACTCAACAAACACCAAAACTTATTGTACTAATGGAGACCCGGTGCAGTGATGGTGGGAAGTGTCAGTTTAAAACTTACCCATCCACCCAAAATCTGAGGCACATCTTACCAAGTAGCCATTGTGGTCCTTTGCACAGTCTGCTCTCATTTATCGGAATAGCTAGCACTCTAAAAATGAAAATTCAAAGACACACTGATCCATGCAAGGATTCCAAGCTTCTCAATGAAGGACCACTTTCCAAGAGGACTAAATCAGTAATCACAGGACCCCACAATGTCCTATTTAAAATACATTACTGTACATATGAAATTTGAAAGTCCGGCACATAGATTGCATTTTAATAACATTTTCATGAAAGCAAGTATCAGCATGATGGCTGTGTACAAGTTTAAGACACCTCCCTTTTCCATACAAGGCTAAACTCACCACCAACCTTGAGTAACCGTGATGGACCTGGTCACGTTGCTGTAGTGCCTTACTTCAGAAGGAGAAGCAGTCAGGTCAGACTGCACTGCACATGTAGTGACCACTTACTTGCTTATTTTTGCACAGCTGCCCCATGCATGTCTTTTACAGATCCCAGAAATCAGTGAGCCCCAGATAGAGAGTGACCACTTTGGGGAACTATGAAAAGTAATCTTGAAAAAGTGAAACAGGATTTTCCTTCTTCTAAATGTCAAATGAAAAACAGACTAAGGGTGGGGAGGGGTAGATAAATAAGAAGCCACGGCTCAGTTTAAAACAAATTTTTTTTTTAAAAAAGTGTTAAAAATTTACTGTTGGTACAGCAATCACATTTTAAAACAAAAAGTAAAAACTGCAGCCGTTAACAAACCAGTCTGAAGTTACAGAATCTGGCACAATTATTATCCAAGGTGCAGTTGATTTGGGAGTCAGGAGTAAAACTTGTTGATTCCTGGCAACTACACACTTCTGCTGTGTTGGAATCTTAGAAGGTAAACAGTCTTGAAGGAATTCATAGAAGCAGGAGACATTTGGTTATTCTGCCAGCTGTTTCACAAGAGACAAGTCGAGATGCCCTTAGGAAAACAATCAAAACTCACTGTGCTCAAAACACCTGGTTTTTGGTTTGAAACTCTGTTCCCAGGTGTGGAATTCAATACATTCCCTCAGGCAACACAATAACAAGTACATAGCATTTTACCTGCATCAAATTTGTTACTTCAACAAAGTAACATACTTCAATTCTGGAGCATCCTTTTTCCCAATGGCTTAGCAAGTCAGTCATGTATATGACATTAATTTAATCCCCAGTTTGTGTCCAGTTTGCTGGTTTTAGGCATTAAGAGGTTCAAGTTATATTTAGTCAGAGTAAGGAACACTGTTCCTTCACTATATAGAGACTATTTTCTGCAAGCGGGAGGAAAAACCCTCACTTAAGTAGTGCCCAACACAGTTTCACAGGACTGTCCAAACTGCAGTACTATTGTAATGTGGAAAACAGTGGAACCTATTGATACACAGCAGAATCACCTCAATTCACCCGAAAGTCCGGTTGGTGAGGATATTATTCATTAAGTGGGACAGAATCTACTCAAAGTTTTTGGAATGATTTTAAAAAAAAAACCTTCTGTACCTGCTCATCAAGAAAAGAAATTGCTATTCAATGAGCCACAAAAGTACAATATTTCAGTAAGATTTCTTTCTGCTTGCACACATTACCAATTGATTATTCATTAAAGAGTACAGTTTCCCTTTAGACAGGATATAAAAGAACTTTCTAAAAATGAAAGTGCTTAGAAAAGACTGGCCACACTAGGTAAAGGACCATTTTCCATTTACAAAACTAAATTATTATAAGACGTTGTGAAATTTTAAATGGTAAAAGGACTTACAGTCCTGAAGACAGATGTACAGTTTGTAACGTTCACTTCACATTACTAGTTTATAAAAAGTGAATAGCATTCCAGAATGGTTCTTAGACCAGAGATTTCCACAATTTTCTTTATATTTTGAATTCCTAAACAAAAATCCAGTCATACCAAAAAGAAAGGCATGATAGGGAATACTTTGTAATTAAAACTGCAGCCTCTTCAGCAAGTGCTCAGGGCATTCCAATGAAGGAATTCAAGGATGAAATTAAAACCATCCTCTCCTTACAATGGAGATTTCTCTCCCTTCCAGACAAAAATAGGACACAATGGAATGCATTTGTCCAAACCATCTACCAGGAAGCTGTGGGTTATGGGGTAATGTAGGTTAATTTTGAGCAGAATTTTGTATGTTCATAGCAGTAACCTTTGTTCTGGCGATGCTAGACTTTTCTGTCCAAGCACTGACCTTTTTACTGCCTCAGGGTTATGTGCCTGCAATTTGAGATACTTTTTCTTACAATTCTTGCAATCATCAGCAAGCAGTGAATTTTGAACTGGGCCCAGTTTTACAAACATTTGTCGTATTGAACAAGGTACAAGAAAATAACATCCATACTTGAAGCAGATAAGTGTCTGTATTAGCTCAGTTATAGCAGCTTATAAGATTCCACAATCTTCTGCTTCAAAACATGTCATATAATCTACTAACATCTTAATGCAATTCTGGTTGGCTTCTATACTGCCAAGAGACACCAACGTTAGGATAACAGTTAACCAGAGACACAGTCTATCTGCCAAGATGTAAATAAAAGACCCCATGGCATTATTTGAACATCCAAGGAACTTTTCCAAACAGTCTACCTGGATTACCTGAAGTATGTCTAGTCATTCATTTATATCATTGTTATTTGTGGAATCGCAGAAAAATGGCTGCCATGTTTGCCTTCAAAACAGTGACTGCTCAACCAACCCTGATCACATACTTAGGTCCTACAGTGAGTCTTGAAATCTCAACCTTCTGACTCCAAGGAGAGAGAACAACCAACCAATGTGAAACTTGTACCTGCTTCCTTAATGCAAACAGCATTCCTTCCTCACTCCATTTGTCAAAGAAGTGGAGTTACCAATGCCAGAAAATGTTTCACTGGTTGCAAAGTGTTTTGGGACATTCTGAGAATGGGAAAGGCTCTATGCTGTGGAACAAAATAAAAAACTGGAGAGAAAAACAAAAGATAAATTAGACTGCCAGCAGTGGAGCAATAGAAATGTGGTGACTGCACTATACTC
The DNA here is from genome assembly GCF_020745735.1 of Hemiscyllium ocellatum. NCBI lineage: Eukaryota > Metazoa > Chordata > Chondrichthyes > Orectolobiformes > Hemiscylliidae > Hemiscyllium > Hemiscyllium ocellatum. The sequence goes on along the minus strand of NC_083431.1, from coordinate 8,407,034 downwards.
CTAGATTTAGAATGTGAAGCAGACCTTTGAAAAGACATTGCCGTGAGATAGCTTTGGCAAAGAGAATTAAGGAGAATCCAAAGGTTTTTTTTACAAATATATTAAGGACAAAAGGGTAACTAGGGAGAGAATAGGGCCCCTCAAAGACCAGCATGGCGGCCTTTGTGTGGAGCTACAAAAAAATGGGGGAGGTACTACATGAATATTTTGTATCAGTATTTACTGTGGAAAAGGATATGGAAGATATAGACTGTAGGGAAGTAGATGGTGACATCTTGCAAAATGTCCAAATTACAGAGGAGGAAGTGCTGGATGCCTTGAAACATGTAAAGGTGGATCAATCCCCAGAACCTGATCAGGTGTACCCGAGAACTCTGTGGGAATCTAGAGAAGTGATTGCTAGGCCTCTTGCTGAGATATTTGTATCATTGATAGTCACAGGTGAGGTGCCAGAAGACTGGAGGTTGGCAAACATGGTGCCACTGTTTAAAAAGGGTGGTAAAGATAAGCCAGGGAACTATAGGCCAGTGAGCCTGACCTCGGTGGTGGGCAAGTTGTTGGAGGGAATCCTGAGGGACAGGATGTACATGTATTTGGAAAGGCAAGGACTGATTTGGGATAGTCAACATGGCTTTATGCATGGGAAATCATGCCACACAAACTTGATTGAGTTTTTTGAAGTACAAAGAAGATTGATGAGGGAAGAGCAATTGGTGTGATCTATATGGACTTCAGTCAGGCGTCCAACAAGGTTCCCCATGGGAGACTGATTAGCAAGGTTAGATCTCATGGAATACAGGGAGAACTAGCCATTTGGATACAGAATTGGCTCAAAAGTAGAAGATAGAGGGTGGTGGTGGAGGGTTGTTTTTCAGACTGGAGGCCTGTGACCAGTGGAGTGCCACAAGGATTGGTGCTGGGCCCTCTACTTTGTCATTTACATAAATGATTTAGATGCGGGCATAAGAGGTACAGTTAGTAAGTTTGCAGATGACACCAAAATTGGAGGTGTAGTGGACAGCGAAGAGGGTTACCTCAGATTACAACAGGATCTGGACCAGATGGGTCAATGGGCTGAGAAGTGGCAGGTGGAGTTTAATTCAGATAAATGCGAGGTGCTGCATTTTGGGAAAGCAAATCTTATCAGGACTTATACACTTAAAAGGTCAAGGGAGTGTTGCTGAACAAAGAGGCTTTGGAGTGTAGGTTCATAGCTCCTTGAAAGTGGAGTGGTAGGTAGATAGGATAGTGAAGGCGGCATTTGGTATGTTTTCCTTTATTGGTCAGAGTATTGAATACAGGAGTTGGGAGGTCATGTTGCGGCTGTACAGGACATTGGTTAGGCCACTGGTGGAATATTGCGTGCAATTCTGGTCTCTTTCCTATCGGAAAGATGTTGTGAAACTTGAAAGGGTTCAGAAAAGATTTACAAGGATGTTGCCAGGGTTGGAGGATCTGAGCTACAGGGAGAGGCTGAACAGGCTGGGGCTGTTTTCCCTGGAGTGTTAAAGGCTGAGGAGTGACCTTATAGAGGTTCACAAAATTATGAGGGGCATGGATCGGATAAATAGACATAGACTTTTCTCTGGGGTCGGGGAGTCCAGAACTAGAGGGCATAGGTTTAGGGAGAGAGGGGAAAGATATAAAAGAGACCTAAGGGGCAACGTTTTCACACAGAAGTTGGTACGTGTATGGAATGAGCTGCCAGAGGATGTGGTGGAGGCTGGTACAATTACAACATTTAAGAGGCAATTAGATGGGTATATGAATAGGAAGGGTTTGGAGGGATATGGGCCGGATGCTGGCAGGTGGGACTAGATTGGGTTGGGATATCTGGTCAGCATGGACGGGTTGGACCGAATGGTCTGTTTCCATGCTGTACATCTCTGTGACTCTATATTTCAGATGGCTTGCTGACCTACTAGTTGATGTAACCATCACCTCTTTCTTGAGGAACAGTGTCTGTAACTGACAAATTTATCTAATACCACAAAGTGTCTCCAAAAATTTAAGACAAGAAGAGGAACTTTAAGAAATTAGATCAGTGGCATGCCTCACAAATGCCCATGATTAACAACCACTAATTTCAAATATTTCCACTTTCAAACAAATTAATTTAAAAGGTTCCAAAATTTACTTCTCCACTATACTGCATTGTGCACAGATAGGAAACGTCATGTTTTTTTTGCAGTCACCAAATCAATTGTGCTGTTCTTCTTAGGTCTGCACAATGCACACTATAAATTACTCAGGTGACATTGCTATTCAAAAAACGTAGTTTGTGCCTTTAGAAAACCAAATGTTTCCTTACTTTGGGATGCTGTAATTTATTATTTGTAATCGAAAACCTCTTAAAATAATACAAGGAAATAATGTTACCAAAGAAAAACAACTAGTTTATCTCACCCACATATATTCATTGCACTCTTTTTCTTTAGTAGCATGAAACCACAAAGTTATTAATAGCAACTATCAGAATAACATCTTCCTGGTTTTTAAAATCAATATAGAAGACACTGCCTCGCTCCCCAATAGCATTTCATTATTTTTGAAATAAAAATACCATTACATAGCTTACTCCCACAAGCGTTTGACCTTGCAAATCGAGTCCACTTACATTCCTTCTCCTTATTATCTCCAATGAACCAATGGGCAAGTTTGTGCCACATGAGTGTAATAACACAATATTAGATATATATTGGGCAGCATTTGCTTCTGGACTGTATGTTCTTTTAAAGAAAGAGAGAGAAATCTAATAATAATATGCTGTGCTTCTATTCTCCAATGGATCTGTTCAAGCTCTAGCTAAAAGACATATACTATACCATCAGCACCCCCAAAGTTTTCTGCTTCGAGATCCACTTCCAATGAAGAACATTCACTTTGCAATACTAGGTGACACTCCTACATTTCTTTCACCAAGACTGCGACTAATTCAATCTTAAATGTAGGACTTATTATCTGCCCATTCCAGGGTATATTGAAAATTCATCAATACAAATACTTATATTGATGACTTGGCTCTCTGGGAGCACACTCTCCTCCAAACTAGTCATACGTTCAAGCCCTATTCCAGAGTTTTGGTACATAATCTAATCTTACACTTTGGGACTAGTGAGGGAAGCTGAAGTGCTGAAATGCCATCTTTCAGATTAGATGCGCAGAACAGATCCTACAGCACACGAGAAAGGAGTTTGCAATAGGTTTGCCGCAAACACTATTATCAGAACAGATTATCCGGGCATAGTCTCATTGCTGTTGGCAAAAGCTTGGTGTGTGTAAATTTTTGCTGCTGTAATACATGACAACAGTGACTACATATCAAAAGTGCTTAATTCAGAGGAAAGTGCCTTGAGACATCTTGAGGTTTGAAGGGCGCTCTCATTTCCAGGTTTGTGACAGCTAACAATGTAAAAAAATTGAATTGTCGATTCACCACCAGGAGGCTCCAATATACAATTTGCAATGCTTGCTGAGGCAGCTAATTACAGCAGTACTTGTAGAAAGACATTAAAGTCTTCAACAGTTAAAAGATTTCTACAGAAGAGCATCTATACGCTACCAAATAAAACAAACTGCACTGGACTAGCATGTGAATTTTGAAGGATAAGTCACCAAAAACCTAGGCTGGGCTCATATGTAGAACTTAGTGAAGTTACTTTGGCACAGCTCCCATCTTTAACATTGTGGGAAGTTTTTAAGTGGACCTTAGCCATTACAGGATCATTACGGATTAGCTAGATCCTGTCATTGGCAAAGTTATTGCAGCCAAATTACAACACCTACATAGCTTAATCTAATTTATGGTTCGCTCAAAACATCAAAACCATACATCTTCAGAATATTGCTGAAAAATGTGTTGCTGAAAAAGCGCAGCAGGACAGGCAGCATCCAAGGAGCAGGAGAAATCGACTTTTAGGGCATAAACCCTTCTTCAGGAATCTTCAGATTGAACTATTAGCAGGGTTGGAGCCAATTGCATTTACAGTCATAGAGTCAGAGATGTACAGCATGGAAACAGACCCTTTGGCCCAACCTGTCCATACCAACCAGATATCCCAACCCAACCTAGTCCCACTTGCAAGCACCCGGCCCATATCCCTCCAAACCCTTCCTATTCATATACCCAACCAATGCCTCTTAAATTTAGTGTTGCACTGCAACTTAGTGTTGCACATCTTCTCCCATTTCTTTCACCATTAGAAAAATATAAACACTTGTTTCACAACTTTGTTGATGTGAACATTAAAGCTTAGCGATGGGCGTAGGCCAGGCTGCAATTCTCAAACACTGAAACCCTATAAGCAATATTGCACTACTCACAGCTATCTACAAAGCAGAGGCAATATCGATAGGGTCCCAGTACTTGAGCATCGACAAAAAAAACTGTTACTTCTTAAAAATACATCCTAACTGGAACTTTTGTTTGAAAAGAAAAGGGTGCTTGTGCACCACAGATAAGTCTAAAGAAGTCTATGCTTCAGGATTATATTGCAACCCATCAATCTGACTGACAACATGACATGTTGTATATTATAAATGTACCCTTTCTATTTAAAAGAAGGCAGAAGTTTTCTTACTGTCACAAATAGAGAGCATAAATTTGCTTATGATAATGAAAAATCATTAGTGTTTATATGGAATACGTAAATGTAATTCAATCATTTTAGAACGTAGCCCAATCAGGAAAACTTTGACAACTTAATGAAAAGCCACAAACAGAACAAAATTCAGGGTGTTCTTGGCATACGTCAATGTACCAATCAATATTTGTTAAAAATATACCCATGAACCAAAACACATTAACAGGAATATGCATCTACAACATTTAGGGTTATGTTATAATTTCAGTACAAAGCGGATTGATGGATGATGACAACAAAAATAACAAGGCACTAATTGGGTACTGTAAAAAACGAGGAGGAAAAAGTGAGGTCTGCAGATGCTGGAGATCAGAGCTGAAAATGTGTTGCTGGAAAAAGCGCAGCAGGTCAGGCAGTATCCAAGGAACAGGAAATTCGACGTTTCGGGCATAAGCCCTTCACCACTTTCCTGATGAAGGGCGTATGCCCGAAATGTCGAATTTCCTGTTCCTTGGATGCTGCCTGACCTACTGTAAAAAAACTAGCCAAAATGAAACTTTACCCCAAGTTAAAGCCTTGAAACACTCAAAATGGATAACTAGCTAGAATGACAAAGTAATTTGTCTCCCAATATAAGCCTCCTTTACCTGGAGAGTTCAAGAAAAGCAGAACTGCAGTCAGTGCTAGGATATTAAATGCATTTTGCAGGGTTAAATTATTTTAGTTAAGCAAGCAATTAATTTCTTTTTAACATTTAGGTCTGGAAAACTTCTGCAAAAACAGCTATATGACATAAGTCAAAAGGTAAGTCACAGAGTAATGGTTTTAGGCCATTTTTCCAGCACTGGCTAATGTAAACTTAGGCTAATAAACGCAAGTATGCTTTGAGGTAAAATGCTTTTTAAAATGGTTTCATTTAGTAACTTAAGTATTAGTAGATCTTTTGGACAGTAAATGAGGCTGGTATGGTCTTTTGAAACTAACATTGGTGAAATGGTTTCAAGTTTCAACAGTAATTGAATACCACATTGTCATTGTAGTTAAAGAGTATAGATAGGTTTCAAAATATTTGGGACATTAAGCACTAGTGGTAGCACTATATTCTCTGAACAGGTGTACAAATTACTCAACCAAAGCTGTGTGCTGGTCAAGATTTATGAAGTTAGTAAACTTTCATAAAAGGGATATGATCAATATTTCAAGGAACAAATGAGGAGGTAGTACGAAGAAATATCAGAGAACTGACCAGTCTTTTAAGAAAACCGATTAGGAATTGAGCATGTACTGTTTATCCAGTTTGATTTCAGAATGCTCCTGTTCAAGCACAGGGAATGGGGGCAGATAGCAAGGGCTAACAAGTGGAGACTCAGTGATTTGAAGCATAGTAAGACTAAGCAGAAAAACAACCTCAACCCACTTGGGCCACACCCAGTCAGCCAATAAATGAACATTCCGTAAGTGCATCATCTGATTAAAAAAACTTCATTGAACACCATTACTTTCACACTTTTTATGATAAATTTAACAAATTCTGTGAAACTTGTGAAAATATTCTTGCAACTAATCAGAACTAGATTTAAATTGGCTCTCTCAACTCGGTCTAATAATTGTAACTGACTTAAATATTCAAAGTAAAGCTAAAGTGAACATCAAAATCTTACAACTCGACAGCTCAGTTTAAGATTCTCAAGCAGGCACAAGAGATTTGTAATGGAAAGCAATTTGTTTCTCATTTCTTTCTCCTCCAATATGAAGGTGCAGCAAGATAATCTGGAAACCATTCAGATTTTGCTTATTAAAAGTCCAGACTAATCAGTACGACTTACAGCCAGAACTGAAAATAAAACAAAGCCAAGGAAGTCATCCTGGCAATTATTTGCAGCTTTTACAATATCAAGACATTCCAAAGCGCTCTACAGCTAATTACAGTGACTGCAATTCAAAAAGTACTTAATGTCAAAAGCCATTGATTTTAAAACATTCCGAATTGGTGGACTCCTTTGCTACTATTCTGAACATTAAGGTGCTTGAATTGGTAAACAGTTGTAATACTGTTCAAATGGGTTATTTGCACTTTGACTTAAACCCCTGAAATTCTGCATCTATTATTCCTCCCTCCTATACAAATGAATTCCAAATGAATGTATAGGCCTCTCCTAATAAAATCACCATGAACATGCTGGGCTTGTAAAGTTTAACACAAAACTACTCCCAACCTCACTCTCCAATAAAAATACTAACTTGTTACTACTGCTTTTCAATTCAAGCTCCAATCTTAATTAGAAATCATTGAAAAGGGATAATGGGAGCCAGAAAATTTAACAGTTAATATTTGTCAAATTATAGTCAAGGTTATTAACAGCTTTCTAAAATCAACATTAAACAAGTCAACTGTTGATAATTAGGAAAATATTGCAGTGAGAAATATGTGGATACAAACATCAGCCAATGAAGCATTTTTTGTGTGTGTTTTGGTTACCATTTGCTATAATGATATCATCAATCAATCAATAGAAAACATCATGGCAGTGCCCTACCTCTGGGACAGAAGGCAGGAGCTCAAGTTCCACCTGTTCCAGAGAGGGGTCATAAGATTTCTGAACTGGTTCATTAAAATAATCTATAAAAGAAATTGTACATGGTCTTTGGATGAAAGAATTGTCATTGCTTTGGAACCACTTTTAAAGTGTAGCCCTGTTATAATGTCAATTTGAATTCAATTTGCACACAGCCAGGCCTCAAAGAACAATGAAATAACTGACCAAATACAGATTTTGATGTTGACTGAAGGAATGCATACTGGCCAAGACATCAGAGGGCTTCCCTTTTTTCATCAAACTGGTGCTATGGGATTTTTTAAATCTCCACACAATAGGGGTCATGGTTTAACATTTCATGTGAATGACAACACTTCTGATACTTCTAGCAGCTCTCTTCTGGATAAGTCTTGATTATATACTCAACTCTGTAAAATGGGGCTTTCACCACAATTTTCTGATTCAGATGCAAGGCCGACAAAAACAAAAGCAATACTCAGAGTATAAAACGCACTTCAACTGGTTTTAAAAGCCAAATAATATCATGAAAATGACAGAAGAAATACAATAAATCCACCCAAACAGAACAAAATGAACAGCTAGACAGCTTACTGGTGTATTTTGCCCAAGCTTTTTTTTGTGAAGTACACAGGAATTGATCAGTTAAAGCCTGAAATGGCCAACGTTGGTCTAGATTAGAGTGGTGCTGGAAAAGCACAGCAGGTCACGCAGCATCCAAGGAGCGGGAAATCGATGTTTGGGGCAAAAGCCCTTCATTAAGAATGAAGGCAGGGAGCCTCCGGGATGGAGAGATAAATGGGAGGGGGGTGGGGCTGGGGAGAAGGTAGTAAAGAGCACAATAGGTGGATGGGGGTGGGGATGATGGTGATAGGTCAGAGAGGAGGATGGAGCTGATAGGCAGGAAGGAAGATTGGCAAGTAGGACAGGTCATGAGGACGGTGCTGAGCTGAAAGGTTGGGACAGGGGTAAGGTGGCAGGAGGGGAAATGAGGAAACTTGTGAAGTCCACATTGATGCCCTGGGGTTGAAGTGTTCCGTGGCAGAAGATGAGGCGTTCTTCCCCCAAGGTGAGGGAGTGACAGTGGAGGCAGCCCAGGACCTGCATGTCCTTGGCAGAGTGGGAGGGGGAGTTGAAATGTTGGGCTATGGGGCAGTGGGGTTGATTGATGCAGGTGTCCCAGAGATGTTCCCTAAAGCGCTCTGCAAGGCGGCGTCCGGTCTCCCCAATGTAGAGGAGACTGCATCGGGAGCAATGGATACAATAAATGACATTGGTGGATGTGCAGGTGAAACTTTGATGGATGTGGAAGGCTTCGTTGTGGCCTTGGATGGAGGTAAGGAGAGAGGTGTGGGCATAGGTTTTGCAATTCTTGCGGTGGAAGGGGAAGATGGTTTGTTGGGGGGCATGGACCTGACCAGGTAGTCAGCGGGAACGGTCTTTGCAGAAAGCGGAAAGGGGTGAGGAGGGAAATATATCCCTGGTGGGGTCCATTTGGAGGTAGTGGAAATGTCAACAGACGTGCCCCCACCTTACCCCAGTCCCAACCTTCCAGCTCAGCACCATCCTCATGAACCTGTCCTACCTGCCTAGGCTACCTTCTCCCCAGCCCCATCCCCCTCCCACTTATCTCTCAACCCAGAGCTCCCTGCCTTCATTCCTGATGAAGGGAGTTTGTCCAAAGTTGATTTTCCTGTTCCTCGAATGCGGCCTGACCTGCTGTGCTTTTCCAGCACCACTCTAACTTAAACTCCGATTTCCAGCATCTGCAGTCCTCACTTTTGCCCTATACAACATTGGTACAGCTCCTATGCTAAAACGCTACACCAAAAAGACAGGAAAGTTAAGGTTACAGAAACTGAAGGTCAACATTATGATGGTTCTACTAAACCTCAATAATAAAAACAAATGGAGGATTATAATCACAATTTCAAGATTTTTGATCAATAAAATGGCGTTTTTTCCCCCAGGACTGTATTGCTGAATACCTAAAAACTGACACGATCAGTATACAGTCAACTCTAATTGCATTTGTTCAACATACCCTCCACCAAGTTATTAGTACTTGAAAGTGAGATTAAACTCCAAATTCCTTCCACCATTTTGACTCCCCAGCCAAAAAAAAAACAAAAACCAGTAATCTGGTTTCTATACTGCTAGCTAAAAACTGCAAGTTTGGAATTTAAACTGATCCTTTTGTGGTTGGAATATTGGCTTTCATGAATATCTTCTCTCATGTAACACAGCACAAAATAAAAGAAAATCTGCCAACTAATTATTGAACTTACAATTAGATTTACAGCATAATTTAGTGCATGTTTAAAAACTCAGGTTTTATCCTCACTGCAAAAAAAAATTTCATAAGTAATCTACCACTGGAAAATTTTATTAAATATCCCAGTTTCCACGTTACACAGAAGCATAATATATTTCAATTTCTTTCAATTCTGTATGTGATGAGGTACTTCTATTTGTAATTAGATTATATTCACTTCATGTCAAATACAGACGGCTATGTACAGCTGGGGAAAAAAAAGTTTTATGTAGGTCCCAGCTTGTCAGCGCAACATGGTTGGAGCACATTAGAATGTGACTGATCCTGATGGAGTCTTTGCATGGCTATTCCATGATTTAAGAGGTTCCCTCAGAACATGGTCCTGGATCTTTGAATGCATCAGTCTGTAAAACTAAGCCATGAACAACTCTCTGCAATGGATGACCAACATGTTCTGAATAGACCAAAAAGCATCTTTCACTGGGTTACTGGTGTTCCAGCAGCGGTCATTGTATGCACGTTATACTCCACAGACTATTTGCAGAGGTCACAGAATTGCATTGCTAAAGAGCTTCTCAGGATGAACCACAACAATATCATCGCTTGCCTTTCCAGTTCTGTTTTGCTAAGGTACATTTCAGGAGATGTACAAAAATCTCTTCCTCTCTACAGCCAGTGGCCTTGAGGTCCAAATGGATAGTGAGATTCCAGGCACACAAAGATCTACCAGAAACTCCTTCTCACCACAAACTAAGCTACATCTTGAAATTCGTTTCAAAGTTCTGACCACGAGGCATCCTACCAAGTGACTTTGATAGTCCGCTCAGGGAATCATTATTTTTCCACAGGACCTTGAGAACTTCACATATGAACCACTGCCTAATGAACTTCTGGTAAACAGCTACTCTGCATAAACTTTCCAAGGATTCAGTAGTATGACAGTCCAAATCAACAGAACATTCTGCAGCTAGTTGCAAAGATAGGTCTATCCACATAAGATTGACAGAATCAATTCCAATCTTGCACGGACACTCTTGATTTTTGCATAACACGAATCCACCAGATACAGATAAATACAGGGAAATGACATGGAGAGATTGGGCACTGTAAAGCAGACAGACAACATTGTTCTGATAGCAGAATCACATCTGAACAATGCAATGATTGCACTATCCAGCCTTCCCTGAACAGACACAGGCCCCTGGCATCACCCAAGCTTGAAGGAAGCCTCAGATTCAATTTTCTATTTTCATTTCAAGAACTTAGTAACTTCTCCAATAAGAAAATGACACCAGTGTCCGGTTCTCTAACAGTGACAGCTGCACAAGTCTTCATCTGTGAGCCCTCCCTTCCCCAAGGATCCATAAATGCCTTTTAACAAGAACTGCTGTAATTGATTAGCAATTTGAATTGCAGATTGAACAATACATCCATCTGGTGGTGAAAAATAAATTTCCAATTTTTGCTGTTGACTGTCAAAATTAGGGCATAAATTTATAAATAAGGTAAGAAATAAAGGAAAGTCACTGGGAGTGATTTATATGACCCACTGTAGGACAGAGTACAGGTCAAGAGATAAATTGGGCCTGTAAAGAAAAGCCTGCAATAAATATGGACAATTTTAATCTTCATGTATAAAAACTGGAGATAAACATAACCTGAATGATGAGTTTAGTTTCTTCGCACAGTGTGCGCTGAAACTGACCAGGGAGCAGTGTACCCAGACCTGATAATATGTAATGAGACAGGATTAACTGGAAACCTCACAGGAAAAAGATCTCTGAAAGGTTTCATATTCAGTTTACGAAAATTAGAAATTAGGGTCTGAAACTAGTGCTTTAAACTTTAATAGAAAAACAATTACAGGTTGAGGCCAGAGTGGACTGGGAAAATTACAGTAAAAGTTTCAAACAGCATATTTGAATGAGTTTGGGGAATTAATGGAAACCAAGGAAATTAGAGAAGACTTTAAACAAGCATCTTGTATTCATCTTCACAGTAGAGGCATCCTAGGAATAGTTAAAAAAAGGGACAAAAGGGAAAAGAACTTAAAACAGTCAGTAGAAAAAAAAGTATTAATAAAGCTAATGTGATTAAACCATTTTCTAATCAACCTTTTGAGACACGTCATGGCACATTTCAGGAATAGGTGGGACTTGAAAATTAGCCTGCTGGCTCGGATGGAGGGACATTATCATTGCACCACAACAGCCTCAAATGGGACTAAAGGCTAATAAGTCCCTTGGATATATCTCATGCCCTTTATCCTAGAGTCTAAAAGGAAGCAGCTTCAGAGATAATGTTTGCATTTATCACAATCTTCCAAAATACTCAGGATTCTGAAAGGGTTCCAGTGGATTGGAAAACCTCAAACATAACACTTCTATTCAAAAATGGAGGAAGACAGAAAGAAGAAAACTCTTGACCAAACACACAAAATGCTGGAGAAATTCAGCAGGTCTTGTAGTAGCTGCAGACAAAAAAAAACAGAATTGAGTCTGTCAAGACTTCTTCAGAACTACTTCTGAAAGATGCTCTGCTAGAATCCAGATGTATAAATCCATCAGATTTTTGCTGCATTTAGTGAATTAGGATGCAAATGAACATCGAAATGATAGTGCAGTGAGATCTTAGTGTGCTGGAAGCAGGTATAACATTTGGTGCATTATCTCAAAATGCCTTATGCAAACTGGTGTGTTGCAGTTTATTATACTGTTATAGCACAGGTGGCCATACCATGCTATGAAATTTGAACAATACAGTCAGAAGTCTTCAAGCTCCTGATCTTAACCACACTGTTACACAATGAGATGCAAAGATAAGAGTTTTTATTTAGAGAACAGTTTATAAAGAGACAGAAGAGGTTGGTCAGTCAATACAGCCAAATAACCTTTTTGACCCAAAAAGAAATAAACTAAGACAGGTTAGCTGAAAATAAGCCAAATTAATCTTAGGGAGGAAGAGGTATAGAATGTAACATTTACATCAAACAACATATACTGTACACAGGTACAGGGTTAACCCATAATCTAAATAAACAAACAATTTGCAAAATACCATACAATATGATCAATACTGCCTATTAAATACTCTGCATACATTTAAAAGAACTTCCATAGAAACATAACATTTTGCCACTAAGAAAAATGTTAAAATATAAAAGCCCCTCTCCCATAATTTTATACAGTGCAATAAGCAAGTTTGAGAGAAAAAACCTGAATAGAAGCAGAGAAGTTATATGCAGGTTTGAGAGAGCAAATGGTGAAATACTGGCACTTTTGCTTAAGTGAATCCGTAACAGGGACAATAGTCAGGATTTCACAAATGATTAATAGGATCTGAAGTGTTTTACTAAATATGTCTTTAGAAATCAATCCAATAATGGACAATAAGTACAGAAGTTAGATTTCTTGCAATTAAGACTGCTGCAGAGTCAGACAGTTCAAACAGTCTTTCTGTGTGAAAAGGCAGATATTACTGATAAACAGCGACAAAACCAAACAGCTAAATCATTCTTTTATTGCAAACAGCATCCCAATGTATGCACTATAGCTTAAAAATTAAGTGTGCAATGGACTGTATAGCCAAGGAAATTGCAACTTTATGAAGTTAATCACTCTTATGTATAGTGCACCCCACAATCACAATGCAACCTGCAGCAAACACATTCAAGTTGTAACATTTCTCTTGATTCCAAAACCCCACGTCCAAGATGTTGGTTGAGACGAGACACTGGATTTTCTGTGGCTGCAGGATCCTGTAAAAGATTTGATTAATTGCAATAACAGACATTAAAATTTGAATACTGCGAAGTGAAAATACCAATACGAAACCAAAGTTATAGAATCGTGCAGGTAGTTGTTTCGTCATAATGCCTATACCGGGACTTGGAGAGCAAATTGAACCCCACTTTGCTGTTCAATTTGTACAGTAATTTTCTCCCCAAATAATTTTTAATCAAAATTTCTTCTGAATGATGCTATTTAATCTTCCTTCACCATCCCTTCAGGCAATGTATTTTATATCACAACAATCACTATGTAAAATGAAAAAATTTCTTTATCTTGGCAAAAGGTCAGCACAACATCGAGGGTCAAAGAGCTTGTATTGTGCTATACTGTTCTATATTCTTTGCATACACAATTGCAGAGAAATATACATCTGAATGGACTAAGAGTATTGAACAGCCAAACAGTATTTGCATGATCAAAGAAATACATAACTGGAATTCCAGATTGAGGGTATTTAAAAAAGTAGAAATAATTTTGCAAGCACAACGACACTCCAACACCCGATTATGAATTGCACTTCTCTAATGAATGCTTGTGTGAAATTATATTTCAGTGATCATTACTAAAAATCCAAAATTATCGTGCAGAAAACCTATATCCATTAAATCCATTCAACTTCAAAATTGATGTCCACAAGTATGAGGATACCCAAAGAATTTACTACCACAGTAAAAAGTTACAGCATTCAACAACTCTAGTTAAAAATCTATCCTAAATCTACATTTTAGCATAACAGCTTTGAACTCCAATCAATGCACCAAGCACGTGCAATTTATTTTAATAGATGTAAAATTTAGAGAAAGCGTTTAAATTCTCTCTCCCACATCAAAGAGCCCATCTTCCCATGTTCATGTTAAGATGAAGTAAGTCAAAAACCTGAAAACTCACAATGAGGTTGCCACCATACCACTATTTGCAATGAAACAATGTCAAATCTATTTTGAATGTCACAAGTGCATGTTGCCTTATGGTATTCACATTTCAATAGCATTTTAAGAAAACAAGTGATTCAATAGCCTGTTGTTTTGCATAGATCTTGTCACATAGCATTCTTAATGCTCTAAAAGCCTCATCTGGCTCTAACCATTTCTGTATGCAATTTTACACTTAACTAAGCAGAAAAGTATGCAATCTTCTTAGAATTCACAAGACGAAAATTTTACTCCTGCTGTCTTACTATACTCCTACCTCATGACAACATTTGGTGCCAGATTGCAGTTTAAGAACACAAAAACCTGTGCTCATAAAGAATCCACTGTGCTGCCCATGGCCAGGTGACGATTTCAAATTCTCCGCCGCGATGATCTGACCTACCTTCAGATGCTTTGACAATACTATTGCACTGCTAGCTGTGAAACACAGTAGTGCAATAAAGTCAGAGCATCTGTTAGCAGCAAGCCTAGGAGAACTGGAGAACTTTCAACTGTCCCACTACAACAAACTGATCTGTAAAAGCAATCAATCTTAGCCAATTTCTATGTACATTAGTCACTAAAATGTTTGTTGAAATATTTTCTAAAATAATATTCTCTAGATAGGATTTAAAACTCAATTATCAAGCTATGAACATTCATTAGTATTTAGTTTAAAAGTAATATTTTATTTTAAAAATAACCTGATAGTGAGATGTCAACCCAGAAAAATTAATCTCATTATTACTGAACTTAACATCCTAATACATTGGGAGTGGTGATCAGATTTTTAGAGAATCCGGTTAGATTTTTAGAGTTATCGGGTTTTAGAGAAAATTTAATTTGAGGTTCAAATCTAGGTAGGAAGTCTTTTTTGCTGTCATATTAATGTAAGCATAAACTGTAAAAGCTCATGAACCACAGGACAAACAAATTTAAAATTTATGAATTAAATTATACTCCACATGAAAAAACTAAGAGGCACCTTCTCACCTGGTCTACAGATGAGAGGTAAAGACTATCTACAGTAATTCTTGGCCTTTCTCAACAGCAACTCCAGCTGAAAGATAAACACAAGAAATGTGAGAGATTTCCAAACTTATTATTTCATAACTCCTATTGGTGTTCTAACACAGGGTATAACCCAATTCCTTCCATATTCTACACTTTGAGTTTTACTACTTCGAAGTAGTAAATAACTTTCGGCTGCATCCTGGCTGCTTGGAGTGCGCTCCAACAAACCAGACAAAATTATATAATTGCTTCGTGCAAATGGTTGGCAATCTCAAAACGAAAATCCACCTGACAGGCAGTAGGGATACTGACTGATGGGGTACCAGTGAAATCACTGCTAGGACTCCCAACTATTCACAATACACATTAACTGTTTAGATGAAAGAACTAAACATAACACCTCCAAACTGGCAAATGACTGAGTGAGTGGGAAGGCAACCTGGGAGGAAGATGCAGAGATGCTTCAGTGTGATCTGCACAAGCTGAGTGAGCAGATAAATCCATTACAGATGCAGTACAATGTGGATAAATACAAGATTATCCATTTGAGGAGGAATTCAGAATGGCTATAATCAGATGGGAATGTGTAACAAAACCTATGTCCATGCACATCAGTCACTGAGGTATAGCAGACACTAAAGGTGGTAAATATGTTGGCCTTCATAGCGAGATGCAAACACAGGAGCAGGGATGCCTCGCTGCAATTATATAGGGCATCGGAGAGATCACATCTTCAAAATTGTGAGCTGTTTCATCTCTATCAATCAGAAGAAGGATATTCTTGCTAGGAGTGCAGCAAAGGTCTACCCGACTGACTCCTGGGATGGTAGGACTGACACATGAGGACAGGTTGAATAGATTAGGATTACATTTGCTGTTTAGAATAGTGGCAGTGGAGGATATTTAATAGAAATATGAATATTAACAAGGCTAGACAGGATAGATTCATGACAGGGGAGTCCAAAATCAATCAGAGCTCACAGTCAAAGGATACATAATAAAACATTTAGAACTACATGAATTTCTCCTCACCTCAAGAAGAGCGGTGAGCCTGTGGAATTCACTACTGCAGAAAGCAGGGGTATGATCCAAAATTAAAATTAATTTGCCAGAGAAGCATGTATCCATGGGCCCAATGAACTAATTTATCATTGATTTCAATGCATTCAATATTTCAAATCTGAAAACTCTGATCCATCTCATGTTAGGGGACTTCAGATCACATATCATATAAGTACAATAAATGCAAGCTTAAAATTGCTTCGCACCAACACTGATGTGGTGCAAAAATAGGGATTCTACACGTCAGATCAGAAATAACTTCCATGCAATTCTAAAACCAGTTTGGAGAAAGGATAAAATTGTGATAAAATGGATAACATATATAACGAATACATGGCATCACTCATTCAAGAATTTTTAAACAAAATTAATAAATGTTTCAAAATGGAGGTTCATGACTTTGATTTATAGCACCAGATTTTAAAAATTTTCTTCAAAATTACTTCAGTATATAAAAAAAGTACCATCAGCTCCAACTTACCCACCAATGAAATTCTCACTGGTAAATATCTGCTCCTTCACAAGAAAGTCCTTTTGGGATGGGGGAGGGGCAGTGGTGGTTGGGGAAGAAATGCCCACTGAACTGTAGCTCCTATAGGCATTGATCTCATCGCCAGCCAATGCCCTTTTAATATTGCACTGCTTTTTTCTGTTATCACTAGTAGTACAACATAAAAAGGGCACTGGACGAACGGACAAAGGGCAGCAAGTTTGATGGTAGGGAATTTCTAACAGACATCAAAAACATCAAAGTTGGAAAACAAATCAGCTTTAATTTGGCACAACCTTCAATTATTCAGGAAGGGATAACCAAGCCTTTTGAACTATGTTCTAGTGTCAGTCAGATACTACAGAAAAGAATACTGCCACAACTGCAGCACTCTCCATATTCTTAATACACTAATAATTCAACAAGAACAAAAACAAAAAGGTTTAATAGTTCAGTTGTGTTGGAAGAACTTATTTTTAAAATTGGAAAAAGACGCAAACACAATTTACAGTTTAAAATTTGATGAAGATTGCCAAAAACAAAAAAATTTAATAGCCTAACTTCAGAATACCGAAAAACCTGGACACACCAAGACCATCACCGAAAAATATTATTTGCTTACTTTCAGAACACATACTCAAGTTAATAAAAATACTTTCCTGAAGCTATTAATTTCTTAAATATTTAATTTCAGAAGGATGTTCAATGCTTAAGTCTCTCATCCATGTTGTTTGTTATTCAGAGCAGACTCAACAGCAACCATTAGCAGGCTACATGTCAGAATAAAGCACCATCACACCATCCCACAGAGGCCCCATCTTGGTCTATAGCTCCCAAGTCCCCCGCAGCACCTCATCTGCCGTGAACCTCCACTGTAAAGCTCAGATGCTTGCTGGACAGATTAGCCAAGTCATTAATAAACAAACATTTTAACATCTTGACAAATTATTTAAGGATACTATCCTGCTTCAGTTATATCCAAGAAACACACAGTATTTGCACAGTATCTGCAAAAATTTAATATATTTCTGAATTAATCCATTTTAAAAGTAAACATTACATAATATACTCATATCCTTGTATAAACAATGGAATGAAAACAGAGCAAAGTACATCAATTAAGGTTTAAAAAAAAAGGACATGAACAAACATCTGCCATTTTCACATAGCAAAAGATCCAAAATATATTTCAACAATGGCAACAGAATTCATCAGTAACACAGACTTCATGATCTAAAACAGGTGATCTGTCAATGCCTCAGTTATAATGATTCAGCAATAGATCTTTTAAATTATGTTAAGCAGGGAAATAGGTCATAACACAGAAAATAAGTTCCTGCTCATTGAAACGTATCCTGGAAATTTCTGTCACAGGAAGACATGGCCTCATGTTAATTTATCAGGAAGATGACTATTGATCTAACTTCCCATCTCCATTTTTGATGATTGGAGCATCAAACACTTCTCAAATTTTGGTAATTACTATTTACTGTTTTCAGAATCCTAAAAAAAAATGGCTAGCTCAATGACCTCGAGCTGAGATTTTATTTAAAATCAAACATGAAATGTGCTCTTCAACTCAAACTTATTACTTTGTAAAGAACAAACATCCCAATATTAGGATCCGCATACATTTTACTGGTTTTTCATCTTTCTGTTAGCTGACAAAACCTATCAAAAAGGATTGCATGAATTCAAATAGATTCAGCATGATAAGGGGACTCAAGTTGTTTTACTTAATACTGTATTACTAAAATATTTCTGCATTATCATGTGGATATGTTTGCAACTGCAAGTCAGGAATGGTTTGACAGTTACTGTAGCAACAATGAAGAATTACAACCATTTCTCACTACAATCTCCATTTACTAAATTCATCAAAACACTAACATGAGAAGGTATTTTCCCCTGCCCAAATGAATGCTCAAAGAGAGAAACAAATATTGCAAATCACTGCTTTCAAAAGTTTAATGAAAACTGATGATGCAACGTTTCAATTTTTATTTTCCCTCATGCATTTTCAAAAATGGAGCAGAAATTTCCCCACTTAAATATTGGAAAGATGAAGACATTGTATTTGCTCCTTGCCATTAACGTCATCCTTCTCTTGGACAAGTGTGAGACTGAACCAGACCATTTGTAACTTTGACAGTGTGGTGCTGGAAAAGCATAGCAGGTCAGCCAGCATCCAAGGCACAGGAGATTCGATGTTTCGGGCATAAGCCATTTATCAGGAATCCTGATAAAGGGCTTATGCCCGAAATGTTGGTTGTCCTGCTCCTCGGATGCTGCCTGACCTGCTGTGCTTTTCCAACACTACACAACTCTGATCTCCAGCATCTGCAATCCTCACTTTCTCCTAACATTGTTGGTGTTGACACTGAGAAGATCTTTCAACCACATATCAAGTAGAATGATTAACTGAAACAGCATTTCCTGATTCTAACTCACCTGATGAAATCTACACATCTTACTTTGAGACTTGACTATTTCAGCACACCGCTAACTGGCCAAACATTTCTATTCTGCTCAAAACTAAGGTCATTGAAACATTGGTTCCCATGTCCTTACTCAAAAGCTCCATTTACACCATCAACCCATTAGTTGCTGACACACACTCCCTCTCAGTGAAGCGACACATCAATTTTAGTGCTGCTCATTAATTTTAAATTAGTTCATAGCCTCAACTCTCCTGCACTTGACTGAAGTATTTTTAAAAGTGTAGTTATCATTGTAATGTAGGAACTGCAGCAGTCAATCTGCATTCAGCAAAGTCCCATAAACTGTAACATGGTAATGACAAAATTTTGACGTCAATTGAGGAATTGGCCAGCACACCAGGAATAAGTTCCAATTTTGATCTCCCCCAAAACAATGCTGCCTGAGATAAATGAAGCTTTGTTTATACCTCTAACCTGAAAGGTACCCAATTCTAAGAAACTGCACTCACCTAAGTCTAGTCACTTGGGTTTCTCTGATTTTCATATCTCCACCACTGGCAGCTGTTCCTTGAGATGGCCAGACCCCAAGCTCTGACCCCAAGTTCCCCTGCATCTCCACCTATCTCACCTTCCTTTAAAAAAAATCACTGACCTCTAAAGAAGCTCTAAAACAACCTCACGTGGCTTAGTATGAAATTCTGAACTCTGCTTTGAAGCACTTTGCAACATTTTACTACAGTAAAGGCAGTATATAATTTATAAACTTATCAGCTAGAAACAGTAGATATTTCTACAAATAGCAGCCTATCAAAACAAGCACACAATCCTGGCTAGATACTGCCAACCAGAAAAGGATCATGCATCCATATATGTACAATATAGCTATCTATAACCTCAACACTTAACGTATTAACTTTTGCAATATGCGCATGGAATGTTTCTTTAAAGAACTTCAAAAGGTTACAAAATCTCCCCAGAAGCATACACAGAAATAGCTTTTCAGCAGCATTATAATGCTCTCCCACCATTGGACTCTTAGATAAGATTCCTTACAGTATGGAAGCAGGCCCTTCAGCCCAACCAGTCCACACCAACTTCCGAAGAGTAACCCATCCAGACCCATTTCCCTCTGACTAATTGACCTAACACTATGGGGTAATTTAGCATGGCCAATTTACATGATCTGCACATCTTTTGGACTGTAGGAGAAAACCCATGCAAACACAAGGAGAATGTGCAAACTCCACACAGACACCCGAGGCCGGAATCGAACCTGGTGCCCTGAGGCAGCAGTGCTAACCACTGAACCACCCTGTATTTAATTAGTGGATTGCTTTGAATTAAATGAGAGTTTGACTTAATTTAACAACAGTTTTTAAATCTTTTTTGTTTGAAGAGCACTGATTTAAAAAAAAACTCTTAAATTTCCTCCACAATTGCCAGATCAAATCCTAAACTTCCATGGCTTCCTCTCACTGTTGGAAGAATCAAATTTAGTCACAGATCCAAGCAGTTCTCAGTAAAAATGTTTGACAAATAACGTGCCAATATTTCGTGTGTATGTCTGGATTGAGCATTCTGAATGGCTCAGGGAATGTAAGCAGCAGGTCTAAAACAAATGCCACTGCCTTATTGAGCAGGAACACTGTACACCTTTTTTTAAAAAAAACTCTTGAAAGGTTATTCGTGGAGTTGACGATTTTAAAAAAGGAAAAACAACACTTCGTTTGTCCAAAGCCGGCAGTTCCACTCGACTAAATCAGCTCTGAAGCTCAAATGCCTAACTGAGCACAGAAAATGGTGAACAGAAATGGTGCAATTCAGAGGAACGGGTGCAAATCCATGGGAGAATAGTTTATAACTGTGAAATGCTGCAAACAAGCATTTAAAACATACAACCACTACGGCACCCCTCGGGGGCGCGCGGACAAGCTTCTCCTACTTTTTGGGAGGGGTGGAGGAGAATTGCCTTCGGACACAATCCGGTTAATAAAAGATGCACCGCAGCTCATTTGTCTTTAAATCAGTTTTGCCACTTGCAAAAAAAACACAAAAACAAGGAAAAGGTACGAAATAAAAAACAAAATGTTTCTACGAGAATATTTTTGAAAAAAAAATGAAAAAAAGGTTATCCCGATTAGATCGGGTCGACAGTTTAAAACGAGCGGGTCCTGTTGACGAGGGGGGGGCGTCGACCGAAGAGCTCGGCGGGCGGTTACAGCAGCGACGCGCAGTTGAAGCGTGGGCGCGCGCACGCCCGCCCGCCGCGTCGTCCCGCACTCCGGGAGAGCAAGCGATCCCCACCACGCGAAGGCGCGCGCGCGCACGGCGAGGAACGGGCGCGAGCGTCGACAAACGCCGGGAACGCCTCGCAGACACCCCACCCCCACCCCTCCCCTCTTCCGCACGTTTCACCACCAGAATAGCTGCTGATTCCCCGAATACCGACTAAAAACCCCATGCTCTGGATCCAGGCCATTCCGATCGAAAGAGAGAGAGAAAAAAAAAATCACAGAGACGTCGGAGAGGGCGCCGCCGCCGCTTTGGGAAGAGAGAGAAATCCCACTCCCGCCATTTTCGCACCAGTTACCCGGATGCAAATCAAGACGAGGGGCTTTCAAACAAATTAAAGTTTTAACCATAAAAAAAACACCCAACACGCTCGCGAAGGGTTTTAAAAAACTTTTTTCCCGCGACCACAAGGCTTTACTCTACCCAATGCAATAGGTTTCTTACGTTAAAATTCGCCCCCTTCCATTCAATAATTTTTTAAATATTTTTTATTAAACCTCTTACCATCGCTTCCAGCTTGTTGACCGCGGCCTCCATATTGAATAGTTGACATTCCAAAGGCAAACCGATAAAGGGGGCTCGCGGACGTGATGATACGTAGCATCCTATTGGTCGCTTACTGCACGGATTCTGTATTCCAATTGGATCAAACGGAGACCTGTCTCCTGAATGGATAAAGCATTCCCACCACCTACTGTCGTTTAGGACGCGCTTTCCGATTGGACAACAGCCAGGCCGACCTGTTGGATTGGACAGCCGGGACAAGTTGGTCTTCCATTGGTGTTCGAGACGCAGCATGGCATTGGATAGCAACCGCTGGTGCTCTCTGAATGGTCGGATTCGGATTGGGCCTGCTGGTGAGAAGCTTGATGCGATTGGTCGAGGATGGCAGATGGCTGTGGTTCGTGAAAGGCCGGGTCCCATTGGATGGCTGACAAGAGGTTTTTTAAATTTTAAATTTGGCCGCCGTTGGGCTCTGGTCGCGCCGCTGCGTTCAGGTTAGTCTACGGTTAGTTTTAGGTAGGTGGTATTGGGAAACTCTCTCAGTGATAATATTAATAAACAATTGTGAATGTTAGAGATTAAATTATACATAAAAGGAGTATGTCGTTCGGCCCCTTCAGATTGCTCCTGTATTAGACCCTTCCGTCCAACCTGGCTATACTGACCAGATGTCCTACCTGCCAGCACTCAGCCCATATCCCTTCTATTTATATACCCGTCCAAATGCCTTTTCAATTTTTTTATTGTACCACCACTTCCTCTGGCAGCTCATTCCATACGTGTACCACTCTCTGAGTGAAAATGTTGCCCCTTAGGTCTCTTTTATATCTTTCCCCTCTCACCCTAAACCTATGCCCTCTAGTTCTGGACTCCCTGACCCCAGGGAAAAGACATTGCCTATTTATCCTATCTATGCTCCTCATAATTTTGTAAACCTCTATAAGGTCACCCCTCAGCCTCTGATGCTCCAGGTAAAACAGCCCCAGCCTGTTCAGCCTCTCCCTATAGCTCAAATCCACCAACCCTTGTAACATCCTTGCAAATCTTTTCTGAACCCTTTCAAGTTTCACAACATCCTTCTGATAGAAAGGAGACCAGAATTGCATTCAATATTCCAACAGTGGCCTAACCAATGTCCTGTACAGCTGCAACATGACCTCCAATTCCTGTACTCAATACTCTGACCAATAAAGGAAAGCATACCAATATCGTCTTCACTATCCTATCTGCCTGCAACTATACTTTCAAGGAGCTATGAATCTGCACTCCAAGGTCTCTTTGTTCAGCAACACTCCCTCAGACCTTACCATTCGTGTACAAGTCCTGCTAAGAATTGCTTTCCCAAAATGTAGCACCTCGCATTTATCTAAATTAAACTCCATCTGCCACCCACAGCCCATTGGCCCATCTGATCAAGATCCTATTGTAATCTGAGGTAACATTCTTTGCTGTCCACAATACCTCCAGTTTTGGTGTCATGTGTAACATCTGGAGGCCAAAGTTGGGAGAGCTATCTCATAGACTAGTCAAACAATAGCCTAACGTAGTTGTACTCATGGAATCATACCCTGTAGACAATGGACCTATCACCAACCCTGGATATGTCCTGTCCCACCAGGATAGACCCAGCAGAGGTGGCAGTACAGTGGTATGCAGTCTCAAGGGAGTTTCCCTGGGAGTCCTCAACATTGACTGGACCCCATGATTTCTCATGGCTTCAGGGTAAACATGGGCAAGGAAACTTCCTGCCGATTACCACGTAACTCTTCCATGTTGAACAACACTTGGATGAAGCACAGAGGATGGCAAGGGCACAAATGTTCTCTGGGTGGGGAATGCAATGCCTACCAATAAGAGTAGCTCAGTAACAGTACTACTGACCCAGCTGGTCAGATTTGAAAAGATACAGCTGCTACACTGGGTCTGCAGCAAGTGCTGAGAGAACCAACAAGAAGGAAGACTGTACTTGACCTCAATCTGCCAGCTGCCGATACATCTGTCCATGACAGTATTGGTAAGAGTGATCACCACTCATTCCTTGCATGGCACTATCACCCTGCTAAATGGTACAGACTTCAAACAGGTCTAGCAGTTCAACACTGGGCATCATGAGGCACTGTGGGCCATCAACAGTAGCAGAATTGTACTCCATCACAATCTAATCTCATGGCCTGGCATATCTCCCAATCAACCATGATCATCAAGGCAGGGGATCAACCTCAGTTTAAAAGATAGTACAACAGGGCATGCCAGTAGCAGCACCAAGCGTACCTGAAAATGAGGTGTAAACCTAGTGAAGCTACCATACTTGATACCAAGCAGCAAAAGTGGCAAGTGATTGATAGAGCTAAGCAATCCCATAAGCAGCGGGTTAGATTTAAGCTCTTCAGTCCTGCCACATCTAGTTGTGAATGGTCTTGGACAGTTATACAACTCATTGGAGGAGAAGACTCCATAAATATCCCATCCTCAATTATCGAAGAGTCCGACAAATCAATGCCAAAGATAAAGCAACAATCTTCAACTAGAAGTGCCAACTGAATGATCCATCTTGGCTCCCAACAATGGTCTCCAGATTACAGATATCAGTCTTCAGCCAATTCAGTTTATTTCATTTTATATCAAGAAATGGTTGGAGACACAGGATACTGAAAAGGCTATGGCCCCTGACAATATTCTGAGAATAGTGTAGAAGATGAGTGCTACAGAACTTGCCATTCCTCTAGCCAAGTTCTTCCAGTACAATTACAACATTAGCATCTGTCTACCTGACCATGTGTAAAATTGCCAAGATATGTCCTGTACACATAAACCAGGGCAAATCTAACATCAGTAGTACTTTGCTTTCACTAAAAAGTAAAATGGTAAAATCACACTGCTGATGGTAGGAGCTTTTGCTTTTTAATTTCTGGTATTTGGGTTTTTAGTGGCTGAACCAGCATTTATTGCCCTTGAGAAGTACTGAGTAGAATGGCACCAAGGATGAAATGTCTTTATGTGGAGAAGCTGAGGTTATTCCCCTCCAAATAAACTTATGCAACATTTAAAAGGCATTTGGATGGGTATATGAATAGGAAGGGTTTGGAGGGATATGGGCCGGGTGCTGACAGGTGTGGCTAGGTTGAGTTGGGACATCTGGTCGGCGTGGACAGGTTGGACTGAAGGGTCTGTTTCCATGCTAAACATCTCTATGACTCTATGACATAGGTGTAGGAGTATGCCATGAAACCCCTTGAGTCTGGTGCACCAATAGCTAAGATCTGAGCTGATTTTTGACCTCTGTAGCACTTTCTCATGTACTCACCATAAGCAATGATTTCCTTTGATTCCAAAAATATCAAATTTAGTTTTTGAATATACACAAAAACAGAACATCTACATCTGGAGTAAAGATTTAAAACATTTAAATGAAAATGTCTCCTCAGCTCAATCATAAAGGGCTAACCATTTAACCTGAAAGTAAGCACCTTCTGTTCTGGAGTTTTCAACCACAGTAAACAGCCTTTCAGCATCTACCCTGTTAAACCTTCTCAGAATTTTAATTGTTACAATGAGATCTGCTCATTCCTTTAAACATCAGACATTCAAGATACATTTTATTCAATCACTCATCAACATTCTCAACCCCAGGACTCAAATGTGCCACCTCCATTTGTCAGCTGCCTGGGCCCTAAACTCTAGAGATCCCCGCCTAAAATTTGCTACTTCTCCATCTTCATTTCCTCTTTCTTGATGCTCCATACAAGCTACTTGGTCTAATACCACCTTGAATGGTACAATGGCACACTTTGTTTCATAACTTTTTTGTGAAGTGATTTGGGACTTTTATTATATTGCTGTACAATTTAAGTTGGAGAGTCACATGGATGTACAGCACAGAAACAGACCCTTCATCCAACTCAATCCATGCCAACCAGATATCCTAAATTAATTTAGGCACATTTTCCAGCATTCAGCCCATATCCCTTTGAACTCTTCCTACCCATTCAGATGCTTTTTAAATGTCATAGTTGTATCAGCCTCCACCATTTTTCTGGCAGCTCATTGCATACATGTACGACCCTATGCAATGTAAAAGGTGTGACTTAGGTCTGTTTTAAATCTTTCCTCTCTCACCTTAAACCTAAACACTCTAGTTTTGGACTCCTCCACCCTGGAAAAAGACCTCGACTATTTACCCATCCATGCCCCTCATGATTTTATCAACTTTTATAAGGTCATCCCTCAGCCTCCGATGCTCCAGGGAAAATAAATCCAGGCTATTCAGCCTTTCCCTATGGCTCAAATCCTCCAACCCTGGCAACATCCTTGTAAATCTTTTCAGAACCTTTTCAAGTTTACAAAATATTTCCTATAGCAAGGAGACCAGAATTGAATGCACTATTCCAAAAGTGGCCTTACAAATGTCCTGTACAGCCACAGCATTATTTCCCAGCTCTTATACCCAATGTACTGACTAATAAAGGCAAGCCTACCAAACGCCTTCTTCACTACCCTGCCGACCTATGACTCCACTTTCAAGGAACTATGAACCTGCTTCCAAAGTCTGAAAGATTTTCATTTAAGAAATAAAAGAAAAATTTCACAGGATTGTTATAGCATAGAGGGAGGCTATTCAGCCTAATGCACCCACACTTAATGTCAATCATCTGCCTTCCCATATACCCCTGCACACAATTTCTACTCAAATAATCATTCAACGCTCTCTTGAATGCCTCAGTTGAACCCCTCTGTTCCACATTTCCTGGAACTGCATTCCATATCCTAACTACTTGCTACGTGAAAAATATTTTTTCACATCATCTTTCATCATTTACACATCAATTTAAATTTGTCTTCCTCGTACTTTTACCTTTTATGAGCAGGAACTGTTTCTCCCTTTCTACTCTATCCAGTCTGCTCATGATTTTTAAAAGCCTCTATCAAATTTCCTCCTGTCTTCCCCTCTCCAGCAAGATCAGTCCCAATCTAGCCTCATGACTGAAATTTCCCATTCCTGAAACTATACTGTAAATTGCTTTTGCACGCTCTCCAATGTATTCTTTCCTATCATGTGATGTCCACAACCATACACAATATGCTAGGTCTAACAAGTGTCTTGTGTAAGTTCGACATCATCTTTTTGCTCTGATACTCTATACTGCCTTAATAAAGCTAAGAACACTGTATGCTTTATTAATAATTTAATAATTTCAATAATTTATGCACACAAAAATCAAGGTACCCCGGTCCTGAATCTCCTTTAGAATTGTACACTTTATTTTGTATTGTCTTTCAATATTCTTCGAACCGAAGTGAATCACCTTGCATTTCTCTGATTGAACCTCATCTGCTACCTATCTGCTCACTCCACTAACTTGTCAATGTCATTTTGGAGTTCTACACTGTTGTCCTCACAATATATAATTTTTCCAAAACTTGCATTTAGATTACATCTTTCATGACCTTTTGACATCCCAAAGTGCCTGATGCATAAAGTACTAGTTGAAGTTTAGTCATTAGTGTTAGCTGGAAACGCAGCCAATTTGCACAGAGCGAGCTCCAGCAACAGTAATATAATAGTGGCGAAGTACTCTGTTCTTAGATGTGAATTGAGAGATGAATATTGACTAGGACAGTGTTTTTAATGTGAACTTGAATATAAGTTCTCGTAATTCCACTGATCTGACATGTTCATGCATTTCCTGGTGGAGCACAGTTTCAGCTCGGCATTGATAAAAGTTGTGTTGTTAGGAGATGCAGGAATGAATGACAAAAAGCCTCAACCCCCCAAAGGGATCAATGCGATGCTGTAGTGGAATTGCAAGTCTTCCTGGAATCTCTTTTCTGCAAAGTTGAATATCCCAACATTGTTATTGTTGGTCAACCAGTACTTATCAGTTAGATTAGATTCCCTACGTATGGAAATAGACCCTTCTGAGCTACTCACCCAGACCCATTTCCCTACATTTATCCCTGACTAATACTACAGGCAATTTAGCATGGCCAATTCACCTGACCAGCACATCTTTGGATTGTGAAGGAAACCCACTCAGACATGGGGAGAATGTGCAAACTCCACATGTACAGTCTCCTGAGGTGAGAATTGAACCTGGACCCCTGGTGCTTTGAGGCAGCAGTGCTAACCACTGAGCCACCGTGCTGCCGTTGAGTGTTTTGAAACAGCAATATCCAGATTTAAGGTGCTTGATTTTTGCAACACAGCATTTTAGCATTCTATAACTTTTCTTCTGTAGTCATGCTCAGGTTGAGTCAGCGTCGCAGGAAGTGGAAGATCATGAGAAAACGGCAAACTATGGAAAAAGCATGGAATAATAGTAAGCGACGTCTGCTTGCAAAAAACAAAAGGAATGTCTACAAGACGAAGCCAACTGCTGCTGAAACAGCAGGGTGAGCAGTTCTCTGACCTTAATTAGCAAGGCTAGCTTGTTACAATGGTTGAATAATTTGGAAAATTATACTGTGAATGAACAATATTAATTTCCTTTATTGTCTTCTGTCCACCCACAAAGAAATGTATTGAATTAGTATTTATAACTTCCGTAAAAAGATCCCCCAATTGATTTTGGTTTGATAACTGTTATAGACAATGACACATCTGATCATTAGTTCTCTTTCTCTTTCTCTTCCCCCACCATAGCCCCAAATTTCTGTTCACTTGCACCCCACCCTGTTCAGTTATGATGACATTTGGATCTTAACTTTGAATGCTTCTGCTAACCGCAGTGGTCTTCCCACTGCCCAGAACATACCTGATTCAAATGGTTCCAATCCACTTTGGGAATTGCTAATGAATTGTTTAAGTTTTCAGTTTAATAGTTGTTAGGTGATGGCTGAAGGATCTCGGTCTAGGCTGACACCACAGTACAGTTTTAACGTAGTATTGCACATTTGGATTAGGTATCAACCAAATTCCAGTTTGACTTCTTGATTGGTACAATTTGAAGAATGGGGTTGATGTTCTCCTGATGTCCTGGCAGTCATTAGTGTCTCAATCAGCATCACTAAAATTGTTTGATAATTTATCTAATTACTTTTTCTAATGTATTTTCATGTGCCAATTGGTTACTGTGTTTCTGCATTACAACATTGACCACAATCTAATGTGCTTCATTGACTGTGAAGTGTCCTTTGCATCCTGAAGATGCATAAGAAATTATAGAAATGTAAATTTGTTATGTCCCAATTTACCTGAGTGTATGTGACAATGTGCAACATTTCTCAAGACTTGCCTGCTGCTACTTAGTACAAATAAAGTATTTGACATTAATATTTGTTCTTACTTTGTGGACCAGTTGCAGGATGCATGGTTTCGTTGCATTTCTTTTTTGTTTTAAATCCAGGAAGAAAGAAGCACCAGTGTCTAATAGCAACTCCTCCCAGCATGAACCAGTTCCTATTGGGCTCGTTTCTTTAGTGAGTGTGAGGAATGTGCTGAATCCTCTTAAAGCTGTAGTTTCGTCCTTGTGCAATTGGTGGCTGAACAACATTAATCAGGTATAAATGCAAAATTAGATCTCTAATTCACATGTTAAAGATTATTTTGATTTCCCACAGCCAGTTGTGACTTTACCTATTTTCCAGCAATTGACTATAATTCTGTATGTGAACACCTTAAGCAGGTTTGATTTTGCAGTTTTCATTTTAAAATTATTTTGTATACTGGGACCTGGTGGTCACAAAATCTCTCAAATTTTCTGCCTCAAAATGATTCCTTGTTAGTTTGATCTGAGAATCTTCAGTTACCTCTTCAAAATAGTTTTTGATGAGGCTGATTGATTGCAAGCCTCTTAGATGCTCAAGCACACAGTTTGATCATATCTCTCCTTCTCCATCTTTAGAATTCAGCCGTTCCATCCCAACTTGGAGACTTCATGCTCCAATCTCCATGGTTTCAAGACCCCAGAGTCCTGTTTCTGAGAACTCTTTGGCTTCTCACATTCTTGTGTACTTTAGTTTTTACATGAGCCAGACAGTACCCGATGCACTGTAGGTGAATAAGCACAATCTGGGGTGAAAATCTCTTCAAAGCTTGATCCTTCTCTTCCCTTAGGAGAAAGTGAAGACTGCAGATGCTAGAGATCAGAGTTGAAAAGTGTGGTGCTAGAAAAGCGCAGCAGGCCAGGCAGCATCCGAGGAGAAGGAGAATCGACGTTTCGGGCATAAGCCCTTCTTCAGAATTCCTGAAGAAGGGTTTATGCCTGAAATGTCGATTCTTCTGCTCCTTGGATGCTGCCTGGCCTGCTGCGCTTTTCCAGCACCACACTTTTCAACCCTTCTCTTCCCCATCTTCCTTTCAATATCCCAGACTTCAAGTTTGATTTAAATTTGCAGGCTATTCACCATTTAAAATATTTATCCTTAAATCCCTACTCTAAGCAGGTTCATTTTTGAATTTATATTCTCTAGTATTTTTAAAATACTCTACAATATATATAAGTGGCGCAGATGCAATGGAAAATTGAAAATTTTAGAATATAGGCTGTGGGAGTAGAGATGCAAGAGGTTTTGAATCAAATTACAATAAGTGGTCACGTAGTATTAAGAAGTAGAAGATCAGGCTGTCAAACCTTCAAGCCTATTCTCCCGTTCTAGATCGTGGATGATCATTTACTTCAGCATCATATTTGCATGTAATCCTCATACTCCTTGATGTATTAATAGCTAGCAGTCTATCATTTGCTATCTTGAATTAATGACTAAACTTCTGTAGCCCTCCTAAATAGAGAATTCTAATAACTCATCACTGAGTGAAGATGTTCTGCCTTGATTCAAGTCCAAATTGCCTGCTGTTTATTCTGAAATTGTGTCCCCTGGTTCTAGACCACATAGCTGGGGGACTGTCCTTTCTGTCATGTTGTTCCAACTTCCTGAGAATACAGGCCCAGCCTCCCAATCTGTCTTCATAGGACAGTTCACCATCACAATCCAGTGAATCTCCATCGTACTCCTTCTATGGCAAGTATATCCTTCCTTAGGCAAAGGGATCACAGCTACACACAATATTCCAAATGCAATCTCTCCATTGTACTATACAATTGAAACAAGACTTCTTTACTCCTTTATGTTCTTATGTTATCAAATTTTCTTGCAATCAAGACTGACAAGAACATTTGATTCCTGAATTGCTTACTGTATCTGCATACTAACTATCAGTGGCATACCAGCAAGGACACTGAGGTGTCCTTGGATATTAACACTTTCCAATCTCTTATCATTCAATAAATAATCTGCATCTCTGTTCCTCCTACCAAAGCGGAGCTCCTCACATTCATCCACATTATCTTCCATCTCCTGTGCTCTTGTCCACTCACTCAACCCATCTAAATATCCCCAGGCCTCAAATAACTTAGATTCCCAACAAATGTTATATTACCTGCAAACTTGAAAATATTATTTTTGGTCCCCAAATCATTGATAAATTGTGAACACCACATGCCCAAGCTCTGATTCTTACTGTACTGTACTCATTACAAACTGCCAAAATTAAGACATCCATTTATCTTTACCTGATTTCTGCCTGTTAACCAATCCTTAATCCTTGCTCGTGTATGAGCTCTGATCTTATGCACTTTAATTTTGTTTACTTGTGTCATTTATGGGACTAATCTTTACAAATATATAAATGATTCTGCTAGCAACATCCTCACAAAAAAAATCAAGCTTTTCCCCCTCAAATCTGCTTCATCTGTGCCATATCAGACAATTGTTCTCTTCATATCTGTAATCACATCCATAATAGATTCTTGTATTTTCCCTCCTGATGCCAGACTTAAGGGTAGTTTTTTGTTTTCTTTCTCACTTAACAAACTCTTGCAACTTTCTAATCTTCAGCCAGCAATGCAAAATTAATAGAATTTTGATAGTAGATGCACTGGTGAACCTCCATCTCTAACTATCTTTTCCAACACTTCAGGTCGTTTTGCTATAATACGACAATTGTGTTCCTCTGCAACCCCATGCTATAGAAAATCACTATATCTGTTCAGCAAAAACATTGCAATATCCAAATATCATCCACAATTCATGAGAGCCTTTCATCGTAATTATTTCAGAGATACTTCTTTCCCTGAAGATAGACACACAGGACTTCAACTTCACTGTTATTTCTCTATTTTCAACTCTCCTGTCTCTGTTGTGGTTCTGTTCGCCGAGCTGGGAATTTGTATTGCAGATGTTTCGTCCCCTGTCTAGGTGACATCCTGTGAAGCGCTTCTGTGATGTTTCTTCCGGCATTTATAGTGGTTTGTCTCTGCCGCTTCCGGTTCTCAGTTTCAGCTGTCTGCTGCAGTGGCCGGTATATTGGATCCAGGTCGATGTGTTTTGTTGATAGAATCTGTGGATGAGTGCCATGCCTCTAGGAATTCCCTGGCTGTTCTCTGTTTGGCTTGTCCTATAATAGTAGTGTTGCAGCGGACAGCTGGAACTGATAACTGGAAGCGGCAGAGACAAACCACTATGAATGCCGGAAGAAACATCATAGAAGCGCTTCACAGGAGGCTCCCAAGCACTGAGGATGTCGCCTAGACAGGGCACGAAACATCTGCAACACAAATTCCCAGCTCGGCGAGCAGAACCACAACAACGAGCACCTGCGCTACAAATCTTCTCACAAACTTTGATCTCCTGTTTCTGCTTGTACATATCTATCTTTGAACACCTTTCCAGATTTACATACCTTAGAGAAGCTTTTATGATGTGTTTTTATGTTTCTGGCTGTTTTACGATCCTGTTTTCTTCTCTTTTTGTCTAACAATGTCTTGGCCCTTCTTTACTAGATTCTAAAATTTTACCAATCCTGAGGATTGCAACTGTCGTAGCCTTCTCATTTAATCTAACACCATCTTTACCATATTAGTCATGGCTCTCTCCTTTTTTCCATCCTTC
The DNA here is from genome assembly GCF_020745735.1 of Hemiscyllium ocellatum. NCBI lineage: Eukaryota > Metazoa > Chordata > Chondrichthyes > Orectolobiformes > Hemiscylliidae > Hemiscyllium > Hemiscyllium ocellatum. The sequence goes on along the minus strand of NC_083431.1, from coordinate 8,374,229 downwards.
CCCCTCCCCTTTCCTGATTGTAACGATAACTAAGTCTGTTGTATTACCCTTTGTGCCATTCAATTGCAGTCAGTCAATTCAATACGCTTTGAGGCTGAAACCCAGGGCTTATTAATTTTGACTGACCAGCAATTGAAATGAATCAAAAATGAAACAATTGTATCTTATTGCTTTGCCAATGATTTGTTTCTTCTGTGTTTACAGGGTTTAGAAATAATGAAAGACATTTTATTTCCTTCTCGTGTTTACTTACGGGAACTGAATGCACTACGACAACATATTGAGGCACTTGAGATGAAGCTAGTACAACTGCAAGAAATCTGCAATGTAAACTTGGTAAATGGATCACCTCAATCAGGATATGTTTTGTGCAGTGTATCCACAATATAGAATGCTTCTGTTTACTAAATGTTGAAATCCTTGTGTTAGGTGAAAACACATGGACAAATAACAAGCATCATCAAATCATTAGACTCAATAGAAAATTTCCACAATTTGGATCACCAGTGTTTCTATGATTAAGTAATGTGTCATGAATATTAAGATTGTCAGCTAACTTTCTCTACAGAAACCATCACCAAGCTCTAGAGAAGTAAAAATCAAGATCTAAATGACTCTGCTACAACATTTTCAAAAACATCATGTATTTCTTAAGCTAATGGGCCAAATAAGACTAAAGGACACTGCAGTTGAAGTTTGTGTTTGCAATGCTGTTCCTAACAAGCTACATTAGAAAAAAAACCTATGTTTTTAGAATTATCGAGACGTGATTCATAGAGTCATACAGCACGGAAACAGACCCTTGGGTCTGTCCAATCCATGCCGAACATAATCCCAAACTAAACTAGTCCCACCTGCCTGTCCCTGGCGCATATCCCTCCAAATATTTTTTAAAACTCTCTCCTCTCACCTCCAGATACTAGAGTCTTATTAGCATTTAATTCTATAGTGTAAACAGAGTAGTTTTTAGATGTGTAGTAATTAAAAATGTATATAATGAGTAAAAATATATTCAAGGAGCACAAATCTGTGGAACCTCTATAAATTGGCTAAATAATAGAAAACAGAGTAATGTCAAAGGGTTATAGATCTAATTGGACTTGCATATAGCAGCAGATATTTGATGTCCTTGTGCAATGCTGATATATAAGTTATCTTTGAGGGCTTGAAAATGCTGATTTCTAGTAAATGATGCCAATTAAGTGAAGAAATAAAAATTTTTGTTGTTAGAATAGAAAAGCACTTTTTAATTGCCTGCAAAAAGACTTGACAAAGTGGGAAAGTAAATTTCGAATTAAATCTGAATGCCAACCTGTATACAGGTATGAGTGTAAAAATGGATGAGGGATATATTGGTCAGGAAATCATATTGTGTACTATTATATTATGTTTATGAAAAGATAGAGATGAAAACAGCTATGAAGAGGGGATAATAAGTTGAAGCTATTGTAATTTGAGAGGGGGAAATTTTGAGTGGATGTGTTCAGTGTTTTGGGAAATGGTTAAAATTACTTCATGCAAAACCTGAATATGCAAACTCAATGTTAAGCTCAGCTGCACATTTAATCATTCTTATTCACTAATTCCTGGAATAGGCTACTACTGGTGGATAAAGTACTGGCTTTGTCAATTTGAAAATCTATCTTTTGTGATGTAGTCGATCTGTATCCACTGAGGGAATGTTTTGCCACTTGAAATGTCCCTTAAATTAAAGTAGATGTTCTGCATTATTTGTTTATAGATCTTGATAATGTTCTGAAGTCTATGTGTCTAGGATTACACAAAGAGATTGAGTCCTTTGAGTAGGTTCCACAAAATAACACAGGTTTTAATTGGCTACTTTGCATGTATTCCCATAGAAGGTGATGTTATCAAGATATTGATTTGCATTGTATTTTTGATGCTAAAGTTGAAAGTATGAAAATAAATACTGACATAATCCAGGTTGGAATAAGGGGTTTTCTGAACGTATCCAACTGTTGGTCCTGATTGAGCTATGTTAGATAAATTCAAAGAAAGGGGAGCCTGCACTATTTAATATATTTAACTACTTTATAAGGTCCAGGATTGTTCCCATGGACTGAAGAAAAGCTGAACTGGTACAGTTATTGAGTTTATTAGTCAAAACACAAAATTTATATGCCTATTGTCATTAGCTTTTGTTGAAGGCATGTTGTTAGATATGATTATTGCAGATGTATTATTGAACACCTCAACACCAGAGGTTAGGTACACTTAACATGATTTCTGAGGGGGAAAATAGTGTCTTGTTAAATTTGTTGAGGAAATTATTAGCCTTAGCAGAGGCAGATGATCTGATCAAAATATTTACTCTGCCTTTCAAAAGTCAAGCTGCTAATAGCCTAATAGGCTATTCAAAAAGATTAACATCATATGAGAGTAGGAGTGAATTTTGGGTTGGTCGAGAAATTGATAGCATTCCTGAATGCAGATATTTGTTATTAATGACAGCAGACCTGCATGGGAATCAGTCACTCATGACATTTTACTCTTCTCAATCTATATCTTAACTGGATGAAGGTTGAGAGGAACTGCCCATAATTTTGGCAGATTATAATACAGGTAAATGTAGTGTCATGTACATGAGCAGGGTTAGTAAGGAACATGTACGTATGCTCTGCAAGATTGTGAACACAAGTCAACACTGAATCCAAAGTAGTTTGGTGTGCACATCAATGCAAAAGTAACCTTGATTCAGACTGTCATTAGATCCCCAAAATGTGAACTTTCCATTCTCCATTATGTCTCACACCAATTCATATTTGCATAATTCATTATTTTTATTATTTTTATTTTTAATTGTTTTTGTCTGGAAATTTGTAAAACTTATTTAGGTTTTGGCTGCACCAAATGTGTAAATTTAACAGGAATATATTTGCACAATAAATAGAATAATTAATTGTATTACACAGTACAGTGTAATGTTTTGTGTTTGTGTATATTGATGGGCAATGTCAGTTGGTAGTTTTAAATACCTCCCCTATCCCACATCCCCCCAAAAAAAGTTCCTAATACCTTGAATTTTTCTCTTTTTATCTCTTACAGGAGTCTAATAATTCAAAAGATTCATGTTCCTATCGAAAATATGTTGATTTCTCTCCAGGCCCCACAAAAATACCAGTGTGGCCAGTCCAGCCAATCATGAGTCGTACCTTACCACAAAAACCATTTGGAGCCCTTCCTCCCCAGCCTCCACCTCCACCACCCCCTCCTCCATTACCACCACCTTCTGTGTTTGTGCAGAAACCACTGCAGATTCAGCGGAAAACTAGGAGTGAAAATTCTTTGCAAGTGAGTGTGTGTTAAGCTATTGAATGAGATTTAAAATAAAAATTAAGATGTAAATTGCAGTCTTAATGCTTATTTGTAATCATCAAGAAATTTTCATTCTGTTTTCAAATAATTACAGAACTTTTGTAGAATTATTACTTGAGTCACTTCAGCCATGATGGACAGTGTTGGACTCTGTGGACAAGATCATAAGTAACACAACACCAGGTTATAATCCAACAAGTTTATTTGAAATCGCAGGTTTTTGGAGTGCTGCTCCTTCATCAGTTGAAGTGACTTCATCGGCTGAAGAAGCAGTGCTCTGAAAGGCTGTGATTTCAAAACAACCTGTTAAACTATAACTTGGTGTTGTATGACTTCTGAACTTGCAATATTTAAGGTTTTTTAACTCTAAATCTTGAGTTTAGAGAAGATGCTAATGTGATGTAGATGGCTACATAAATTATATACTTGAATCTAATCTCAGTTATAGGATGAGGAAGCAGTCTCTAAGATGCTTTAACTCTGAAGTCCAAAGCTGCAGAGTGTCAACTTTGATCCACTGTTGATACTCCTGCATCTGTTCATGGAGTCAACTCTCACAATGACCCTTTGCTTCTGTAGACGAGTTAAGCCGAACAGTATATTTTCGTGCTGTATCATTCTAGGACTTGAGTATGTGATCATCATTGACGAGGCCAGCCTTTACTGTTTATCCCAGATTGCCCTTGGGATGACATCACTGAGTTGACTTTTCGAACCACTTAGTCCATGTGATTTTGGTACATCCACAGTGCTGTTAAGAAGAAAGCTCTAGGATTTTGACCCTGGGATTGTGAAGCAACAGTGGTATAATTGTGGGTCAGGTTGAGCTGAGGCCATGAAGTATGCAGTGGCAGAATTTGAAAAATGAGGAGTTATTATTATTGCCACCATTTGACCAGATTCAAGCCCAAATCCATTCTGTTCCATTGTTGTCAAAGTTGGAAAACAGGAAGAGGAGAGAGCATTTCCCATTAGCAGGGAGTTGGGAACTAAGAAAATTCATGGTGTTTTCTTGAATTAGATTAGATTAGTTACAGTGTCGAAATATGCCCTTCGGCCCATCAAGTCCGCACCGACCCGCCGAAGCGCCACCTACCAAGACCCATTCCCCTACATTTACCCATTCACCTAACACTACGGGCAATTTAGCGCGGCCAATTCACCTGAATTGCACATTTTGGACTGTGGGAGGAAACCGGGTCACCCGGAGGAAACCCCCACGCAGACAAGGGGAGAATGTGTAAACTCCACACAGTCGATCGCCTGAGGCGGGAATTGAACCTGGGTCTCTGGCACTGTGAGGCAGCAGTGCTAACCACTGTGCCGCCCAAATCTGAGAGTTAAAATGTTTTGACACAACATGCCATTCCATGCCAATTCTCTTGCAACAGAATCATCATGAAATAGCAACTAGGATGGAACAACTAATATTGAGAAAATTGAGTGATTAACTAAGAGTCTGAGGAAATTATGGGATATTTGGTTGCATTGAAGCTGCAAGTGACAAATTACTGTGGACAGCTTTTAAAGAGAAAATTCACTTTCTGCCTTCACTTACTTCATCCTGTAAAATTAGGGTAATTTTCCTTGTACTAAGCCATGGAAATCTGGTTGATATACGACTCCTAACTTTCATTGTTATTCACTTTCACCAATGTTAAAATTCATTGTAATCTCTTGTCTGTTGCTTAATTTGGAGCCAACAAATGTCAATCTCTCAACTCCGGAAGTTTTAAATATGACAGCGATTATCTTGAGCATAATCTGAAGCAATTCTAAACAAAATAATAATGTGACTTGTAGATTTTTTTCATTGCTGTCTCCTTGCTTTCATAGGCGCTGTCTAAGGAAATTAACAGACCACTGTCCATAACTATGAAAGATTTGATTAATGTAAAACTAAGGAAGACTACAGACGGATTTGAAATAAAAAAGGTTGGTGTTAATATTATGAGGCTATTTGTTTTATTATTACAGACTGTGCTTTCTAACACTTTGTGGCATTCATAGACTGATCCTGAGAGGATAGGTGGATCATTATCTGTGACGGTAAAGGATTTACTTGAAGTGAAACTGAGGAAGACGCAGAACAAAGTAAATGAACTAGAGGTGAGAACTGTGTACAAATTTCCATTCAAGCAAATCTTTCTGGAATTTTCAAAACAATATGTGAAGGAACAGAGGATAATTAGTCCTGCTGTTGCATTACTTGTATCAAAGTAATTAGCAAAATAATGATTACAAGTTTTAGCTAAGTTATAGACCATAATTGCAAACAAATAATTATCTCTGGTTGGCCAGATCATGAAAATGATATTTAACGGGAAGATTTTTCACTTCAGAATTGTGCTGTGTGTATATTTTTAAACTTTGCATAATATGTCCAATAAGTTACAGATATTCCTAACCATTGATGTGGCTGGAAGTTCGGTTGTGTGGATGTTCATGTTACTTCATTGTTATTGTCTGAAGTACTACGATGCATTCTTTGTTTGCAGATGAATACACCAGAAAAGAAAAGGTCTCCTTTAGTCACAATTTCTGATCTACAAGGCTTTAATTTCCAGACAAAAGCTAACCAACTACAGAAACCAGCAAAAATGATGTAAGCCTGTAAGGTCCTTTCGTAACAATGATCTTGTGATCCCTAAATAGTGTAACAAAATAACCATTATTTCAATTATATGTAGCATTTCAGTATGATTATTAATCAGCAATATGCTTTTAAGCAAGTGTTAAAATCTTTAGTTTTGAAGGTTTTTATTTCCAAATTGAACATTTGCATTTGTGGAAAAAGTAGAAAATATGAAGACTTGGATTTACATAATATTTCATGACAAGGGTTTATAACAAAATACAGGTACTTTTGAAATGTGTTCAGTCTGTTATATTTTAAATCTTGCAGCCCTTTTCACATAAAGATCCTACAAACAACAATATGATTATGACTAGAAACCCTGTTTAGAGATACTAGTTGAGAAATAAATGTTAATGGTAATAATTGGGAGGTGTTCAAGGGTGTGCAAGGCACCAGTTTAATGATTCATCTAATGTACAGCAGTTCTGCTTGCAAAGTATTTCCTCAGTACTGCATAAGAAGTGTCATCCAAGATTATGTCCTCAGTGCCCTGGAGTGGAACTTGAATTATCTGACACAGATGGAAATCTTTATCACACCCTGAATTGCAAGTTTTAATAATGAACAATGCATCAAAACAATATTACACTGTTTATGTTTGGTGTAATTATAGCTGAATAAGACAACGTTTTCAAAATGTTAATCGTCAGAGCTCTCAGCAAGAAGTTTATTGCATTAACTTTTATGGGACCCACTCAAACTATGGTAATGATTTTGCTTTATGCTTTGAACAAAGTTTACTTCTGTTTCTCAAAGTAACAAGTTGAATACTTCTGTGTGAACTTATTTTTCCATGAAGATTTGATCTTCTAAGTTTGAACTTTTCTGTTAATTAGAAATGAGAGCCAAAGATAAAAGATGTTATTGGTTCAAATCTTGTCAAAAGTGGATGCCTTTTTCAATTTTTTTTTAAAGGACTAGCTGTACAATTATGGTGTCTGCATAATATTCCAAATTTCAAGGTCGTATCTAAATGAAGAATTGCCTCAATTTAACTTCAATTTTTGGATTTTCTTTGTTCTTAATTAGGAACAGTCCACATAAACCTGTGGTCAATTTTCGGCAACGTCTAAAGAAGGTTGCTATAGAAAGGTAATATTAGCTAATAAATGTCATTATTCACTTTTGTAAATACAGCAAACATTGTTTTAACTGACACCGAATGAACTGTCACTCTCGATAAACTGGCAAAAAATTATATGCCTGAAATACTGAAAGTTTACCATATTATTGTAATCTCCGCAATGTCCAAGTAGGCAGTTGAGAGTGCAAGTGAAAAGGCTATCTGCCAGTAAGTTTTGTTTATGTTATTATTTGAATGACGTGTAGTTAATAAAGTATAACAGTGATGTGTTTACCCACTGTATTGCATTTCTATAACTTAATGTGCATTTTAACGTTGAATACATGGACCTCTAGATTATCCAGAATATTTGATCCATTGGATACACTCCTGGTCCTGTAGGTGCCAGTTAATACAATTTTGCTGTCTAATATTTTTAAACAATCTATAATGAACTATAGTAATTCTGGTATATTGCAGCCAACTCGTTATAAAAATGATGAAGCAAGTTCTCTTCTGTTTCTTTCATGTATATTATAACTGGACATTTAAATCATAACCTGGAAAATTGTTTTTTTTATTTTTCACCTCATTATTGGAAACATTTTTCCCACCTTGAGTTATAGTTTTAATCAAACTGGTTTCTTTCCTGTATTAAGCCTACATTATTCAGTTGATCTGAGGTGGTGAACATTGGAAAGTTGCTGACTAAGGGTGAATATTGCTGTCAGGTTTGATTATGATTATCCCAAAATTCTCCATCTTTCCAGTAGGATGTTCCTGACTAATATTTGAGGGACTTTTGCTTAGTTGTCTCACCACTACTCCACATCTGCTAAACAATACTGGCACTCTCTTGCCATTCTTGTTAAAATTGGCTCGCTCAATTGTTTAGAAATAAAACATTGGAGATTTTTATATCTTTGGCATACCCATGCTCCTTCTATTATGTAAACCAGAAGAAGCCTTTTCACTTTTACAGTCTTCCCTTGCCTGCTGTTATTCAGAAGTTTTCCTTTCTACGTTTGGCTCCTTCCCAAGTAAGGTGCCAATCTAATTCAGAAATTGTTGGAAAATTTTAGGAGGGGTCCCTGCACCTGAGATGTTGACTGATTTCTCTTGATAGCTGCTGCCAGACCTGGTGAGCCTTTCCAGCAATTTCTGTTTTTGATTCTGATTTCCAGCATCCGCAGTTCTTTCCCATTTTTATCGAGGAGTAAATTACTTTTCCTAAAATGCCATCCTCTCAGTACTTAGCAGTGCCTGAAGCAGAAACAGAAGTTTTGTAAATTAATATTGTTTCATCATTTATCAAAACTGACATTCAAAACCTGGGGAGAAAAAAGCAACTGCAGATGCTGTATATCCCGAAACAAAAACATTGAAATTACTGGAGAAACGCGGCAGGTTTGGCAGCATCTTTGGAAAGAGGAAATCAGTTAATGTTTCAAGTCCAGTGATGCTTCTGCAGAACTGGTTTCTGAAATTCTGTACTATCTTTCCACAAATGCTGCTAGGCCTGTGCTGAATTTCTCCAACAGTTTTTTGTTTTTGTTTTAAAACTTGGTAATTCATTTGAACCTTGCTCTATAAAACAGATGATGCCAGAAGTAACTTTGAATTGAAAGAATGTGTTTTGGGAAGGTGTTGGATACTATTACTTACCCTGTGAAATAATGGTTGTAGAAGCCCTGGTGGCACACCTCTTCATAAAGAGAACCGGGACACTGGAACAGGACTAACACCAGTTATGACACAAGCACTAAAACGGAAATTTAAGGTAATTGCAAAACAATTAAATTGCTTTCCCTCAAATGTTCTTCCTCCACCCATAGATGAACTACTTCATAACATGTTTTAGAACTATGCAAAATAATCTATTTTTCCCAAAATACAAGGAAAAAGTATTTATTTTTACCTTCCAACTTTTCCATGAGTGCTCACTAATCCCTTCCCATGTAGCTTCATTTACTGGGCTAGAAGGTAACTGTCAATTAACAGTTCTTCTGCTCGGGTATTAGAGATGTGCCAAATAGTTTCCTTGCGAAATAGTTTATGCCCAGTATTATGCCAATGTTCCTTTAAATGATGTGGTATTTCGCAAGGCAACTATTTGGCACATCTCTTTGCAGTTTTAAAGTAGATGTTACTAGGTAGTGACAGGTTGTTTCCACCAAACAAAGGCTAGAATCGGCCAGACTTAGCAATCTTGGCTTAACAAGTTTTGAGAAGATTTGTAGCTAAGGTTGAGATTCTGGATGTAGGTTTGCTCGCTGAGCTGGACGGTTTGTTTTCAGACATTTTGTCACCATACTAGTTAACAGTGAGCCTCCAAAACGTTGGCTTAAGCCTGACATGGCCAGTCTGTTTGGCCCAGCATTCAATGTCCCATCTAATTTACTCAAACATATCCAAACTTGGGGTTATTGGTAAATGTTTGGATTGTGGGGTTGCAGAAACAGAGCTGATTGTATGTAGCTAATGACTAATGGAGGAAAGATTTGTAATGCAGTGATTCCTTGATTCTGAAGAGAAGCTCCAGGTTCAAGTCCTGTTCCAGGATTTGATAGCCAAGATGGGTTCAAAATGTGGCCAGACAAGTTAAGTATCTACCAGAAAATCTTTCTAACCTATGCCAATGGCAGGAGGTAAGAGTGGGAGAGATTATGTAAGCTATGTGATGGAAAGAAAATTGAAATATGCACCACCACTATTCAAAGCTCCAGACTAAAGGTAAAGTCATAAAGTCTTACCAGACTATATGGCTGCTATCTCATTTGAGAGAGAGAGTGAGAGAGAGTCATAGAGATGTACAGCATGGAAACAGACCCTTCGCTCCAACCCGTCCATGCCGACCAGATATCCCAACCCAATTAGTCCTACCTGCCAACACTCGGCCGATATCCTTCCAAAACCTTTCTAATCATATACTCATCCAAATGCCTCTGAAATGTTGCAATTGTACCAGCCTTCACCACTTCCTCTGACAGCTCATTCCATACACGTACCACTCTCTGTGAAAACGTTGCCCCTTAGGTCTCTTTTATATCTTTACCCTCTCACCGTAAACCTATGCCCTCTAGTTCTGGACTCCCTGAATCCAGGGAAAAGACTTTGTCTATTTATCCTATCCATGCCCCTCATAATTTTGTAAACCTCTATAAGGTCACCCCTCAGCCTCTGATGCTCCAGGGAAAACAGCCCCAGCCTGTTCAGCCTCTCCCTATAGCTCAAATCCTCCAACCCTGGCAACATCCTTGTAAATCATTTCTGAACCCTTTCAAGTTTCACAACATCTTTCCGATAGGAAGGAGACCAGAATTGCACGCAATATACTAACAGTGGCCTAACCAATGTCCTGTACAGCCGCAACATGACCTTCCAATTTCTGTACTCAATACTCTGACCAATAAAGGAAAGCATACCAAACTCCTCCTTCACTGTCCTAGCTACCTGCAACTCTGCTTTCAAGGAGCTATGAACCTGCACTCCAAAGTCTCTTTGTTCAGCAACACTCCCTAGGACCTTAAGTGTATAAGTCCTGCTAAGATTTGCTTTCCCAAAATGCAGCACCTCACATTTATCTAAATTAAACTCCATCTGCCACTTGTCAGCCCATTGGCCCATCTGGTCCAGATCCTGTTGTAATCTGAGGTAACCCTTTTTGCTGTCCACTACACCTCCAATTTTGGTGTCATCTGCAAACTTATTAATTGTACCTCTTATGCTCGCATCTAAATCATTTATGTAGATGACAAAAAGTAGAGGACCCAGCACCAATCCTTGCGGCACTCCACTGGTCACAGGCCTCCAGTTTGAAAAACAACCCTCCATCAACACTCTCTGTGTTCTACCTTTGAGCCAGTTCTGTATTCAAATGGCTAGTTCTCCCTGTATTCCATGAGATCTAACCTTGCTAATCAATCTCCCATGGAGAACCCTGTCGAACGCCTTACTGAAGTCCATATAGATCACATCTACAAGAGAACAAGAACAGGATCGGTTGCTAGTATAACCTGACGGTCACCACACCTTAAGTGAGGGGACGTTGAGGAGAAGAAACCTCGCTGGTCACCCCAGCGAGTCAGGAATTGAATCCAAGACCTACCTTTCGATGGAGAACCTGAGAAGACTGAATAATAGCTGTAAGATATGTTTTCTCCATTGGTGGTGCTGCAGCACTATCCGTTTTCTGGACGATTTTCTGATTTGACTCTATTCAAACTCCGATGTGTCCACTAAGCAATGTCTGTCCTCAGGAAATTTAAGTACCCTGCTCCAGCTTGTTAAAAAGTGAGCTAATGGGTTCCCTTGTAGAGAAATAAATTGCAGCATGTTGTTACCATACTTTCTCTCTCTGAAGCACTGTGAACAATCCTTTTTTTCGGTTTGTTATGTCCCTACAGCAGTGGTAGAGGATCCAATTTCTTTCCTTCAGTTGGCTTACCAGGAATTTCTCCCACTCTTATCCCACACCAGTGGCAGGGGCTGTAAAGATTTGTTGATAATGTTAACCTCACAGTGGTAGTTTGTTAGAAATGAAGTGTTACTCTTCTTGGAATCATCACAACAATTAAAGGTTTTATCAATAGACAATAGGTGCAGGAGTAGGCCATTCTGACCTTCAATATGTGCAAAATTCTCAAATTCACCTGTTTCTTAGACCAAGGTAAACTGAAATGATGGACCAGGTTTCAGTATTTAACAAGAATTACTATTTATTATAAATAGACAAACACAAATAACATATGGTTATAATAGGTTGGAGAAAGGATTGCGATAGCAGTTCGATGGTTCCTGTCTGCAGGTTTTTAACTCATCAGTATTTTACTGCTGTTCAATTTTCCTTTTCCAGTTACTTTTACATGCTTGTAGGATGCATGGACCGCAAGGTTCTCATTTATAAAATTTCCAACTTATTGGCTAAAAGCCGCAGCTTGCAGCAACTTTTGAGACAAATGAAACTGACTTTCTTCAGACTTGAGGCTTTTTAACTCGAAAGAAGAGAACAGCATCTTCCTTGTTGGAGGTCCGCTGGTTTCTGACCAAACATTCACACACAAACTGCTCAGCTGCCTGGGAGTAAATCACATAGTTGTTGGCAGACAGCATGTCTTCTTCATCAACAATTGGTCACCACTTCACAGACCAATCACCCTTTGTACACACTCCTTGGTTCCACTAACTGTGGCACAATGGTAATGTCCCTATCTATGTGCCAGGAGGCCTGGATTCAGGTCCCAACTGCTCCAGACGTGTGTAATAACCTCACTGAACAGGTTGATTCTTTATTTAAAAACACTTAAACTGCACTTAAAATAAATTGCTTATCAAAAAATACTGTAATCCTTTCCACAGTTCTTGGTTTTTAAACTGTCCTTTTTCCATTTCAGTCCACAATTGATTTTTTTTTGTTTTTAAAAAGACAGTTTTTACAATATGTGACCTATTTGGCTGTATCCTGAATGCACCTTCCTTGGTTATCAAGTCCTGAAATGTCATGAACGCTAGGGTGCCCATTTTGAGGGAGAAAAAATTCTTTCCCTCAGAAATATATTTTCTGCCTAGTCCTTTGCTCTGGTCAGGAATAATTGATTTTGCCCTGTTTGAATTTTCTGTTGCTGTTCACTTGACATCATCTTAAGTTGAGAAAACAATTCAACAATAATATCAGCACTTGGGGGTTCCTGCTCAAATTTCTGAATTGCTCTCAGCAGAAAAAAAAATTGGGAACTTTGACCTTTATGAAAAGAAGCCAATATTTGTTTGATTTGTCAAAGGAAGAAAGTAGTGCGCTGGTCTAACCGATGTTTTGAAGTATCTGCTGCTAGCTGAGTTAATGAATTTTCTGCTCTATTTCAGATGGCCCATCCCAAAAGTCCTCCTTGCTCCTTGACTCCGAACACCAGCTTTGATGAGTAAAACTCAAGCTAATTTGGAGCAATGTATTTAGTTCTAAAACTGCAACTTTTAACATTGATGTCCTTAATCTAATTGCCTTTTGGACACTATCCCCTGAGAGCAAGTCTGCAACCTCAAGACTAGGAAAAGGATTGAGCCAATTTAAGACACATTATAAATGGTCCAACATTTTAATTGTTTCTTATTGACAAATAACTAAATTTCAGCACCAAATACATATTTATATGGTAATCATTAATTGCCTGACCTGTGATACTGTCATCTGTTTATATAACTCTGCTTTCAATTTTTTTTAAATTGCCATCTAAGAATGTAGAAAAAGCTCATTGTATTCCATTTTCCAATATTTTTGGTTTTCTGTTTTTAATTAATACTATTTCCCCTACATTTATTAAATATCTATTAATATTGAATTCCTGTGACCATTGTGGAAATGATCATCTTCAGCTGTAGATTTGCCCTGAAGTTTGATTTTTGCAATTTACAGAGTTGATAGATATTTGGTCTTTGATCCAATGTGAACCCAAATGGACCACAGCAGTAGAGGATGTCAATATGCCAATATACTGCAAATTCACTCATTAAATAGCACTTTGTAGCATTGCAAATGCTATAAATGTCTTAGTGTACACTGGCAGCAAATAAATAGTTGTTTGTACTTACCACCTCTTTTATGTGATGGGGATGAAGTAATCTGGATCACAAGTTTAAGGGTTACCATCTCCAGGTTAATAACAATGTAATTGGAGAATACTGTAATATAAAACAATTGTAGCTCTGTCATCTGAAATATTTTGCTAGCATTAGTATCTATCTGCACTTCACATGTATTTTCTGTTAATATGTCAGAGGTTCTCAGAACATTATTACAAAAACCAAGATATTTCCATGATGCGGTTGGATGTGTATTTCAAAGATATGGATGATCAGCTTTTCTTTTTTTCAGTAAATGGAAAGAAACTTTGTGCCCAAAACATTTTTGTCTTTCTTTTATTCCCTATCCAATTAATACGTATTGCATTTACTCTTGTAAAAGTCTAGTTTTGCAGAGTAATGATTTAGCTAAAAATTAGAGAGTCAACTTCTATATGAGTAATTTTGAGGGATTAAGATCCACCCTTACTGTCACAGAGCTGCCAGATTGGACACTTTTCCTGCTAAAAACGAAGCCTTGACATGTGCAGATATGAGGAGCTGAACAGTCACCCAAAATGATGTGGTAATCAATGAATGTGTTTGTACTTACTACCCACTCACCTGAAGCCAATCATCTTTTGTTTTTTTTTGCTAAAGGTTGGGGATCAGTTTATACACCAGATCATTGATTATCCATCAGTCAAGGCTTAAGGATATATGGTACCTGTATTTCAAAAAGTGTTTATACAGAAATTAATGTTTTCATAAACTTCAGCTTAAGTACTGAAATGTCGTAGTTCTAGATGATGTGCTTTTCTGGATTCAGGTTCTTGTATGAAGTACTTCTGAGCTGCTGGATACAGTTCTGAATGTGTTTTAATTTGTTTTTTTTAAGCAAATGAATACTGCCTAATGTTCAACTACGTAAATATCTACTTATAGTGTATTTACTTGCATCTGTGTTTTTTTAATGTGTTGGGGTAAATTATCAGATTGTCTTCCAAAGTAGTCAGGGTAGAGTCAAATGATGTGTTGTTTATTATTATAAATTCTGTCTTAGTGGTGCTGGGAATTGAATTATTTGGTTGTCTGGATAGGTGTTTATGTTTTTTTTCTAAGAAAACAAAACTGTGGATGCTGGCAATCAGAAACAAAAACAGAAATTGCTGGGAAAATTCAGCAGCTCTGGCCGCAAATGTGGAAAGAAGAGTTAATGTTTCAAGTCCTTCTTCAGAACAGTTTTGTTTTATTTTATTGCACATAAACAGGTATAAATTACCCTGAACAAGCCCTTGATTCTATGTATGTCTGGTGAATGGAGAATGCTTCCCAATATCCAGTAACATAATAATTACCTGCACCCCATCTCCTGAGAAGTGCTCTGCAGCAATTTTTCCTTTTCAACAGGTTTGTGTACTTTAGAAATAGTTTCTAACGTTCACAACTCTTTCTGATTCTCTTAAAAATCCTAACCGTAACCCTGTTGTTCAAAATATCAATTGCCTATAACAATGTTATGCTGTTCCCAGGCATGTATTTTGACAGTTGCTTGGAAATCTGAAAAAGGTTTGTCAAGTTATGTGAAAATCTCATAAGCGTCTGTTACCTGTCCCCATTGATATGGAAACAGTATTAAAATGTTGTATATCTCTGAGTAATATTATGATAAAAGTCTTGTCAATTTGTTTATATTGCTTGCCTAGTTACTGAACAAAATGTTTTTGGTTTGCAAATACAAATTTAATCACCATTGTTGTTCTGATTAAATTTTTTTTGTCTGTGATCCTTAACTGTGTATAGCCATGAAGAAATTGTATGATTGGGAAAAGTTTGTGGGGATTTCATTTCTCTGATCTCATGCTTGCGGTTCCAAATGGAATTCCAGTGGGTTAGAGTTCTAAGATGCTTGATCAATTTATCTACTAAGATTCAACTTGAATGAAGAAATTGGAGTGTCTATTCTGTTCAGTACAGTCTAGAAAATTAGAAGAGTGCTTTTTGTCTTTGGAATGTAAATTTTCTAATTGCAAGAAGACTGGGTGCACTACTCCATTTTGGGGTCAATTGGTGGCATTATCTTGGAGTCATTTTAACTGAAATCATTAAGAATTGATCTTGTAGTTGCCATGCCACATGGAAAAGAGCTATAGAGACAATTCAAGCAAAATGCAATGATGTACTTCTTTATATTGTGGAACATTTTGAACAAAAAAATGTAATTATTACAAAATGGTTTCATATTAAGATCTTTGACCTTATTTACATTTAGAAGTGAAAGTTGTGGCCATCATTGGCAAAGTTATTGCAAAACCAAAAGCCAAGTAAATCTAGGTTTGAAAATTGCACTATACAAAGGGTAAAAATAGTTTTTGTCAATTTTTAACTTTGTACATGCTTAATTTTTTAAAAATGGCTTTTATACAAGTTATTTCTTTGTAATAATGCATTTGAATCTGGGTTATGCTAGTCCAGTGCATTATATCAACTTTTAATGTTTTAATAAACAGTCAATGAACACTTGTATCAAAATTTCTTTCTTGATCAAATTCATAGTGAAGTTTCTTACCACTATTCTTATGAAAGCTGCAATGTTGCCAGTTTGCTCAATTTATTTTCTCTCTGAATACTTGATAAGGATGACTCGAGAACATTGGATGGAAACAATCTGACCATCCTTATGTTTCTGCAGGTTACCTGATTGAATAAAGAAACTTTTCTTCACTATAATTCCAATACAACTGCCTTTTCCTCTTTGTTTTAGGCTCATTGAATTGAACAAAACTCCATTATACTTTCAGATATATAATATTTTTGTTAATGTTATATTAAATAGGGAGAATGAGTTAATGGTTATGTGCCCTGGGAGAAGGATGAGATTGTGGCATTGGTATGTATTGTGAATGTTCAGGTCATAATGCAGATAGTTCTAACTAGATTTGCTACAATGATATGGCTGTTCCCAAACAGAAGTGAAAAGCTGAGTTTGTGGATTACATGTTTAAGTACTTATAAAACTCTTGATTATGTACAGATATACTATAACATGGCTATTTCAATTTCTTCCCCTACCTTGCATCCACATACGTGAAAACAGACACAAACAACGCCCCCCAAATCTACAAGCATATAATAATAATAATTTTATCCTGTGATATTGAGATTACTGACCGTTACTCCCAGGTTTGCTGTCTTGAAATGCTTCCTGTATTATTTAAAACCCCCATTATTTTTTACTTTATTTTTCTTTTGCCTTCCACTAAATTCACCAAAACTACCTACAGTAATCAGTAGATATATGCTGTTCACACCTCTTCCCTCTAAACTCCTTAAAACTTATTGAATTGTTGTTAAGGTCTGCTTGCACAAGTAGCTTCTGAAACTTCATCCATTAACTATGGGAAACTTAGTTGGTATGGACGAGTTGTACCGAAGAATCTGTTTCTGTGCTCTATGACTGTCTGGTATTGCTGGCTATTTATCTTGCAATTATGTTTGAGCTTGTGCTTGTGCAATATTCACTGAATTATAATCCTATCAGATATATATATAGTTTTCTTCCATTGGGTGACATTTTTCTTTAAGCCAACCATGGGCTGTGATACATCAGAGAATCAGGTTTGATATTTTCTTTCTCTCTTTCCCCCACCATCACCATCATCTCTACACCTTCTCTCCCCCCCAGCCCCACCCCACCCCAAACACCCCACCCCACCCCACCCCAAACACACACACACACACACACACTTTTTTCTGTGAGTAATCTTTATTTTCTTTCTCTTCAGACTATTTTCAGATGTGGTGAAAATTCTGTAAAGATTTGAAACTATTACATCCGTTGCCAGAGTGAAGGACAATGAGTTTATATCATCTAAATGTCAGAAGTGAGCTTCAAGCTGATTACGTTATCTTTCTCTATTATTCTCAGTTGGAGTTTGATTCTTTCCTAGTCCAATGAATAACTAGACAGTGGAATCACTTATGCTTCATGTTATATTTTCTCAATGGTAAAATCACCAATATGTAGACTGGTGAGAAAATAATTTCTTGTTTGGAATTCTGAAGTGACTGAATTCAAATGCCAGCAATTTAAAGCTAGATCAATGGAGTTTAAAAGCCTCTCCTTAATATTCTTTATGTCATCACTTAGATGATTCTATAAAAGAGTGCAATTTGGTAGTTGCATCACTTAATCGGAGGTAGTGAGGACTGCAGAAACTAGTGAAGTCAGGGTTTATCAAATGTGGCACTGGAAAAAGCTCAGCAGGTCAGGCAGCTTCTGAGGATTGAGAGAGTCAACTTTTCAGGCTAAACCGTTCATCAGGACTGCACCACATAATAAAATCAGCATTGTTGTAGTCATTTATGAGACGTGGTGTTACTGGCTGAGCCAGCACTTAAAGTATCCCTAATAGCCTATTGTAACAATCAGATGTTGGGGGGACCTGGAGTCTCTCACCAGCCAAACCATGCATGGCAGATTTTTCTAAATGGCAATAGTGAACCAGAGTGGTTTATCCAACAATCAACAACAGTAACGTGGTTACCATTAGGTTAGTTTCCATTAGAATCCATGATGGGATTCAAACACTTGTTCAGAACTTGTTTGGGGATCTGGGTTATGAGTCCAATGATATTATCACTATGCCTCCAGCGCACGTGTTTGTTATCTCCTTCAAAAACTAAAAGTTCAACTTTTGAGGATTTCCCTTATTATGATGCTTAATTGGCTTTTAACTGTTTTGGGGTAAAAACAATGACTGCAGATGCTGGAAACCAGATTCTGGATCAGCGGTGCTGGAAGAGCACAGCAGTTCAGGCAGCATCCAACGAGCAGCGAAATCGACGTTTCGGGCAAAAGCCCTTCGTCAGGAATAAAGGGCTTTTGCCAGAAACATCGATTTCGCTGCTCGTTGGATGCTGCCTGAACTGCTTTGCTCTTCCAGCACCACTGATCCAGAATCTTACCTGTTTTGGACATGCTCTGGTTATGAAAGGTGCTTTGTGAATACACATCTATTCTCACCTGACACGGTGTAGAAAGTAGATTTCAGTAGTAACTTTCAAAAGGAATTTGAGTATACAGTTGGGGGGGGAAATGTGTGACTCTTGGGGTGGGGCAGTGCATGGTTGTAACTGATGCTTTCTTCAAAGAGCCATAACAGATAAGATGGCCTTGTACAACAAGATTACGTGATTCCAAAATATCAGTATCTAACCAAGGAAATAATACTTGAAATCTATACGCGCTAATTTACATGATTATGCTGACAATATGCAGTTAACCTGGTTACAAATAGTAATCAGACACTTTACACGTCAGGGAGCTCTCTCGCTCCAGTTTTTAAAAAACTGGCCATTGTGCGCGTTTAGGTGAAATGGCAGAGGGGTATACGGTAACTGTAAAGTAATATCCTGTAGAATTTGATGTCACGAAGACAGGTTAAGAGGAGAAAAGCAACTTTTTAAAACTGCGTTCCAAAATACTTTTTTTCTCTAAAACTCATCTATTCCGTATTAGTTTTCTGAAGAATATTTCCCAACAATTGCAAAATGTATTACGATTTTCTAAAATAAATAATAATGGTTGGTACACGATACGATACACTACCTAAGTGCTTATTCTAAAGGACCTCTTTTAACCACAGCCTTTGCAAATGAATAATTCATATTCAAGTCATATACACGTGATAATCAGTAGCGTTTCAACTATCATCTAACTATCCTGTGTTCTCTTTAATTGTAACTTCTACCCCATCCTTCAATGACTCATGCTACAATATATTTATCCATGTTTTATATGTAAATCTTGATTTTTAATTGCATTGTTGTCTCTCGCGAACGATCCTTTGCAAAAATAAAGGAGGTAATGTTGTGGCTCAGTGGGTGTTACTTTGTGGAAATATTTAGTCTTATTCGGGTAAGATGTCCTGCAAGGTAGAGGGATTTTTTAAAAACTTAGCTTTTTAAAAAACAGACCTTGTAAACATTGGGAAAATGTTAAGAGTAAGACTTGTGATTAGCCATCGTGACGTTGTAAACCTGTTATTATGAGTAATTTCACACCCAAAGGTTGCCTCTGCCAGGTCTGTCAGCTATCGTCTTTTTAAATATATTTTTCTGGAGATTAAAAATGCCAGAGTTAGCAAAAACATTTTGTGGTTTGGTGCCGAGAGACCTGGCAGCCCGATCATTACAGAAAGGGGACAATAAGTGGGGTGGGGGTTTGAGGCAGGAGATGGGAAGGGAAGGAGTGATCCAATTATTCTCTACTGATTCCTGAAGCTGAAATGCGGGTCAGCGTTTTGTTTCCGGCCGGATGAGATGAACGGCGGGACTTACGGTCTGGAACGATTGTGGGCGCGGCGGTTCCTCCGCCGGACGGACTTGAAGACGGGACGGTGCGCAAGATGGCGGCGGCCAGGGCGTTGGGAGCCGTGTTGGCCTCGGACGGCGAGGAGGCGTCCTGGAAAGATGAGGAGATGTGCGTGGTGGGGATATTTGGCAAGACCTCGGATCTGAGCGCGCAGAAACATGCTATTATCAACACCCTGTGCGACAAGCCGGTCTTCCCCCTCTACCCGGGGCTGCCCGGCGGCCATCATCAGGGCAACAACTTGCTGCAGTGCTACTACAACCAGGACAGCAAAGTCCTCTACCTGCTCCTCACCGCCGTTTGTGACCACCAGCAGCTGCTGCAGGCCTGCAGGGCCCTGGCCGACGAGGTTTCCCACGCCGAGGCCCACGAGTTCTGGAAAGGCGAGGAAAAGCTCCACTGTATCCATCTGCTCTACCTTTTCTCTGTCTCCCACATCCTCCTCCTGGTCCACCCCACCTGCTCCTTCGACATCACTTACGACCGTCTTTTTAGAGCTTTGGATACCCTCAGGCAAAAGGTCCTTCCCTACCTGAAGAATGCGATTAAGGATTGCCCAGTGGGGAAGGAATGGAGATTGAACTGTAGACCCTGCCCCCCGAGACTTCTCTTTATTTTCCAGCTCAACGGGGCGTTAAAGGTTGAGCCGAAGGGTCTCGATCCCTCGAACCTGGATAAGCCCAAGAAGCATTCCCCAAAGAGGAGGCTCCAGCATGCCCTGGAGGATCAGATTTACAGAATTTTCAGGAAGAGCAGGGTCCTGACCAACCAGAGCATTAACTGTCTGTTCACTGTTCCTGCCAACCAGGCATTTGTTTATGTGCTGGCTGGGCAGGAGGATGACCCGATCAGTATGTTGATTGGGCAGCTGAAAAGCACTTGTGCCATCAGGGAGCAGGAGTCCCTCCCTCTGCCTGGGTCACGACGCTATCAGATGCTGAGGCATGTCCGCCAGCCATCCTTCGTACTGGAAAGCAGCCTCAACAGTTCCAGTGGGCAGCTGGTGGACTGCACCCTGAAAGAATTCCTATGGCAACATGTCGAGCTGGTTCTGACTAAAAAAGGATTTGAGGATAGTGTAGGGAGGAATCCACAGCCATCGCACTTTGAACTTCCTGCTTATAAAAATTGGTTAACAGTGGCTTCAAAACTCTATGATGTCATGCTAAGCGGTAAGGAAGAGGAACTTGGATTTCTTACTGGGGATCTGTCCTGCAAGATACAGGGTCAGTTAAAAGGACTTGAAGGGTTCTTGGATGCAGATAATAAGTTTTCAGAAAATCGTTGCCAAAAGGCCCTGCCTCTGGCACATAGTGCCTACCAGTCAAATCTACCTCACCATTACACCACGACTGTCCATAAGAACCAGTTAGCACAGGCCCTCCGTGTCTACAGCCAGCATGCCCGTGGGCCAGCCTTCCAGAAGTATGCCATGCAGCTGCATGAGGACTGCTACAAGTTTTGGAGTAACGGGCACCAGTTGTGCGAAGAGAGAAGCTTAACAGATCAACACTGTGTTCATAAGTTCCATTTGCTGCCTAAACCAGGTTAGTCATAAATTCAAAGATTTCATCTTGATTGGAATAGGAAAGAGACTAAAGAATGGTAAATTATTAGCAAATTCTTCGAGATTACAAACACCCCAGACAGTTGGAGAGAAGAGAGAGGCACTGACATTACTTTATAATGTTTATATCGACACGGATGTTTGAGATATTTTGGCTTATCGTTTTAGTCAAAGGAAGTTTACATACAATAGGAAACTGAGTGTGAATTTGTCTTGCAGTTGGGATTATCAGCAGGTGCAATAAGGACTTTATGGTCAACTGCCTAAACATTGTGCCCTGAGCCAGCTTTATATCAAGAGTTTAGGATTGCTAATTGAAGTGAAGCAACTCTGACTGCTATAGAATGGCTTCATAGTATAATTGAATGGATAAGACAGCTGACATTGATAAGAATCTTGACTTTTCAATAGCAGTCATAGCACAGAGTGTGTTCTTGATGTACAGCAGCAATAATATACTATATAGACTGTTCATTATGATGTGTTAAACTCAATATTCTTAACAAAGCTTAATATATCATGAAAATAAGAATCCAAAACGGTTCATATAAGCGTTTATTTGCAACTGAGTAGTATCATGTTCTGGTATTAGACCAGCGGGGAACAAATTGTGAGGAATAAAATTAAATTCAGGAACTGATTATTTGTAGGCCCAACCAGGAAAGCACATTTAACATAAATGCATCCATTTTGTCCTAAATGCCTACTGTTTCATGAACTTATTTCATGGAAGGTACTTCATCTCCTCCCCCACCAATTCAACCTAAAGTTACCCCAATCTCTCTCTTTTCAGACTTTAAAACTCATCTAACTGACCTACCATGCGACTCCATTTGGGTTAGGCATATATGCAGATTTTGCAGCTTTCAGTAGAAAAATGTAGTGTAATGTGGAATATTTTAGCAGTTAAAAAGTAGTTTTCGATATGTTAACATTTATATGGTGCTAGGAGTCAGTCGAATCATGTTTGCATTATTAACATTAATTATAGAGTAGAAAGTGTTGATATCTCATCATCCATACATGGGAGACCAATTTCCAGAATCGTGGAAGTCTTGCGAACCTCCAGTTGACTGGGAGGGCACAGGCTGAAGGCTCATCTAGTAATTAAATCTGAAGTACAGAAGACTGAGCATAGGGATTGACCGATAGAAGTTGAAGACAAATGAACAGTACAGGAATAAGAAGAAGCACCAGAGCTGTATGAAATTGGCAGCAAAAGTAAGACCTTTTAGAGAGGTTGAGACCCAGGAGATTACCCGTCCCGCAATGGGGAAGTCCCAGAAACATTGGCTTCCTTTACACCAGGTACTTTTCACAATTTTTTTTAATGAGCTTTGGGGGGGATGTGGGAGGGCAGAACTATGAAGTAAATGTTGTAATGCCAACACAGACAATGTAGTGATTCCGTGCATAACTGAGTCACTAACCTTAGTCATGAAGAGATGATGTGTAAGAACCATGCATGATTCCTTGAGGACAAGTTGGATAGCCATTCTGACTCCACCTCACCATCTATTGGCTAGTTGCAGAATATTAATGACAATTCTAAAAGTTGTTTGCACAGTGTGAAAAAGAAAAATATTGTGGATCGGAAATAAACATTTTTACATACACTCAGCAAGGAAGGCACTACCTGTGGAGAGCAAAACAGTGTTAACATTTAGCTCAATGAACATAGAACATAGATAGAACATAGAACAATACAGCACAGAACAGGCCCTTCGGCCCATGATGTTGTGCCGAACATCTATCCTAGATTAAGCACCCATCCGTGTACCTATCCAATTGCCGCTTAAAGGTCGCCAATGATTCTGACTCTACCACTCCCACAGGCAGCGCATTCCATGCCCCCACCACTCTCTGGGTAAAGAACCCACCCCTGACATCTCCCCTATACCTTCCACCCTTCACCTTAAATTTATGTCCCCTTGTAACACTCTGTTGTACCCGGGGAAAAAGTTTCTGACTGTCTACTCTATCTATTCCTCTGATCATCTTATAAACCTCTATCAAGTCACCCCTCATCCTTCGCCGTTCCAACGAGAAAAGGCCGAGAACTCAACCTATCCTCATATGACCTATTCTCCATTCCAGGCAACATCCTGGTAAATCTTCTCTGCACTCTCTCCAAAGCTTCCACATCTTTCCTAAAGTGAGGCGACCAGAACTGCACGCAGTACTCCAAATGTGGCCTAACCAAAGTCCTGTACAGCTGCAACATCACTTCACGACTCTTGAATTCAATCCCTCTGCTAATGAACGCTAATACACCATAGGCCTTCTTACAAGCTCTATCCACCTGAGTGGCAACTTTCAAAGATCTATGTACATAGACCCCAAGATCCCTCTGTTCCTCCACCTGACTGAGAACCCTACCGTTAACCCTGTATTCCGTATTCTTATTTGTTCTTCCAAAATGGACAACCTCACACTTGACAGGGTTGAACTCCATCTGCCACTCCTCAGCCCAGCTCTGCATCATATCTAAGTCCCTTTGCAGCCGACAACAGCCCTCCTCACTGTCCACAACTCCACCAATCTTCGTATCATCTGCAAATTTACTGACCCACCCTTCGATTCCCTCATCCAAGCCATTAATAAAAATTACAAACAGCAGAGGACCCAGAACTGATCCCTGCGGAACTCCACTTGTAACTGGGCTCCAGGCTGAATATTTACCATCTACCACCACTCTCTGACTTCGACCGGTTAGCCAGTTTTCTATCCAATTGGCCAAATTTCCCTCTATCCCATGCCTGCTGACTTCCCGCATAAGCCTACCATGGGGAACCTTATCAAATGCCTTACTAAAATCCATGTACACTACATCCACTGCTCTACCCTCATCCACATGCTTGGTCACCTCCTCGAAGAATTCAATAAGACTTGTAAGGCAAGACCTACCCTTCACAAATCCGTGCTGGCTGTCCCTAATCAAGCAGTGTCTTTCCAGATACTCATAAATCCTATCCCTCAGTACCCTTTCCATTACTTTGCCTGCCACAGAAGTAAGACTAACTGGCCTGTAATTCCTGGGGTTATCCCTATTCCCTTTTTTGAACAGGGGTACAACATTCGCTACTCTCCAGTCCCCTGGTACCACCCCCGTTGACAGTGAAGACGAGAAGATCATTGCCAACGGTACTGCAATTTCCTCTCTTGCTTCCCACAAAATCCTAGGATATATCCCGTCAGGCCCGGGGGACTTGTCTGTCCTCAAGTTGTTCAAAATGTCCAACACATCTTCCTTCCTAACAAGTATCTCTTCTAGCTTACCAGTCCGTTTCACACACTCCTCTTCAACAATACGGTCCCTCTCGTTCGTAAATACTGAAGAAAAGTACTCATTCAAGACCTCTCCTATCTCTTCCGACTCAATACACAATCTCCCACTACTGTCCTTGATCGGACCTACCCTCGTTCTCGTCATTCTCATGTTTCTCACATACGCATAAAATGCCTTGGGGTTAACCTTGATCCTATCCGCCAAGGATTTTTCATGCCCTCTCTTAGCTCTCCTAATCCCTTTCTTCAGGTCCCTTTGGCTATCCTGTATCCCTCCACTGCTCTGTCTGAACCCTGTTTCCTCAACCTTTTGTAAGCCTCCTTCTTCCTCTTTACTAGACATTCAACCTCCCTCGTCAACCAAGGCTCCCTCACACAACCATTTCTTTCCTGCCTGGTAGGTACATACATATCAAGGACACGTCGTATCTGTTCCTTGAAAAAGTTCCACATTTCCACCACATCCTTCCTTGACAGCCTATGCTCCCAACTTATGCTCCTCAAATCCTGTCTTACAGCATCGTAATTTCCCTTCCCCCAATTGTAAAATCTACCCTGTTGTGCGCACCTATCTCTCTCCATAACCAAGGTGAAAGTCACAGAATTGTGGTCACCATCACCAAAATGTTCACCCACTAACAAGCCCATCACTTGTCCCGGTTCATTACCGAGTACCAAATCCAATATGGCCTCCCCTCTGGTTGGACAATCTACATACTGAGTTAGAAAAGCTTCCTGGACACACTGCACAAACACCGCCCCATCCAATCTACTTGATCTAAAGAGCTTCCAATCAATATTTGTGAAGTTGAAGTCGCCCATGACTACGACCCTGTGGCTTCTGCACCTTTCCAAAATCTGTTTCCCAATCTGTTTCTCCACATCTCTGCTGCTATTGGGGGGCCTATAGTAAACACCCAACAAGGTGACTGCACCTTTCCTATTTCTGACTTCAGCCCATACTACCTCCAAAGGCAGATCCCCCTCAAACTTCCTTTCTGCAGCCATTACACCATTTCTAATTAGCAATGCCACCCCCCCTCCATTTTTACCACCCTCCCTAATCTTACTGAAACATCTGTAACCAGGAACCTCCAACAACCATTCCTGTCCCTCGTCTATCCACGTTTCCGTGATGGCCATAACATCGTAGTCCCAGGTACCGATCCACGCCTTAAGTTCACCCACCTTATTTCTGATACTCCTTGCATTGAAGTATATGCACTTGAGCCCATCTCTGTGTCCGCAAGTATTCCCTGTCAGTGCTACCTTCTCCACAGCCTCCCTACATTCTTGGACATCCTGACAAACAGCTAGCTTACTTTCTGGACTACAAGTCTGAATCCCATCCCCCTGCCAAATTTGCTAGCAAACCTACCCCCCAGGATATTGGTGCCCTTCTGGTTCAGGTGCAACCCGTCCTGTTTGTACAGGTCCCACCTTCCCCAGAATGCAGTCCAATTGTCCAAATACCCGAAGCCCTTCCTCCTACACCATCCTTGCAGCCACGTGTTCAACTGCACTGTCTCCCTATTCCTTGACTCACTGTCACGTGGCACCGGCAACAACCCAGAGATGACGACTCTGTCTGTCCTAGCTTTTAGCTTCCAGCCTAACTCCCTGAGCTCTTGAATGACCTCCCCACCCTCTTCCTACCTATGTCGTTGGTGCCAATGTGTACCACGACTTCTGGCTGCACACCCTCCACCTTAAGGATTCTGAAGACACGGTCCGAGACGTCTCGAACCCTGGCACCCGGGAGGCAACAAACCATCCGAGAGTCTCGCCCATGACCACAGAACGGCCTGTCCGTCCCTCTAACTAGAGAGTCTCCTATAACTAGCGCTCTCTTCCTCTCCCCCTTTCCCTTCTGAGTCTCAGAGCCAGACCTCATGCCACAGACCCCCGTCACTGCAGCTTACACCTGCAGGCTGTCTCCCCCCCCCCCCCCCCCCCCCCCCAGCAGTTTCCAAAGCTGTATACTTATTGTTTAGGGGAACGACCACAGGGGAACCCTGCACTGCCTGCTTCCCCTTCCCACCTCTAACTGTTACCCAGCTACCTCTGTTCTCCAGTGTAACTATGTCCCTGTAGCTTCTATCAATCACCCTCTCAGCCTCTCGAATAATCCTCAGTTCATCCAACTCCAGTTCCACTTCCCTAACTCATTCGGTGAGGAGCAGGATCTGACTGCATTTCCTGCAGACGAAGTCGGCAGGAGTATCGGTGGTCACCCCTACCTCAAACATCCTGCAGGAGGAACATTCCACTGCCTGCGCTGCCATGACTGTACACGTTGTCTCCAAAACAAAAACACTGAGTCTATAACACTGAGTCGCTTACCTGTGGACTTTAAAGTTAGGTGATTCTCCACCAGCAATTTGTTTTTACATCCGCGCTCTCTCAAATGTTTGCCATTGTTATCTTGTTGGTGAGAGACTAGGAATAGTCCCCTCGTTGCCCACAGGCCGAATAATGCACCACTAATACAGCCTGGCTGTCCAGGGCAATGTTTCCTTTGAATGAGGCTTTGAATCAAAATGCCAGTGGTACCCAAGGTGAGCATTAACAACAACGTGCATTTATAAATCATCTTTTAATATTGTAAAAAGATCCCCAGGTCCTTCACAGGAGCAGTTATCAATCAAAGTCAGGAATCTGTTTAAAGGAAAACATGCTTGGTCCAGTCCTGCCTAAATCAAACAGTGATACCACAAACCTACTGCCAGACATTCATTTCCTAGAATTCTAGAAATGTAGCAGAGAAGGATCTCATTTAGCCCATTGTGTTCTACCATTTCTTTGATCAGATTATTCAACTCATTAGACTAATGCAAGCATACAAATTAGGACCAGGCTTCAAGCTCTTCTGATAGTTAATTTTTTTAAAGCTGTGGATGCTGAAAATTAAGCAAAATCAGAAGTTGCACGAAATTACTCAGCAGGTGCTGTCCAGTGACCTTTATTTAGAATCCCCCTACTCCCGGCTGCCTCTCCAACCCCTTCTCGAGCATATACCTTTTCTAGCTACAGTCAGTTCTGAAGAAGGGTCAACTGGACCCGAAACGTTAACTCTGCTTTCTCTCCACATATGCTGTCAAGATGCTGAGTTTTTCCAGTAATTTCTGATTCTCCATAAGATTACCATTGATTTGACATTGACTTCAGCTCCACTCTCCTCCCATATGTGTAAATTCTTGACTAATAAGAGAGTCAATCTACCTTTGCCTTAAAAATATTCAAAGGTCTCACCTTCACCTTTCTCTGTGGAAGAGTTTCATAGGCTCACAGTCCTCTAAGAGAAGGAAATTTCGAGAATGAAATGTACATTTACCTGGCTCTACAAGTGATCCCATACCCATACAATGTGTTTGATTGGATGTAAATTTGCTCGCTGAGCTGGAAGGTTTGTTTTCAGACGTTTCATCACTATACTAAGTAACATCATCAGTGAGCCTCCAGTGAAGCACTGGTATTATGACCTGCTTTCTATTTATGTCATAAAACCAGTGCTTCACCAGAGGCTCACTAATGATACCTAGTATGGTGATGAAACATCTGAAAATGAACCTTCCAGCTCAGCGAGCAAACCTACATCCTGAACTTCAACCTGAGCTACAAATCTTCTCCAAATTTACTAACGTGGTTGACTCTTAACTGCCCTATGGGCAATAAGAACCAGCCTAGCCAGTGACGCCCACATCCTGTGAATAAATAATTGCCTTATCTGCTGAAATATTGCGCACTCAATTATCCTATTTATATTCCTTCGCGGAGTGTTTATGTCCTCTTCATAACATAAAGATAGGTAAAGTTAGCAACCATATAGTTGATCCCTGCATCCATGTCATTAGAGTTTGTAACTAGTTGAGGCATTTATCCCTGTGGCACACTGTTCATTGTCAGTGTTGTACAATGTATGCCTATTGTCTATTTCCTGTTAGCTAACCAATCCTCTGTCTGTTCTCGAATTAATAACACTGCAGTTTATTTTCCAATTCCCTTAAATACTATTGAATCTGCTTTCACTGCCTTTTCAGGCAGCACATTCCAGATCACAACAACTCTGTTTAAAGAAACATGTTTCCTCAATATAGCCAACCACCTTATATCTGCAAACCCCAGTTATTGATGCTGTTGACACA
This sequence comes from Hemiscyllium ocellatum, assembly GCF_020745735.1. Classification (NCBI taxonomy): domain Eukaryota; kingdom Metazoa; phylum Chordata; class Chondrichthyes; order Orectolobiformes; family Hemiscylliidae; genus Hemiscyllium; species Hemiscyllium ocellatum. The sequence goes on along the minus strand of NC_083431.1, from coordinate 8,345,261 downwards.
TAAATAGTTTCTCCTTGTTTATTCTATCAACTCTTCAAGATCTTGAACACCTCAATAGAATCTTCCCTTAACTATCTCTGCTGTAAGAACAATTCCAGTTTGTATCGTGTATCTGCTTAAATGAAGTTCTTCACTCCCAGTTATAGCACTGTCTTGCTGCATGGATATTATTGATGCTGAGTGGGATTTACATTTACCTACATTAAGTTGCTGCTCTTTTATAAGTTGTTTAATTGTCTTATTGAAACTATCTTTTTGAGTCATTTAGATTTTCGAGTGGAATGTATGTACAAGTAGCACGTCATCATTAACCAAGCCTGGGTGCATGCCTTTTTCACCCTTTTTGATGATGGATTGAAATGCTATAAAAAAAAAAGGCATGTTGAGTTATTCTTGAATACCCTATACTTTGTTTTTGTGTGTGTCTGTGTTGTTTGCCCCTGTCTTGCAGGAGAAAAACCAGAACCTGACAGGAACCCGCCCGTGCTGTATCACAACAGCCGTGCTCGCTCCACCAGCTCCTGCAACTGTGGCCGCAGGCAAGCCCCTCGAGATGATCCCTTCGACATCAAGGCGGGCAACTACGATTTCTATCAGGTATTGCAAGCATACCTGTAGCTGGTAAACCAATATAAGGATGAGGAGGCAAATATTTTTTGAGATTACTGTGTCCATTCAATTTCTGTCTCAATCACTTAGTTCCTACACTCTACAGCGAAGGCAGTGAAGAGAGCTTCTTCTGGCTGGTTTTTTGAGCCTGGCAACATGCTTTATATTCTGTAGAATAAGCACAAAAATAAAACAGAGACTTACACCACCTCAGGATATCCAAAAATGATTTACAGCAAGCGGTGATGTGTGATCACTGTTCTAATGTAGGAAGCACAGAAGCCTCATTTTTTTACATTGATTCCCAAACAGCAAGGTGCCAGAAATGGCAACAAATTAATAACCAGATAATCTGTTTTCTAATAGTGTTGGTTGAAGGATGAATATTGCCTAAATCGCTTTTTCATTCACATGAGAGCGCAGATTGGTCATTCGGAAAGATCCCACCACTGACAGTGTAGCATCCACTCGGAACTTGTACTGAACTATCAGCCTGAATTATTTACTCTGGATCGGGAGTAATTCTGATTCTAATTCTGACAACTGAGTCGACTACCACTAAACTAAGGATAACATCTTGGTCCTGGCTGACATTTGGGTGCAGTACTGAGAATGCTGTGTTGTCCAAGCTGCCAGTCTTCAGCGGAGATTTTGTGGCACGACCCCTTCAGCCTCTTGAAGGATGTAGGCAAATGTTAAAAATCTCCAGAGAGACTTCAAGTTAGAGCAGAGTCCTTGGCCATCATTTTACCTCTCAACAATATAAAAAATTGAAACAGGTTAGATACTGAGTTGTTTCACCTGACTGGAAAACCCAGAGCTATTGGCATAATCTCAAGATAGGAGGCTCGCCATTTTGGAGGAGCTAGTCAGTTTCTTATAGTGAATCATTGCAGTTCGTCTTCTAAAGAACGGTGGATGCTGAAAATAACACAGCGAATGCTGGAGAAACTCAGCAGGTCAGGCAGTACCTAGAGAGAAGCAAACAACTAATATTTCATTTTCAGTATGACTCTTCTCCAATTCTGTAATGTTAACTTTTTCTGTCTTCTCAGATGCTGCCAGACTTGCTGAGTTTCTCTAACATTCTCTGTATCAGTTTAAGTGTCCTCAGTACTTCGCTGTTATAACGGGGAATGTTGAGTAGAATGAGATCAGCGAATGAGTAGGCAGTAAGGGGAATTGAGGAATATGGTTTCTGTCCCACATCACCAGGTTGGGAAAGGTAAATATAATTAATATTTAGAACTGGAGACTAACACTTGCATGCTCATGAACTTTTATTTGCAGGAGAAGCATTTAACAAACCTGTACCTCCAAACCCAATAACCATCATTTCAGTCTTCAAATCAAAGTGTTGGAGAAACTGAGCAGGTCTGGCATCATCTATGGCAAGAGAAACAGAGTTAACATTTCAAGTCCAAGGAGTGTTCATAAGAACTGAAAAGAGTTGGAAACATGATCAATGGGTTTCACGCTCTTGAGAAAAGGGGTGAGCAAGTGGAACAAAAGAGAGGATCAGGAAAAGATTGAGACCAAAAGATGTTATGGAACATTAGGTAAAGGGAGTAGGAATGTTTCTAATGAAGAATAATTTCTTAGTCCAAAGTAGAAATAAAGGTCAGTTCTGACTGAAGACAAAAGTATTGAAATAAGATAGAGTTTCAGTCAACTTGTGTTGAAATAGAGAAAACAAAAGCTTTTGTTCTTAATTGACCTGTTACAGAGATGTTATTACACATCACGAGAGCAGGTGAGTCATGAACTTGGCCACCTGGTTCAGAGATAGGGGCACTGTCACTGTGCCACAAGAGCCCTAAGAAAGAACATAATGAATCCCCAATTAATACCACCCACCTAAATATAATGAATATCTAATAGTTATTGGGGATAAAGTGCAAAAGTGAAGTTGATGTCAATGACCAACATTGAGGACCCACATGGCTTAGTTTCTTCTGTTCTTAATCAACATTATCTCGTTATTGACTTTCAGTGTGCGATGGTGTTGCATTTATTCCCATAACAATAATTTAAGATGGCTGGAAATCTTGGTCAAACCACGTAATTGTAAGGAGTATATTGAAAGAAGAGAGGGGTGGGAAGATTTCAGGAAGGATTTGAGCATAATGCCTAATCAATTGATGACACTCATCGGTGAAAATTGGGGATATGCAATAGGTCGGAACTGTTGGAGACAAGCAGCCTCTGAGCAATGTATAGTGAGAGGAGGTTACAGAAACATGAGGGGAGAGCAGCGTAGAGGGACTGGAAAAAAAAATAAGAATTTTGAAGTTGTTATTGTCAGCATAGACCAACACTAGAGGAGTGATGGTGTGAACAAGATGTGGTGAGAATTAAGATGCAGGCAACAGAGATCTGAATGAAAGCAGAATGTATTTGAATGCTAAATTTGAGAAAGCTGTAAATCAAGTCATCTAATTATTGTAAAATGCCGTTGCAGCTTCAAGAGGAGAAATGCTGTGGGAAGCTCGAGCACTTCTACTTTCCTGTCTTTCAACCCAGCACTCCCGACCCAGCCCCAGCAAAAAATGAATCAAATGTATCATCACTGCCCCCGCAAGAGGGTGAAGGAGAGAAAATGAAAGAAAAAGAGGCTCAGACCCAAGGAGAGAGCACGAGTCTCAGTCTAGCACTCAGTCTTGGACAATCCACTGACAGTCTAGGTACGTTTCCCCCTGACCCCCATGCAGGGGGAGACAATCCAGATGCACATGGCCAAGGAGGGGAAGCTAAAGCAGAAAAGAGACCCAGTCTTGTGGATCGCCAGGTATCCACAGTGGAATATCTGCCTGGCATGTTAAATTCTAGCTGTCCAAAGGGACTTTTGCCTAAATTTTCAAGTTGGTCCTTCGTCAAGCTGGGGCCTTCCAAAGCTTACAACTTTCACAGAGGCCTGGACCAGAGTGGCTTCATTCCTGGAACGAATTACCTGATGCCTTGGGACATAGTCATCAAGACCAGGTCAGAGGATGAAGTTGACATGGACAGTAATTCCTGGCCTGCTCCCAACAAGTCCGTGCCAACCAAACGGGCTGGCACTGTGATTGGCCGAGGCAGGCGGAGGGATGACATCGCACGGGCGTTTGTTGGCTTTGAATATGAGGATTCTCGGGGTCGCAGATTCATGTGCTCAGGGCCAGAAAAGATTATGAAGGTAATGGGGAGTGGGCCAAAAGAGTCTGCCATCAAAGCCCTCTCCTCTGACATGCCCTTGTACATCCTGTCTCCATCTCAAGGCCGAGGCCTTAAGCCTCACTACGCCCAGCTTATGAGGCTTTTCATTGTGGCTCCTGATGCCCCGTTACAGATTGTACTCACACCACAGGTAAGATCCTGGCTGTAAAAGTGTTTATTTGTGCCCTGTAGGCTTGTCAAGTTAGATATATATCTGAAATCCAGGGGGTAATAACAAAGGTGGGATTTGAAAGTCGAAATTCATTTGACAGCTTTGAGATAAGCTCACAAATCAAGAAAATGGGACTTGTTTACAACCATTACCTTGAGACCTGGGACGAGGTCAGTTTAAATAATTTCAAGATCATACCTAACATATATTTGTTTCAGTTTTTACACTCAGACTAGTTGTCAGTGCATTTGCTGGTTGCCCTATGCTGTCCTCAATTTATTTTTGTTGCTTGTGGTAGGGAATGTAATGAAGGCATTATTGTCATTAAGTTGCTTGAGTCAAAAAAATGTCATGTTGAGCATGTGAAATTTGTGTCTTCTGGTCATTTGAGTTGTTGAACATAGCTGTTACATTCTTTTTCTTGAGATTCTTACACACTTGATGCAACTGCAACACGCCAACTTCTGTGAACAGCCACGGTTTATTAAGCACAATACAGTACAACCTTTCTGGAGCAACCTTTAACACAATTTGCAGGACTTGCAGAGCCGTGTCAAAGATCTCACTGACCAAAAAATAACAGTCCTTACTTTATACAAAATCTTTACATCACATCAATAATGCCCACAAGGCAGCCCCCAGCCATCCTCCCACACTCACATGCCACTCGAGACAATGCAGTGACCTGATCATCTCCAGAAACATGTAATATAAATCATCCCTTAATGGCCAAATCTGTCGTGAAGCATTTTTTAACTGCATGGAGTAGCCAGAATTCTAACTGCTGTGTTCATATTGATTTCTGAATAGGAGATGATAATGTAATTCTTTTACTTTGAGTAGCTAGGAAATGGCCATGCAAATAGCTCTAAATGGCAAGGGATAGGAATGTAAATTCCTTACGTTCTACCTGTAAGACCGAGATATACCACCCTCGCCTTGGAACATTCAATTCCTGCAGGTCAGCAGAACAAATTAACTCTTTATCTCATAGCAGGTAGTGGAACTATTAGATGTGCCCTTCCAAACCTGCAGTTTGTCTGAAGAGAGCAGTGACATACAAGACTAAAGTAGCTGTGGTAATATGTCTGCAACAAGTAATGATAGGCAGCTTGCCAACTTGACGGTAACCTCGGGTGACTAATAGATACTGGCCGAGACAATCTCACCCACGTCCCATGATTGAGTAAATAAAAAGTTGATTTCACTGTCGTAATTTATGGATCTCTTAAACTGCCCACAGCAAGCTGATGGTGATAGAATTGTTAGAGAAAATGTAGAGTCACCTAGTGGCCACAGCCTACAATTACATTGTGACAGTTGACATGGCATAATTGAATGGAAATGTTAACCAAGCAATTTACAATGTGGATAAACATATATGATAATAGGTTAAACAAGACTTTTGATGGCATGTTGTGACAACCTTTTGACCCAGAAACAATATTGAAAAGAAAATTTGTAATTACTTTTGAAGGTTTTTGGAATTTATGATTATTTTATAGGATATTTTAAAGGATATTTAGGAATTGGGATCAATTGTAATTTTCATGGATATTATTTAAAAATAAACACATCTATGTGACCTGGTGACCCTTGTAGAAAGTAAGTTAAAACTGAAAGTTGTGTGGTCAAATACAAAGAGAGGTGCAACAGATAAGATTAGATTAGATTACTTACAGTGTGGAAACAGGCCCTTCGGCCCAACAAGTCCACACCGACCTGCCGAAGCGCAACCCACCCATACCCCTACATTTACCCCTGACCTAACACTACGGGCAATTTAGCATGGCCAATTCATCTGACCTGCACGTCTTTGGACTGTGGGAGGAAACCGGAGCACCCGGAGGAAACCCACGCAGACACGGGGAGAACGTGCAAACTCCACACAGTCAGTCGCCTGAGTTGAGAATTGAACCCGGGTCTCAGGCGCTGTGAGGCAGCAGTGCTAACCACTGTGCCACCATGCCGCCCACAAGAGAACAGAAATGATATATTAATGAAGAGGGGTGTGTGTGAAGTATAGTTAAAGAAGCCAGATAACTTAAGGCAGGGTTATAGCGGGGATTGTGAAATGGACCATTTGACGACACTTAGATTTACCAAAGTCAAAAAGTCTTTTAATCGGGTCTATTAAAGAATCAAGGTAAAGGAGTTTTTGGGGGATCTGTGCCATGTAGATTTTTGTGAACCTAGCTAAGTTGTGGTGCCACATGTCCACAGAAAGTGATGCAGCATACAAATCAGGAACAGGAATAGGTCATTCAGCCCCTCAAGCCTGGTCTATCATTCATGATTGTTATGGCTGATCTTTCAATCCCTAGCTTAACAAGAAACAATCAACCTCTGCCCTAAAAATATTCAAGGACTCCGCTTCCACCAATTGTTCAAGAAGACAGTTCCAAAAACACATGATTGTCTCAAAGAAAAGTTTGTTGCCCAATCTCTTTTTTTTTTTAAAAAATGGGTGATGCCTGATTTTTAAACAGTGACAACTGTCCCCCCATCCATTTATAGATTATTCCATAAGAGGAAACATTCACTCCTCATCTGCACTGTCAAAATCCATCAGGATTTTATGTTTGACTTGATTCAATCCTTACTCCTCTAAACAACATCAAATACAAGCCAGTCTGTCCAACTTTTCCTCCTAAGACAACCCACCCATTCCATATATTGTTTGGGTAAACTTTCTCTGAACCGTCTCCAATGACCTTTCTTAAATAAGGTGGCTGATAATGTGCACAATTATCTAGATTTGTCTCCCTAGTGCTCGATTTAATTTCTTCACTTTCATATTCTGTTTCCCTCATTATTAAAGATAACATTGTGTTAGCTATTTCCAATACTTGCTGAACCTACATACAAACCTTTTGTGATTCATGTACAAAGATACCCATATCCCTCTGCAGCTCAGAACTCTACAATCTTACTGTTTGATAATATACTGTTTTTTTTTGTTATTCCTGTGAAACTGGACATTTCACATTTTCCCACTTTACACTCCATGTACCACATATTTGCCCAAGCACTTAGCCTATCAATAACTTTTTGTAACATCATTATTTCCTTTTCATAACTTACTTTCATACTTGTGTATTGCCAGAAAATTTGGCAACCATACATTCTGTGCCTTCTTCCAAGTCAATTATATAAGTTGTATTGAGCTGAGATCCCAGCACTGATCTCTGTGGCTCACTATACATTAGCTAATGTGCCTGTAATTTCTTGCTTTGTGGCTTTTTCTCTTTTCAAATAAAACAGTTACATTCATAAATCTTCCAATCCAATGGAACTATCCTGGAAGCAAGGAAGTTTTGGAAAATTAAACCCAATACATCAACTGTCTCATTGGCCACTTCCTTGAGGACCCTAGGATGAAGTCCATTGAGACCTGTGCATTTATCAGCCTCCAGCTCCAGCAGTTTACTCAATATCACTTATCTGGTCATTCTGATTTTCCTGCATTCCTCCCTCCCTTCCACTTCCTGATTTGTTACTACTTTTTGATGTTGCTTATATCTTATATAGTAAAGATTGATGAAAAATATCTTCAAGATTTACTAGAGTTCAATTCATCTGCCATTTTTTATTACTCATTCTTAAGTCTGACTTTCTATAGAAGCAACACTCTCACTTTGTTAACTCTTCTCTTTCAATATTAATAGAAACTCTTACTATCTATTTTTATATTTTTAGATACTTTCTCTTTAACGAAAGGAAAAATGAGTTTATTTTTGATCATTGCAATTTTATATTTTGTGCAATCTGCTGACTTGCCACCTATCTTTGCACAATTATGCACTTTTTCTTTAAGTTAAATACAATCTTTAATCTTTCGGGTTAACCACAGATAGTGGGTCCATTCCTTGAAATGTTTCCTACTTGTTGGACTGTAAGTATGCTGTATATTCTAAAATATCATCTTTACTGTCTGCCACTCCATTTCTATCGACCCATACTACTTTACGCCTGGAGGAAGAACATGTCATCTTCCGCCTTGGAACCGTCCAACCACACAGGATCAATCTCAATTTCACCAGTTTCCCCATCTGCCCTCACCCCACCTTATCCCAGGTCCAAACCTCCAACTCAGCACCGCCCTCTTGACCTGTCCTACCTGTCCATCTTCCTTCCCATTTATCCACTCCACCCACCCCTCCAACCTATCGCTATCAGCTCCCCCTTCAGCTACCTATTGCCTTCCAAGCTACCTTCCCCAGCCCTAGCCCCATGCCCTCCCATTATCTCTAAGCCCACCACACCCCCACCCAAATTCCTGATGATGGGCTTATGCTCAAAGTCAACTCTCCTGCTCCTCAGATGCTACGTGATTGGCTGTGCTTTTCCAGCACCACATTTTTTGACATCAGTCTAACTTTCCAAGTCACCTCTATTTTCGTGCCTTCATAATTGCCCTGATTTATGTTTTTAAACTATAGCCTTCGACCCCCAACTCCTGTCTTCCTCAAATTGAATGTAAAATTCCATCACCTATGCTGCCGAGGGGTGACTGCATTCAAAGGTCAATAATTAATCCTGTTTCATTGCACAATAATTAGGGGTGGTGACACAGTAGAAGTGTCACTGCAGTAGCAATCCAGAGGCCCAAACTCTTTATTTTTGTGCAATGAGATGAAAGTGATGCACGTGTTTGTGGTTTCGTAAGGTCCATCTTTGTTGTATATGATATTTAAGTAAGCTTTTTATTTCAAGTATTCTTTGTCTATTTGTTTACATTTGATGTATGTTGGTTCTAAATATAAAAAACTTTAAAGTGAAATCTTTTGATAATTTCTTCATCTTCAGTAAATATATGGTTTCCCAAATGGCATTGGAACAAAATCTTGGTAAGACAAAAAAATGTGTTTTCAGACACCATTTAAAGTACATATGAAATATAGGCAATTGAGTGAATGTGTTGTAAGGATTTGAATGTCATGGTCAGAATTGCTTTAAACAGTACAACAAAGGCCTTAATATTTTAGAAAGCACAGTGAAACTAGAGGTGTGTGTGTAATAAAACTAAATCTTTTGTCCAAAAGTATTAACAACCTTGTTGCCATTCATTTATCGATAATCTTCAGTTGATTAAATGTCTCAGGATTGTTGTGGAATGTTGAATGTTATTTTCACCCTCTGTGAAATGAGGTGGTAAAATCTTATTTGAATTTGATCATTTTCCATTTAAGTATGTACGTTTGTTTATTTGAACTTTCATAGTGGACGTTGGATTTGGTAAGAATTGCCAACTCCTTACAATTTGATATTTTCAAAAGTCAACTCTGTTTCTTCTCTGGCTCGGAGAGGCAAAAGTTAACACTCAGGCTAGCCGGTAATGATGGCTTAGAGGTTATACTTTTGCCTTCAAGTCATAACGTCTTAAATTCAGCCCCATTCCTAAGACATGATCTAGGCTGATGCTTCAGTACAGCACTGAGGGAGATCTGTACTTTCGGAGGTGTTATCTTTGAGACATTAAATTTAAAAGGGCCCATCAGCCCCTCTGGGTAACTTAAAGATCCCTCAGATATTTAAGAAGAGCAGTTGGGTTGTTCCAGCCAGGTTCCTGGTCCAATATCTAACCAATCAATACCCCAGGATCAGAGCATCTGATTCTTTATTGTTTTGGGCATTCTGGGATATTACTCGATGCAAATGAGTGGACGGATCAGTATTGGTCATCATGGTGTTGGAGAGAAAACCTGCAGTAGTTGATGAGGCTACAATAAAGCATTTAATCATAGAATCGCTACAGTCCAGGAAGAGACCACTTAGTCCATCAAGTCTGCACTGACCCTCTGAAGAGTATCTCAACCAGAACTACCCCCACCCTATCCCTGTACCCTGCATTTCCCATGGTTAATCCACCTAGCTTGCACATTCATGGACACCATGGGCAATTTAACATGGCCAATCCCACCTAACCTGCACATTTTTGGACTGTGGGAGGAAACCGTCGTATCCAAAGGAAACCCACACAGTTACAGGTAGAACGTGCAAGCTCCACACAGACAGTCGCCTGAGTCTGGAATTGAACTCAGATCACTGGCACTGTAAGGCAGCAATTTTAACTATTGTGCACCTATTTAATGTACTGATATCCATAAAAACATTTTCCAATCAGTTCAAATGTGATTGATAACACCTAACCCAAGAAATCTGATTCAGCCACTCCATTAAAGAGGAAAGCTCGCAGTGGATAGGGGTGGGGGAGCTGGCACATTTCACTTGGTCATTTATCCACTGCCACTGCTGTTCAGGCCTTTGACTTACCTGAGGGGGGAGACAGGGGACCTCGGTTTATAGCCTCATCCGAAAGACTGTGCCTTCAGTCATGTGCCTTCAGTCAAGTGGGAGTGTCTGTCTCAATTAATTGTGGTCAAGCCTCTAGAATGGGAGTTAAAGCGCATTCATTTTTCTAACAGGAGCACAGGCGTTTGCTCCTTGGACTGTTGGTGACATCCATTGTTAAAGTTTAGTAGTAGATTTAGTGAATCCCCATTCTATACAATGTTTTGCATTTTTAAAATTTGCAAATTAAAGAATTCAGATTCTATTAGTCTGTCAGATTGAATTTTTCTTTACCTTACAGGTTCAGCCTGGACCCCCACCCTGTCCGGTCTTTTACCCCGAGAAGCAGGAAATACCTGTTCCACCGGATGGACTCTGGGTTCTTCGTTTCCCTTATGCCTACGTCACAGATCGTGGACCCTGCTTCCCCCCGAAAGAGAACCAGCCATTGATGAGTTACCGGGTGCTACGGGGGATCCTTAAGGCTATCCCACAGTGAAGATGCTTTTCTGGTTACATGAAGCCTTTTTGAAAAAAGAAAAGTTCTCGCTTCCCCCCACCTCTTGTCTTGGCAGAAAGGTGGGAAGGATCATATGTTGGCATGGCCCAAGCCACAGCTTAGGGTTGAACCCGAAAGTCCTCCGTGGTGTGAATCCTCCTGTCACCTGAACAGGCCAGGAGTGCACACAGAATCATTCAACAAAAAACAGACGTACCTTTCTCTGACTGAAAGGGTTAAGGACTCCAAGTTCATGGGAATTTCCTATTACAGTATTTCTCACACTGTGTATATTCTGGTAAAATGAAATGCAATCTGTCTTGGTCAAATTTTCCCCTGGAGTATGTGAACAAACATCATCAGCACTTTGTTTTTCTAGGAAAATGTTTTCTTCCTGTCATATGACATAAACCATGAGCCCAGTTGTGACAGTCAGTGGTTGATGATACAGCAATTGGTTTGGTGTCAGATGTAAAGGGATAGCTCAGTGATTTTCATCAAAGGCCATAGTTTTGATTAAGGATCCTAGTGTATATACACTGCTACTGAGAAACCTTAGCCAAATCCTGACTGCACTGCAAAACCTCCAGTGACAGCTTCCCATTATTGATTGGTCTCTTGATAACCTTTACCTGGGTCTATAAAAGTGGGTTTGGGTAGCAGTGAATACTGAAATTCATCGTGGTGTGCTGCACGAAAAAGTGTTTTGTCAGCTCACTGGCTCCTGCAGTCTAACCTGATGCACCCTAACTGGCAAATTGTGCTGAATAAGGAAGAGTTAACTGTTGTTATGTTTTGCATTGGGCTTGTGCCCATGCAAATGTTTGCTCAGAATGGTAAATTGTATTTGAATGTTTACACTGTAATAGCTTTTAATTAAATGGTCCAGCGACAAACAAATGTCCCTTGAGGCTTTTGAGTACCTTTGCTTTTCAGCTGTTGCTGGGTAAGTTTGCTAAATCAATGGTCAGAATTTCTATGAAAATAAACAGTAATTAAACTACCTTGCTGAATGATTGGTGTGCCCTCCAATGCAATACTAAATCAGACACAGCAAGTGGTTCCAGGCTTAATGTCCTGATCTTTTCTGACTTGGAATTTCAGCCAACACTGTTGGAGGACTAGGATGGGAAGTTGACTCTTTCTGACTCGCTAGTAATTGTGTTAGAAGGTGTCTAGCTCAGCTATGGTTTGGCTTGGTTGTAGTGTCCCCATGGACAAATAACCTCACTGTCTGACTTGACATGAAGAATGACTACTTAAGTGAGATTCAGAGACCTTGGCCTCATCTGGAGGAGTATCCCAGCAGCAGCTTCAGAAAAGAAGGGATAAAATTGGGTGAAGGGAATGGCAGTGGATTTTGTCCCAACAGAGAGCTAACGGAAATTCCTAAAAAAATTAACTTTCTCCTTCATAAACAGTTGTGTGAAGTGTTTGAGTATCTCGGGGCAGTATTTCTCGGGATGACAGTGGGTCCAACAGCATCTATCAGTTCTCCCCGATAGAGCAGTAACATATAACTTCTACAAAACATTGGCTCAAAGTGTTTGAGCAGGGCTTTTGATGAGTGAAATTAATTGGAGCTCAGATCAAGTGGGAAGCATTTAGGCGCTGAAATCAGTCACTGACACCAATGCAAATTTGTTGTCAATGAATGGTGATCAGCCATCAGAGTGACAGCTTCCGTTGGGTCCATGGACCCAGATCAGTTTCACAAGCCCTCATGTGGTGGGCTGATCCTTGAGTTGATGATAAAGTGGCCAGTTTAATGTCATATCAATTGTGCCACTCCATTCACACCCTGAGAAGTGTGGTGCCAGTCGAACCATCAAGTCTGTCAGCAGTGTTTTGTGATGAGTTTTTCTTTCTCTTATTATCAAAAGGTCTTTGGCAGTCTGATGTTTTGGAGTGAGACTTATCCTTGAGAATATGGTGGAGCATCTGGTCTGATCACTTACTTTAGTGGCCTAAACTTTGAAGTGGTTGTGTGGAAGGAAGTTGATCAGTTGGGAGTCTGGGGAGTGGGGTTGCTGAGGTTTATGTGAGTGTTAAGTGCAGTCTAAGATAATTTTAGATGTGATATTCTTGATGTTGAAGATTTAATGTTGACACAACCTCTTAATAGATGTAAAGTATACCTCACAGCTTAAGAAACCAATTCTCCCGTTGCAAATCCCAAATTAAAATATAATTGCAAAAATGTGTAACTTCAGTGCCTTTTTACTTTATGTAATATCTGTTCTTCATCCGGATGAATATGATGTTCCAACTGCTGAACCCTATCAAAAGCGATTGAATTAAGTCTTTGTTTTCTTTTTCTTCATGGGAAGTGGCCATCTCTAGCAAGGCCAATGTTTATTGCCCATCCCTGGTCGCCCTTGAGAAGGTGATACTGAGCTGCCTTCTTGGAATGTAGACACACTCAATGCTGTCAGGGAGGGAGATCCAGGATTTTTATAAAGTGAGAGTAAAGGAACGACAATATAATTCCAAATCAGGATGGCTTGAATAGGAGCCTAACTCTGGGTCACTGGTGCTGTTGTGCAGTGCAGAGCACAATATCAGAACTTGGAATTGCATCAGTAGAAATTGTTGTCAGATGCAGCTAACCTTGTGTGGGCTAGCACTGGTGAATCTTGAAAAGTTTGTGAATATAATCCAAAATACAGAATGCAATATTGTGTTTCTTTAATTGATATAGTTTTAATTAAGTGGATTGGCTACTTAATCATCCATAATATTCTGTCTGCTTTTCTCAGCTCATCTGTAAAATTTTCCTTTGTGTCTTTATTCCATACATAGGATGCTAATAATCCTGAGGTGACTTGATAGGGGAGGATTTTTCTGTCTATGAGGGGGTGGCGAGAATAAGGGAACAGTGTTTAAAAATTTTTTTTTACCCTATGATCTGTATGTCCTTGCTTACTATGATCTGCCTGTACTGCTTGTAAACAAAGCTTTTCACTTGTACTTAGGTATAAGTGACAATAAATCAAATCAAGAAAAAGAGATCTTCCATCGAAGACTCTGAGGAGAAATATTGTCTTTCATTGGGTCATCAGTCTGTGTAATTCTCTTCCCCCATAGAACAATACAGACTGGATAATTGAATTTATTCAAGGAAAAATTAAGTGGACTTTTGATAAACAAGGAAGCAAGAATTTTTAGGAAGTTGGGTTGTGCTGTCAGTTAAGTGGAGTAGAGACAACAATTAGAAAAATTGATCTAATCGAATGGCAGAGTAGATTCCAAAGGCCAAATGGTCTAATCCTTGTTCCTATTCCAATGTTCTCCTGGTCTGTCTCTCATTTTCTCCTCTTGATAAATTTCATCTCATCTGTTTGTATCCTCCCTCTCGTGTGTCATTTCTGACATTTGATCCTAATTTGGGAAGAAACCTCAAGTTTTAAAGTTGTCAATCTTGTTTTTAAATGCTTGCATGACCTCATCCTTCTTTTATCTCTGTAAACATCTCCTACAGGGAATCAGTGGCCTAATGGTGACATCGCCAGTAATCCAGAGGCCCTTTTTTAAACGCTATCAGGACTCTGGAATTTAAATTAAATCAACAAATCTGGAATTGTATGCTAGTCACAATAATGGCAACCATGGAAATATTGTCTTTTTTTTTAAAAAAGAAGCATCTAGTTAACTTACACATATGAAGGGAAGGAAATCTGCCATCCTTACTTGGTATTGCCTAGTTGTGACTCCAGACACACAGCAATGTGGTGGATTCCTAACTGTCCTCCTGAAAATGGCTTAGCAAGCCACTCAAGAGTCATTAACATTGTGCAACAAATGTTAACCTTGTCTGTGAGACCCACATCACGTAACTACGCTACGTGAACTGTGTTTCTGTCTTCCTTGCCTCTTGCGTGTCACTGACTTCTGTTGGCCCACTATTGGTTGAGGGCTGTACCTTCAGCAAACGAGAGGCTCAGTAGGCGGATTCCTTCCCTAAACCCCACTTATCATTTTTTTGCAAAACTCCTTAAAACTCTTTGATTAGGTGTTGATCATCTGTCTGACTCACTCTTCATGTTCTTGTTGAATTCTATTTCTCTGATACTTTTTACTAAGTTAAAAGTATTTTATAAATGTAAATTGTTTTAATTGTGACTTTTGAAAAGCACCTCATTCATTTGCTATTCCTGTACATTGCAGTGCAGTATTTTGGAGAGTTGCAGCAACCAACGTGTTGGCTTTCAACTGAGTTTTAAACTGAGACCCCAACTGCCTGCTCCAGGTGGCTGTAAAAAAAAAATCACATGGCCCTATTTTCTTAATGAGAGTAAGATGGTCATCCCTGCTGTCCACTGTTAGTCACTCAGTCAAGAACACAAAATCATTATCTGGTCATCAGTGCATTGATGCTGGGAGGGGTTGACTATGCACAAAATTGGCTGCAAGGACTTCTACAGAGCAACTCCACAAACATTTTATGAATAAATTGTAATTTATTCATAATATTTGTAAAGTATATTACAAAACATTTGATTTGCAAATTAGTGAGTCCAATAAACTTCAGCTGGTCATCATGTAGCTGGATTGACTCAAGTGCCTCAATACAATTGTAGTACTCTTAATATTTACAATCTATATTCCAACTCAGAGGTGCAGCTTAATTTCCAATTAAACATCATCTAAAAAAAAGTACAGTAGGGGTAAATTTTTCTCTCTTTATGTTCTACCCTGAAGTACTTCAAGACAATCCCAGTTGTCTTGATATTCATCATGCAACCTCCCTTTGTTAGACACATAGCTAAATGTGTTTTCTATGGTTTACAACTCCTATGCACATTATGGCTGAAAGGCCTCAGACAACTATGTTTCTCCACTGTGCCTGTGCAGCAGCTGTCCCAGATATTTGTGTGTATCTCAGCACATATCTCTGGATCTTGAAATCAGCCAGTTTGCAACACTCAGAAGAGGACAAACCAAAGAGCATATTTCACTAGATTGAGGATTGTCCAGGCATTGGAAATGTTTGTCTTGGGGTGCATCGCTGGAAACAGCCAGTAGAGCAGAGAGACTCCTGTCACGGAGATGTTCGGAGTGAACCTCAACAAATCTCCAGATCTTCTTTGTATCTTCCCCGTCACAGCCACCTTGAGGATATTATGCAAAAGTAGTAAAACTCCAGGCATCTATGGAAAGGCTCTTTCTCACCAGCAGCCATGCTGCATTTTGTGCTTGTTTGACGTTTTGGCAGTAGGATATTTTGTCAAATGACTTTCAATCTGCACAGGATCCAACAGAATCTCTTTTGTCTTTTTCCCATAATGCCTCAAGTTACATGTGGACCATTGCCTGATAGAATTATTGTCAGAGACACTTTTCACTGTTAATCTTTCCACAAAGAACAGGTCTGTCAATCCATCACAAACTGCCAGACCCATCCTTCACAACACCAGGGCAAACAGAATCTCTATTTTTGTACCAAGGGTCCATGCAGAATGTGGTTGCAGCTGCACATGAAGGCAGCTATCTGGATGAGAGTCATGTTGAGTATGTTTTCCTTTCCCTTTATCTTGACTGCTGAAAAATATATTCCAAAATATACCCTATTCACGATATTTTTAAATATTTAAACTTGAAAATTATGGAATATTTTGTGAAGTGCAATAACTTGTCTCCATAAAGCATGTTTGGGAGCATCAGAAATATTGTTTAAGTTTGCAAAATATGTGTGTCAGGCATACAGTGAAGCTACATCTAGCCTTTTTTTTTAGAAAATACATTTTATCCATAAAATTTCTAAAAGAAAACAAGATTTTTCGATTGAAATATGGCATTGAAAACAGCTTTTATGGGCTGTAATAAATGCAAGTCTGAACCATCTGAAGATCAACTATTTGCATATCGGTGTCATTATTTTGCCATATGAGAAACAGATATTTTGCTACAGTTGCATCTCTGATCTTTTACAGCTCAGTGACCTCCAGGTCGTTGAAAGTGCAAACTGCACCTGGGAATAGCAAGGATTGTCTGAAGCTGAGTTAGTTATCATTCGAATGGAGCCTTTAACAGGTTGGCTCCCACCCAAGTATTAAACGCTCCTGATTCAGAAAAGTGTAAGTTGTGTCCCCATTAACAACTTAAAAAGCACACTTACAGAGTCAATATTTCCTGGTCAGATGAGATGTCTGCATTTATATCTCAGAATATTTGTCATGTATTAGTATATTTTACTGCTTGAGAGAATAGTTGAGGCAGGAAATCTCAGAACCTTGGCCAAGATCTTGAAATATCATAGCATACGAGGGATGGAGAAAGTGAGGATTGCAGATGCTGGCGATCGGAGTCAAAGAGTGGCCCTGGAAAAGCACAGCTGGTCAGACAGCATTGGAGGAGCAGGAGAATTGATGTGAGTAAAAGTCCTTCCTGACCGTCTGTGTTTTTCCAGCGCCACACTTTTTCCAACATTTTCAGAGGATAGTCCTATTGAAGGGTTATGCCTGAAACATCAACTCTCTTGTTCCTCAGATGCTGCCTGACCTGCTGTGCTTTTTCCAGTGCCTCACTTTATTGACTCTGACTCTCCAGCATGTGCAGTCCTCGCTATCTCCTTGAAGCTGGAATTGAACCCGTGTCCCTGGCCCTGTGAGGAAGCAATGCTAATCACTGAGTCACCGTGACATCCCTAATGTACACTGGCATTTTTTTTGTCTCGGTCAGAAAATTCTAGCATAGAAAGCCTGCCTTTAAATTGTTGCTGAAGCTATATTTAAGTGAGATTTGGTCAGATTTGTAAAAATCCATTGTGTAGGTTAAAGGTGTAGTTTAATGTTACGCATTGTGTGCAATACAAAACCAGTGTCAAAGGGAAAGTACAAACTTTTGAAATAAAGAGTAAATTTGAAATTTAAAAAGTGTCTGAATGCATTGAAGATGTGTGTAAATCCGAACAGAGAACTGATAACATTTTAGTGTTGCGCAGGTCCCAAGGGATGTGTTTAATATGTAATTTCATAATATGTTATTTCTGTTGCTCAGCATTATTTTTCTTTAAGCAGTGCGTATGTCCAGTGTTGCCAGTTATAACTAGTATGTTTCAAGGGTGCTTTGCTTCTTTTTATTCACTTGTGGGACATGGGCATCACTGGCTGCCAGCAGTTATTACTTGTCGTCAGTTACCCTTGAAATCGTGATGAGTCGCTTTTTTTGAACCACTGCAGTCCATGTACTATTTGTTGGTAGAGTGAGGTTAATCATAGAATCATGCAGACACTTTAACCAATCAAGTTTGTCACCTTGACTCAGCTTCTTTTCTCTTGTCCATTGCGATTGAAAACACATTCCAGGACGTTCCTCCTCTCGTCTAGGATTGCCAGAATGCAGAGTAGTGCTGTTCCACTAGACAGCTGGTTTGCAATTTGGCATGAGGCCAACAGTGTGTTCAGTTTCTGTCATTGGCTAGAGGTAACAGTGACAATACAACCTTCTAAACCACTCCCCTCAGCTGAGCTTAATCTGTGATGAGGGAGTAATCTTCTGGGACTATGGCGACTTTGCCTCTTATCTTACTAAAGCAACTCTGGATGCTGAAGATCTGAAATAAAAACAAAGTGCTGGAGAAACTCAGCAGATCCGGTAGCATTTGCCGAGAGACAAACCAGTTACTGGTGGAGTCCAGTAACCTCTTCAGAACTGGATGCAAAATGTTAATTTTGTCTTCAAAATGCTGCCATACCTGCTGAGTTTCTCCAGCAATTTCTGTTCCTCATTTTGTATCATAATTTTGGGGAGTTTTGCAAGTGCAGAGATTGAGATGAATGTCAGAAGTGCAATTTTTTAATTTCAAAAATATACTTTATTCATAAAATAATTTGGTCTGTACAGTTGGTCATACCATACATATGTAAACATTTACAGAGAGATCAGAATTTATCTTTGATAAATGTACAGACCTGTATATAAAATCATATGTCCATATATTTAGCTGAGGCGTCAGCAGAGCCCACATGACTGCAGGGGCCCCGTGTTCTTCTCAGGCAGGCAGATGTTACACGGTGGTCTTTCCCCACCACACCTTGGTGGCAGCTGCCCCAAGCTTCAGCGAGTCCCTCAACACGTAGTCCTAGACCTTGGAATGTGCTAGTCTGCAACACTCAGTCGGGGTCAACTCCTTCAGCTGGAAGATCAACAGGTTTCAGACCGCCCAGAGAGCGTCCTTCACCGAGTCGATGATCCTCCAGGCACAGTTGATATTCGTCTCGGTGTGCGTCCCGGGGAACAGACCGTAGAGCACGGAGTCCCACGTCACGGCGCTGCTCGGGACAAACCTCGACAAACACCACTGCATTCCTCTCCAGACTTCTGCATAGAAACATTCCAGAAGGAGGTGTGTGACAGTCTCGTCCCCCCTGCAGCCGCTTAGAGGGCAGCATATGGTGCAGCTGAGAGTCCGGGCGTGCATAAAGGATCTCACAGGCAGAGCCCTTGTCACCACCAGCCAAGTCATGTCTTGGTGCTTGTTGGAAAGTTCTGGCGATGAGGCATTCTGCCACTTCCTGATGGACTTGCGGTCAAAGGTGTTTTTCTTCATAAACTTCTCCACGAAGGACAGGTTATACAGAACAGTCCAACTACTGAGCATTCCACGGCAGCGAGGTCAGGCCCATCCTTCGCAACACCGGGGACAGGTAGAACCTCAGTACGTAGTGACACTTGGTGTTTGCGTACCCGGGATGCATGCACAGCTTGATGCAGCCACACACAAAGATTGCCATCAGGGTGAGGGTGGTATTGGGTGTATTTTTTTCCCCCGTTGCCCAGATCATTGTACAGCAAGTCCCTTTGGACCCGGTCCATCTTTGACCTCCATATAAATTGGAAGATGGCCTGGGTGACTGCAGTGGCACAGGTTCTGGGAGTAGGCCAGACCTGTGCCACGTATAACAGCAATGACAGTGCCTCACACCTGATGACCCAGGTTTTTTTCCCCCGTGATGGAGAGCGACCGTAGCTTCCATCTGTCCAGTTTCTGCCTCATTTTGCTGATATGCTCCTCCCAAGACTTGGTGCACGACCCAGCCCCCCCCCCCCACCCGAACCAAATGCCCAGCACCTTCAGGTGGTCAATCCTGACGGTGAAGGGGATAGAGGATTGGTCAGCCCAGTTCCTGAAGAGCATGGCTTCGCTCTTGCCTCTTCTTACCTTGGCCCCCGAGGCCCGTTGAAACTGGTCACATATGCACACGAGTCTGTGCACAGACAGTGGATCAGAGCAGAAAATGGCGATGTCGTCCATGTACAGGGAGGCCTTAACCTGTAGGCCCCCACTGTCAGGAATAGTCACCCCTCTCAGGCTCGCATCCTTCCTAATGGACTCAGCAAATGGCTCTGTGCAGCACACAAACAAGGCAGGAGAGAGAGGGCAGCCTTGCCTGACTCCAGATCTGACTGGGAAGCTATCTGATTCCCACCCATTGATTGAGACTGCACTGACAATGTTGGTGTAGAGCAGTCTGATCCAATTGCAGATTCCTTCCCCAAAGCCCATTTTAGAGAGAACATCTCTCATATACATGTATGATATCCTGTCAAAGGCTTTCTCCTGGTCCAGGCTGATGATGCAGGTGTCCAACCCTCTGTCCTGCAAGTAGGCGATCGTATCCCTGAGGAGTGAGAGACTCGCGATCTTCCTGCCCGGTACAGCACAGATTTGGTCAGGGTGAATCACAGACCCCAGGGCGGACGTGACCCGTTTGGTGATCACCTTTGACAGAATTTTGTAATCCGCATTCAACAGTGAGATTGGTCTCCATTTGGAGTTCCTCCCTCTCTCCCTTCTGCTTGTAGAGGAGGGTGATGATGCCCTTCCTCATGGATTCACTCATGGTACCTGCCCGAAGCATACTGACATACACCTCCAGCAGATCCTGGCCAATCAAGTCCCACAGAGCAGAATAGAGCTCGATCAGTAAACCATCGCTTGCAGGAGTTTTATTCTTTTCAAAGGACTCAAGGGCCTTGGTCAGCTCGTCCAGAGATAATGGCTGGTCCAGCCTCTTCTGTGTTCTGTCAACAAAGACCTCCATGATAGAGGACAGGAATGACTGGGAGGCCACATTGTCAGTCAGCTTCACATCATACAGACTGGCATAGAAGCATTTGCTGATCCTCATGACATCATCAAGCCACCTTCTTCCTTTAGGCTGCTGAGCACAGAGCTTTTTGTGCACCTTCAGGAAGAAGAAACGTGAGCACATCTTGTCCTGCTCCACCGAGCAGACCCTGGACCGGAAAGTTTTGTTGGAGGCTCCGAGGCAAAGAACGAGGCTTGCTGGCCCTTCACCTCCTTGAGATAGACCCCCATTGTCTGCAGCAGGAGTAGGTTCTGTATACTTTCCTGGAGCTGGGACAGTTTTCCCCACCTTTCTCTTGCCTCCTGAACACCTTTTGAGGCTGAAGAACCTCTTGATGTTCCCTCTTATTGTTTCCTACCAGCCCGCTGGGGACTCAAAGAGGGGTTTCAAGGTTCTCTAACCTGCGTAGTCCCTCTTGAGCTCCTCAATGTTTCCCGGGGTCAACAGCTTTGCTACTTATCTCGCTATCGTAGATAGTCTCATTACTTTTGTGTCAGACGGACAGATCGCTGCGCAGGCGTAGACTCCTTTTATTGTTGCAACATTCTGGGAGGGGGCGGGGCAGAACTGATTGCGCATGCATCTCATTGGCTGCGCAACCACGGGAATTGTAACAAAAACAGTGACCCATTGGAAAGGCGCTCCGGGAGTCCTTGTGCGCAGACGCGGGTGACGGTACACTCCTCCAAACCGGCTGTCGCCCTAGAGTAGGTCAGTTCTGCAGATATCGCCTCTCCCTATTCATTCAGGATACCCCCTTGTGTATCTTTTTTTTTAAAAAGCGCCGTTACCGTGTATACCTTTTGATGCGCACATCTATTTGTCTATATCTTTCTATTTAGGGCATTAAGTGGATCCGCTGCTACGGAGGGAGAAATGTCAGCAACGATGTATATTCTGTCCACTCTGGGAGGTTATGTGCTGTCCTCGGCTTTGCTCTTCAAGTGCCCAGGGTTGCTGCACAAAAAGAAGAAACAGAGCTTCAGGAGCCGGCATATCTCACACCGCGGAGGTAAGATAAACTGCCTCTCCCCACCTGAGCGGATCTTGGTAAAGACTGTAAGGCTCCTTCTGCGTTATTAAAATTTCTACGGGGTGCTCACTCAAGGGGTTTTATATAGTCAGTAATTGCTGCTCTTGTACAATGACGATCGTTGCGTGTTTTTTGTGTGTGTGGTGCGTTAGGATTCGAAAGATTTTTCCAAAAGCGTTCTGGTTGTCACTTTCAGACAATATTCTCTCCCACACCCTTCGAAATCCGCCAGCAACAAACTCTCTCCCGCACATATACTTTTTTTAATCCAGGGTGAATGAAGAACTCTCTCCCCGCGTCCCGTCACTGTCGGCTATTTCTTTGTCACCAGGCCAATTTAAAACGGTCTTGACCTTCTCTCTTTACGGACCATTAGAATATTAATTGACCCCTTACTACTTCAAACTCGATTTTCTCAAGCTTCTCCAATCAGCGGTCGACGCCACGCTGTCTGCCGAAGAATCTAATGAGAGATTGTGAAATCAACCTGTCCCAGACCGTGTGTACAGTATGCACCGTCATGGTGTGTGCCCAGATATCATCCGAGGATGATTGAGTCAGTCGTCAGAGGCGAGAATTCTCGGGAAATAATTTGAGATTTCTCCTAGGTCCTCGCCTCCACTAAAACTTCAGGATAGTCTGAGGTCACCTGTCATAGGTTTAACCTTGATGTTTTCGAAACGGTTCAGTTGCTGTAACCAGTATACAGCCATACAGGACTATCCCACATTTGTGTTTCTTCAGACATTCTCAAGTGGGTTGGCTGCAGTTGGTCTCCGTACCTCTTGGCTAGGCTGGGGAGAGGAAGGGGAATTGGTCAATTAGACATTTCAGGCCTGAATCTGCCCTCCCTGTGAACTGCAGTCGAAAATGAGTCCATCAGCAAGAAGTAAGGCTTCAGTGTTGCAGTGTGTTTAAGGTCTGGTTGTGCTTCTGTTTTGCCAATGTGACATTGGGGAGCTTAACATGGAATTGGAGAGCATCAATGAGTTGCAGACCAATGCTCAGAAATGAGTAGATGCTGAGTAACAGAAGAGAAAATTAGCAGAGTTGTTGCAAGATTTTATCAACATGGTATGTTTTAAAACATCATAACTGGGAAAAGGGTTTTGGGTGGTTATGTGGTCACAGAGTGGTAGATGTGATCTATATGGATTTTCAGTAAAGTATTCAACAAGGATTGCCATGGGAGACTGGTTAGAAGGGTAGAACTCCTGGAATACAGGGAGAACTAGCTGCTTGAATACAGAACTGGCTAGAAGGTAGAAGAGAGGGTTGCTTTTCAGACTGGAGGCCTGTACATAATGCTGTGCCACAAGGATTGGTGCTGGGTCCACTGCTTTTCATCATTTATCAGTGATTTGGATGTAAACATAGGTATGGTTTGTACGTTTGCAGATGTCACCAAAATTGGAGGTGTAGTGGACAGCAAAGAAGGTTACCTCGGTGCATCATGATCAGATGGGCCAAAGGGCTGAGGAGTGACAGGTGGAGTTTAATTTAGATAAATGTGAGGTGCTGCATTTTGTAAAAGTGAATCGGAGAAAGACATGTTCATTTAATGGTAAAGTCCTGGAGAGTGTTGCCAAATAAAGGGACCTTGGAGTGCGGGTTCATAGTTCCTTGAAAGTAGTGTCGCAGGTAGATAGAATAGAGAAGAAGGCGTTTGGCATGCTTTCCTTTATTGGTCAGAATATTGAGTATAGGAGTTGGGAGTCATGTTTCACCTATATAGGACATACTGCAACACTGAAATACTGCATGCAATTCTGGTCTTCCTATTGGAAGGATATTGTGAAATTTGAAAGGGTTCAGAAAAGGTTTACAAGGCTGTTGCCAGGGTTGGAGGATTTAAACTACAGGGAGAGGCTGAATAGGCTGGGCTGTTTTCCCTGGAGCATCGAGGCTGAGGGGTGACCTTTATAGAGGTTTACAAAATCATGAAGGGCATGGATAGGGTAAATACCCAAGGTCTTTTCCTTGGGTTGGGGAGTCTAGGACTAGAGGGCATAGGGTGAGAGAGGAGAAGTTTAAAAGGGATCCCAGGAGCAACGTTTTCACATGGAGGGAGGTGTGTATATGCAATGAGCTGCCAGAGGAAGTGTGGGGACTGGTACAATTGCAGCATTTAAAAGGCATCTGGATGGGTATATGAATAGGAATGCTTTAGAGAGATTTGGGACCAGATTAGGTTTGGATATCTGGCTGGCATGGACGAGTTGGACCGAAGGATCTGCTTCTGTGCTGTACATCTCCTTGACTGTCTAAGTATGGAGCTCTAGGATCTTAGAAGACTTAGTGGTGGAACAGACTAAGGAGGTTGGTGATTTATAAAATGCCAACAGAGCATCCATAAAGGTTAAATACCTTTTTGAGGTTTAGAGATTGAGAGGGCAGTGTAATTGTTTTTTTTAAACATGAGGATCTGTTTGTCTTTTCTCCTGTCCTCCTTTCGGAGGGTTGGAGTTGCTTGGATTGGTCAACACTATTGACCAATGTGCTGCAGTAGCCTTCTGTAGGAAGACTGACCAGGAGATATGACTGACGGCAGGCAGTAAGAATGGGTATATTGGAGGAATTTACAGGCTAATTTCAAAACCTTTTGACGATGTTGTGAATGCAACCTCTGTGGGCAACAATTAAGTCTGAAGCCCAGATGTCATTACCCACTGGATCACAACACATCCTGTCTGACATAAGGGTGACCATTTTAAATTGGAGACATGAGGGAATTGAACCACCATAGTTCAGCAAAGCAGGACCAGCAAGTGTGTGCAAGATAGGATGCGAACAGATTTTGAATGAACTGAAATCTGTGGAAGGAACTTGTCTCAAATACTTGTTGAAATGTTTGTATTTGTTGTCCAGATGATGGTAAACTTGAGTCTTAGCTTGTTTCTGCTTATTGTTTTAATGAGAGTTCCTGTCTGCTCAGTTTTCAGATCTCACCATTCCAGTTTTACACTTTCCCTTGAATGGTCCTGTTCTGTCGCCTGAGTTATTTATCTTTGCAGTTGTTTTTAGCCCTGGTGCCCATTTTTCACTGGGGGTCCAACATTGGCCTGATTTGATTGAACATGGTTTGTACCTCACTACTTTCCATTCAGGAGGGTATGAGCTGCACCTAAGCCTTTTGAGTTGTCTTGCATGTACGCTGAGGGTGGTAGAATTACCTGTGCTAAATTGTGCATCTCAACATACATCTATTATTCATGCACCAAGATCCATTCATATGCTGAGTGTGTAGGCTATTTGAGAATAGGAAAGGGCTGAATATAGGTAGTGAGCTTGCTGAAAGGCTGGGTTGCTTTTCCTGACAAATCCTGAAGAAGGGCTTATGCCCGAAATGTGGATTTGCCTGCTCCTCTGATGCTGCCTGGCCTGCTGTGTTTTTCCAGTACCACACTTTTCAACTCTGGTCTCCAGCATCTGCAGTCCTCACTTTCTCCTGACAAATCCCTATCCAAATAATCCTTTCCAAAACCAGTCCATCCCATAGAGATAAATAAGTCAGCACACACTGCGTGCTTTCCAATCAGTGTGGATCAATTAATTACCAGTCATATTCATTGAATTGTCATGTTAGGGACAATCTAAATTGTCAGGTTAGATGGACATAGTTTTGCAGGTCTCCTTGAATTGGGATGAAATTATACCAGCGTTCATGTTTTATCTCTGATTTGGAATCTGCCCCAACTTGCTGTGATATTTATAATCAAAGGCTTAGAGGTTTTGCAATGCATTAATTGCGTGCATGAGCTGTCTGGAATGGTGTTTTGTCATTGGGGTGAGTGAACTGGCATCAGTAAATTTAAGTGTGGTATTGTTGCATCTAGGCTTCGAGTTGGCTTATGGTGGGACCAGGGCAGCAGACAGGGTTTCTAAGTTGTCTGTTGTGTTGAGACTTTGAATATGTGCGCGCATTTGGGCTTCCCATTGGTATGGGTGTAGTCTTTCCCTTTGAAAGGTAGCCCATGTCTTGGGGAGAATGCGGCTTAGCTGCAAGAGGGAACAGTGAAATCTCAACCTGATAAGATGGGGTCCAAATAATGTCTTAATTATAATGAGGCCATCTCCTCTCTGAAGCCCAATTTGTAATCCCTTCAGTTGCAGTGAATTGCTGAACCAGGGCTGTGGTTATCAGTACTCAGTGCTTGCACTGATAGCTCTGCTGTGTAATCTTCTGAGTAATCATCAGTATCTTGAAGGATTATTTGCACATTTTGCTGATTCCAGTATTCCTGCCTGCCTTTGCTGTGAGAGATGCAATGTACAATTGCAGTTGCTTAATCAGCGTTTCAGCCAAATTGTGTGAAGTCTGACTTGGGCTTATGGATGGAAGGAATAAGGGTATGGTGGAGACAGAATAGCAATATTATTTTAGAACTAGTATCTGATTGGAATATAGAATGGAACAGAGTGGCAATTTCACAACGCACGATTTGTAAAGATTAAAAAAAAGGCTGTGACATGGTGTTGCTGGACGAGTAAACCAGAGATCCAGACTAATTATCCAGCAATGAATGTTCAACAACTGGGACATTTAAATTCAAAATTAATTAAATCTGAAATAAAAAGCTGAGCTATCAGTAAATGTGATGTTGAAATTACTGGGTTGTTGTAAAAGGTCTATCAGAGTCATCAATGCACTTTTGGGGAAGGAAATCTGCCAGCCTTAATTGGTCTGGCCTACTTGTGACTTAGACCTACAGTGATGTACTTTTAACTGCCCCTGAAATGACTGAGCCAGCCATTCAATTCGAGGACAGTTAGGGATAGGTGAGAAATGCTGCTGTTACTAGCTATGAACACATCCTGCGAAATAATAAAGAATAATTGGGAGCTTGCATCTAATGCAATTGGCTATCTGGTCAATCGTGTCTCCCCTGCCATTGCCCTTGCTTTGGAGACCATGCAGTGATGGTTTACCGAGTTCCTGGAATGATAGGGTTGTCCCAGAATTAGAAATTGAATAAAGTTTTTTGAATTTTTTGTTTAGATGAATGAGAGGTGACTTCCTTAAAGTATTTGATCCTGAGGGGTGGGTGCCAGTTTAAAATGATGCCACCATTCCTTCTACAGGAACTAGGTGAAAATCCAAGAGTTGCCTTTCCAGCAACACCATGGGGTAACAGCATCACATGGGCTGCTATGGTTCAAGAAAGCAGTTCTCCTTAAGGCACAATCAGGGATGGGCATTCAGTTTCTTAGTCAATCACAAGAATTAATGGCGAAGCCAGTGATTGATGCCCAGATGGCTGTTAGCTGTAGTTAATGTTAGCCAGACTAGCTAAGGATAGCGGTTTGCTTCTTTAAAAGACATTAGTGAACTAGATGGGTTTATCCGACAACTGGCAATGATTTTGTAATTATCAATACATTCTTAACTTCAGGTTTTCTTTTTATTGAAGTCAAATTCTACCATTTGGCATGGTGGGACTCGATCCAGGTTCCCAGAATGTTGTGTGGATCTCTGGATTAATAGTGTAGCACTAGTACCATTAGGCCATGGTTTCTTCAAACTAATGCTGACCCAGCCAGTGACTTTCACATCCCATGGAAAAATTAACACGTTTTTGAGGTTAATTGCAGCTGATCCATACTTGACAATTGATGATGCTAACACAGCACTTGACTCGGGCTCAGTCGTTAAGAGTGTGGTAGGTGGTTGAGAGCATTTTTGTTTCTTTGAAAGTTGCACAATAATGTGTGCTAGTTGTGATTGTGGGTTCTATCACAAGGATCAGTCAGCACTTCCAGATCTTCCATGGAATCAGATCCTGACGCTCAGTACAGATCAGCCGGCTGGAGACCATCTCCTGGGACTGTTGCACCAGCAAAGTCTTGACGGCATGGACACGGAGTGACTCTTTCCCCAGTTTGGACAGTCTCTTTGATGGAAGAAAAATTTTCCTTTATTGCATAGAGTTGTGAATCTTTGGAGTTGACTTCCACACACAGCTGTGGACACTTAGCCTTTTAAGTATATTCAGGACTGACAGTGGTTGATAGAACTTCAGGGACTTAGGAAACTGTGGAATGTGGGAATAGTGTGGAATGGGAGAAGAAAGTCATCTATGATCCCATCAAATGAAGGAGATGCTCAAGGATCTGAATAGCCTAATCCTGCTTTCATTTCTGATGTCTGTATTCTACTTCTTATGAACTCCGGTTATTCAAAGTCAGTTGTAACGCCAGCAGGCTGTCTGACTAAGCTCAACATGCCCTCTGTTATTAGTCATTTGATGCCTGATGGAGCTAGTTGTTCTTTTGCTTATTCTGGTTGAACTTGATAACATTTTGTGATTGTGATTGCAGATACCGGACACCAGGCCCAGTCAGAAGCTTTGTTTATGATTGCGGTGTGTCTTTTATCTATCCCCTCACCGATCAGGAAGAGGTCAAAGGCAGGTCACCTGGAATAATTCCATAAGTACAAGCACAATCTGTATATATAACATGAAGTGCCTTTTGAATGTAGAACAAAATGTCCCAGTGTAAATTTTGGGGCTGGTATGTTGCATTCCATCAGAGCAGTCTGAGTTGCTGTGAACAACATGTACTTTTGCATGTGTTGTAGCCTGAAACTATGGATCGTGTTGGGAGAGACTGTACTTTCATTCCATCATATGGCTGACCACATCTCTTCTGTTCTTAGTGCCTGCTATTGACATGAGTTGGCAGAATTTCCAGCTTGACATTTAACCTGTTTGACTGTATTGAATGCATCTCCCATTGCCATCATGTCCTGGAGTGGAGCTCGAATCCAGAGTTCTGACTCCAAGGCATGCACTCTTCCCCACTGCACTCGACCAGCATTTAATGTAGATTTACTGGGTGTAAAATGAAATAGTATCAATCAAGTCAGCTGTGTTAGGTGATGTGACAAAAGACAGTTCAGGATGTGGAATATGAAGTTTCTTTGAGGGAGAGTTGGGGAGCAGAGGGTTTTAAGGAGCAAGTTTCAAAGTGTGAGGACAGACATGGAACAAGTAAGAGTTTGGAATCTGAGGAAAGAAATATCTGGGGAATGGATCTGAAACTAGAGGAGCTTACAAGAAGCATGGGTAGCTGAGGCTATGCTATGCAAGGCTTTCAACATGACCCAGACACTTTAAATTTCAAATTTTGTGGAATCCAAGAGTCAATGAAGACAGGGTGGATGCAGCATTTGGAAGGAGTGAGATCAATATTATTGTATAGAACCTTAATTTTGTTTCTTTATACATCTTGCTCCCCATTCTTCTGACTGCAGACTGTATTGACTATCTAACTTTCCAGTACTGTACTTGGGAACATATAAAATTGGAAACTGTGTATTATGAGATTTTCTCACCTAGAAAGCAGCATTCCATCAGGATTCAGCTTTGTTGGAGAACCTTTGGGAATGGTTCTAAAGAAAAGGCATGGGCGAGCAAATGAGCAAATATTTCCCTCCAGACCAGACAATAATTCCTGTGGTATTCCCTCTGCTCCAAAAGGGGACCCAGCTCATTAACTGTCAATCTGTGTGCAGCTTCATAAATGGGAACAGCGACTCTTTGACCCATTGAGCTAGCTCCCTCATTCACAATTGATCTGTATCCTGTTCCCATTTACCCACCTTCTTCCCTTACCAAAGATTCTATCTATCTCTGCTCTGAAGATTTTAGAGAAAAATGGAGGGAGAATAAATATGAGCCTGTCCAGTCCTCAGAAGAGAGCAGGAATTAATAGGATTGCAAACACCATCGAGAGAGTCTGTCAGTAGAGTACAACACCAGAGCTAAAAGAGTCACATTGTGGGCAGGGTACTTAGACTTGGCATGTATTCCAAACTCTCAAATGCTGCAGTTCAGACAGAAGAGCAACAGCAGGCACATGAGAATGCTACTAACCATGGTTTCCCCTACAAGATCTACAAAAACCTGACTTGGAACTATATCATTTCTTTTAAGTGTTACTAGGTAAAAATCCTGGAGCTTCTGTTCTAACAGCACTTTGGGTCTGCCTACACCTCGTATGCACTACTGCAGGTCAAAAAGGTAGCTCACTACCACTTTTTTGAGGCAGTCAGGGTTGGTCAGTGAAGGTTAGCCCAGCCAGCGACAAGAAGATATATCTTAAGTTTGTTGTAGCTGCCCCATACTTCAGTAAGCCTGACAATGCTCATGCAGCACTTAGCCGAAGATCAGTCATTAAGAATGTAATAGGTGGTCAAGTGCATTTTTTTCTTTGAAAGTTGCACAGTAATCTATGCTAATTGTGACTATGGGTTTTGATCACTGGAATCAATCAGCAGTTCTAGGTCTACCACAAGATCCGATCCTTACACTGGATACAGATCAGCAAGGTTTGGCTGGAGTCCATCTCTTGGGAATTCAATTATTTAATATTTCAAGCCAAGCCAAAGCACTGTGATCAATCTTTTTAATTTAAATCAGATATGGTCTCCAGGCTCCTCGGTGTTTGTGTACAGTCAAAAGGGCCTGTTAAAGCATTCTTCACTGGAGGCTGACTATATTGTTTAGCCACGTGGGGAAGGAGCATCAACAGTTTACATTTATGTAGTGCCTTCAACACAGTCAAAAAGCCGAGTGCATTTCATTGAAGCGTAGAAAGCGACGTTTGACACTTAGCCATATCAGGTGAAATCAAGGCAAATGGTGAATAACTTGATTAGAAAGAATTTTAAAGGAGGTGTGAGGGAGGTTTATTGAAGGAATTCCAGAGCATTTAGCTGCTTAGACTTAGCGGCCACTATGGGTGAAACAAGGGCTGTGCAAGTGGCCAGATTCAGAGGAGCACAATATAATTGTGTGAATAAAATTATAAAAACAAGGGTGGGGCACTTTGAAAAGAAACATGCATTTCTTTATGGAAATGGCTAATCCAGGTGTAATTGTGTCAAAGAAAGATATGGATGGTGATAGGGCAGGCTGGCTGCCAACAAATCAAGAAAAGCCCTATAAATGCTTTACTCATCACAGATCCATATTTATATCATTGTTATATGATCAGGAGCTTGGTCATTGTTATATGATCTTGTTTACTTTGCTTTCCCTCCATCATCCAACTGTAGCTGGATTCACCTAACAGATTGATCTCCGTGTCTGATTATGGGAAGTGTGCAGAGAGATAGTAATAGAACATTATTTTCTCATTTGTGCGGTCACACAACTGTGAATGTATAAGTGAGGGTGTGTTTGGGGGAGGTGGACAATGAGACAGTATGGGAGAGTGGGAATGTGTGGTCACAATGCTGAAATCCTCATTCTTGAGAAAGATTAGCAGAATGTGGTCAAGGATATCTTTCAAAAAGCCATGAGATGTAACATGTTAAATATTGAATCCTGCAAACTATGAACATCCCCAAGTTCAATTGAAGAATTAATTACCTCTGCTCAGGAGCAGCAATTGAAGCTCTGGGGAGAAACATTAGAACTTGGTTTTATATTGAATCTTTCAGGGCTTCCCAAAGCTCTTTACAAGCAGTGAAGTACTCTTTTTCAAGTGTAGTCACTGTTGTAATGTCAGAAACGCATCAGCCAGTTTACACACAACCAGATAATGTTTTAATGATGCCAATGAGGGTGAAATATTGACCCAGTCTCCAGCGAAGCTCTGTTGCTGCACCCCTTCAAAGTTTAAAAATAAATTTCAATTTCCTGTTTGAAGCATCTAAAACTGCAAGGGTCTTTAATCGGTTACCAGCCCTCTAAACTTAAAATGTATTGAGAAGCCAGTAAGAGAAAGAAAGCTGGAGATAATGACCCAGGGAAATTGCAAGTATGCTGCTAGCATGAGTTGATTTTTGTCTTTCTACCCTTGTACAGTGCATAGTAGGAGAGGGCTGACCTTTACTGGTAAACCAAAGGCCCACGCTGGAATTCTGGCAAAATGAGTAAAAATCCTACCACGGTAGCTGGTGGAGTTTAAACTCCAAAAGTTAATTCTGACGTAAACACAAAAAAAAACTGCTGAAATTGAATCTCAGAAATAATAAAGGAAATTGCTCGAGAAACTCAGCAGAAACACAAATGGAAATTGCTGGAAAAGCTCAGCAGGTCTGGCAGCACCTATGAAAGTGGTTTTGGGGAGAGGTGGTATCACAGTCATAATATCACTGAACCCATGATCCAGAAACTCAGACTGATGCATTGAGGCCATGGGTTTGAATACCAGCATGGTAGATTATTGAATTGAATTTAAAAACTACTCTAATGGAGATCGTGTACCGTTGGCAATATTTGTAAAAAAAAATCCATCTGGTTCACCAGTGTCCTTTTTGGGGAAGGAAATCTGCCATCCTTAGCCACTGTGTCCCCCATATGACTCCAGACACTCAGCCTTGAGTGCATTTATAAAAGCCAATTGCTTCAAGAACAATTAGAGGTGGACAAAATTGCTGACCTTGCCTGTAATGCCCAAGTTTCACGTAAAATGTTTTTAAAGTGAGCATTGAGTATAATGTGACCCCTCTTTTGAAAGAGTCCTGCAAGAAAAAAAATCAGATTTTGTTCCCCCCCTTTCCTGCTCAGTTTTTCCTGAGCTTTCTGTTTGTATTACAGCATAAAAGCTAGTCTCAAATAACGTGTAGGAAACTGCCAGGTGGTCACTTAAAAACCTAAGTTTACTGATGACTTTAAGGGACCCTAAACCCAGAGCAATGAGTTTTGCTCTTAACTGCCCTCAAATCATATGAAACTGTTGCAGACAATAGCAGATGGTGAAATTTGAATTCAGTTTTTAAAAATCTTGAATTAGAATTGAAATTGAAAGGAGTACTGTGAGCAGTTTTGGTTCCCTTAAGGAAAATGTGATTTCATTGGTGACAGTTCAGAGAAAGTTCACTCTGATATGGTCAAAGGCTAAACAGGTTGGGACTCTACTCACGAGAATTGAGAAGAATGAGAGGTGATCTCATTAAAGCGTAGAGGATTCTCAAGGGGCTTGACAGGGTAAATGCCAAGAGGATGTTTTCCCTCATGAGAGAGCCTATGACCAGAGGACATAGTTTCAGTAAGAGGGGCACCAATTTATGAATGATATGAAGAGGAATTTCTTGGAGAAATTACCGGTGGTTTGGAGGGGGGGATAATATTTGTGTGTATACTTAAAACTGAGATTCTGGAATCACTGGTTATGGGGAAGGGGTAGGAAAATGAATGCAATGTCATGATCCTTTTGTGAATGTGAAATAGACTTGAGGGGCTGAATGGCTTATTTCTGTTCTGAATTTCTTATGGTCTTATCAGACAAAAGATTGCAGTGGTTCAAGAAGGTAACTAACCAGACCTGCTTGAGGGCAATTAGAGAAGGACACATCCCAAAAAGAACAAATTTTTTAAACAAATTCAATACAAGCAGATATTGGAAATCTGAAATGCAAACCAAGCGCTGGAGAAACTCACTAGATATGGCAGCATCTGTGTTTCAAGTCTAATGAGTCTACTTTTGGGTGTGAAGTTTGCTGGAAAAGTAATGGCTTTTCTGATGAAACTATTTCCCACCTTTTTTAAACAAGTGGAACAGATGGTAAGGGTTCCCAGAGCAAAACATTTGCAGACTGGTCTGCAGTGCTCTGGTGAATGTTTGGAATTACACCAGTTGCTGCCTTATTTGTTTGCTGATTTTGTATGTCTTCCCAGCTTCATGAGATTGATTACAACTTTTATCTTCATTTGTCATTGCCTTGGTAAGTTAATTCTCCCCTGTGCAGCCAGTGGTCATGTAACTGGTTGTTTTGTGGTTTAAACACTATGATTTTGCTTATGTGTTGCTAAATGGACCAGGCACTGCAATTCTGTACCACAGTGTCATATTTCAGCAGTGAACACTGTTTGAAACCAGTTGTAACCTTTTCAGTCATTTTGGTGACAGTTGTTTTTAAATTTTCCCCAGGATGTTTCTGTTTCAAACACCATCACCTGCAACGTCCCCATCCTGACTTCAAACTGTATCATCTGTCCTTACTGTCATTGGGTTGAAATCCTGGAATTCCCTTCCCAAGGTCTACCTACACCCCAAGGTCTGTAGTAGTTCGAGAAGGCAGCTCATGAACACCTTCTGAGGCAATTAGGATTGGATAATAAATGCTGACGCATCCCACGAGCAACTTTTTTTAAAAACAAAATTCCATTATTGAGATTACCCCTGCAAGACCCGTTGGGAATCACAAATTAATTTCCCAATGGAGCTTGAGTGTGAAGTCCCTTGGATGTGGGCAATGGCCTGCCCATACAGAACTCATCATCTTTGCCCTCAATAACATAAAACCAAAGGTTTTGTGGAGCACAGGGAGTGTTTTAACTAAGCCAGAAGGCTCAGGTTCATGTCCCACTTGCTCCAGTGATAACATTTCTCTGAGCAGGTTTATTGGAAAACCTCTATAAAGCAGACCCAAAGGCTCTTGAAGTTCAGTGGTAGTGTCCCTACCTTTCTTCCAGAAGGCCTGGGTTCATATCCCACCTACTCCAGCAGTGTGTGACACCACCTCTGAGCAGGTTGATTTGTAAATCTTTAAAGCAGACCAAGGATTCTTGTGGCACAGTGGTAGTGTTGCAATCTTTGAGCTAGGAGACCTGTGTTCAAGTCCCACCTACTTCAGGGCTGTATTAATATCTGAAAAATTGATTAAAAACAGATACATTAAAATAAACACTATCCTATGTATGCCACAAGTAGTAGCTCTGTTACCATATTCAACAATAAAGGTTTTCCTTTCCAGTTGGGTTTCATGTGTTATTACAGTTATCTTTCAGTTTCATTTTCTGGAGAGGCTGGATACAGGTGCACACTCGCTCACTCCCATGTCCACACTATTTCTCCTTCTCCAGGCAACAACCACACCCTGGGAAAGAAAACAAAACCTGCAACGGAATCCAACAATACAAACTGCATCACTTAACCTTGTCTGCTGTGCTGCATAGATAAGACCTCAAAGAAGGTGATGTCAATAGACAATAGGTGCAGGAGTAGGCCATTCTGCCCTTCGAGCCTGCACCACCATTCAATATGATCATGTCCTAAGATGTGTAACAGCCACTGAAATATTATAAGAAGCGTAGAAACCAATTTGCCCACAGCTTCCGCAGACTCCAATGCAATAATTAATCACTTGCTTGTTGTGGTATGGATGGAGATATAAATCTTGGCCAGGATTTTCCTGCTTTTCTGCCTGACTGTGCCAAGGGCTCTTTTAAGATCACCCAAGAGGCCAGCCAGTCAGCCTCTACTTTACATCTCATTATAAAGGCAGCATCACTAATAGTATAGCACACCCTCAGTGCTGTACTGGACTGTTGGACATGAGTTTGTGTTCAAGTGTATAATTTGCGGATCAAACTGGCTCAAGGTGAGCATGCAATGGTTTAAATTAAAACTTTGTGTTCCAGCTTTGAAGGGCAGTGGCTTGTTTTGTCGGAAGTGACCTGGTAGGATTGTTTTGACCAGCCATACGCCATCAGTGACCAAACTGTCATCTTCAATGAAAGCTAATGCTCAGCTCTGAATGTTGAAGTGTCTCCATTTTCCCTTTCAACAGGTGCAGGAGAGAACCTGGAAAACACAATGGCGGCCTTCAGGCAGTAAGCAACACCAGCTCCATGCTGGGTCTTTCATTCTGTAATTTGATATGAGCGTGTAATGGGACACTGAAGTGACTTCACCTTAACATCTGGTACTTGGGGGAAGGCTTTTATCTGAGTGATCGGTGCAAGCAGGGAGGCATAGCACAAAGTATCGAGTGGGGTTGAGATCACAACACAGGTAGAATTTGTGGATGGGTTCAGGATCACAGGGTTTGTCTCTGACATGCTGGGGGTTCAGGGTCAACTACTGACAGGCAATATTTGTGTCAAGTCAGAAATCGATAGTGGTTAGCCACAGCGTGGTAAGATCCAGTGCTGGCAAAATTGTGCCTGGAGATCATTAAACTGAAGTTATTTTGAAGATGGTGAGAGGGAATAAGGAACCCTGTATTGGGCCCTCCACCAATGTTACTCTTCAGCTGACAGGTGTGAGTTTGTAGAGACCAGACCGGACCTCCAGATGGCAGTTGGAATTGGGCACGATCAGGGCACAAGCCAAATTTTGAGGCACTGGCACAGTTTAGGATTCATGCTGTGAGGATAAACTTGCTTCCAGTTCTGAAGAAGGGTCATGGGACATGAAACATTAACTGATTTTTCTCCACAGATGTTGTCCGACCTGCTGGGCTTTTCCAACAATTTTTCTGTTCTTTGTTTTCTTTTGATTTTTATTTGGAGCCACACTCTGGCAGCACTGCCCCCTGGTGGAGATTCCCCCAATCTATTTATGATGAGTGCAGGTAATTCTTCTATAATGCAATGGTTGTGTTCTTGTGCAACCCCAATCATAGAAAAGTTGTGCTTTAGAAACAGCACTTAGTGTTGGCGAAGTAATCACATTACAGACAGCACATTTATTAAAAGTTCATACTTTAGAAAGTGTACCCAATTCATCAATCACGTTAGTGAATAAGAGTTAGTGAAATGTGCAGTATAGCAGAACAACCTATAGTTAATGGACTTGAAACAATAACATTCTCTCTTCACAGATGCTGCTAGACGTGCTAAGTTTCTCCAGCCGTCTGTTTGTCCCAGATGTAAGATTCTGTGACACTTGACAACCCAATGCTTTAGTTTAAAATAAAGCAAAAATAAAAATCCCTGACTCTCCATCCCCCCAAACACTTCCTCCCAGAGATCCAGACCCAAGTTGCTGGAAACTGACCAGATCCTACTCCTGGGTTCTTCTCTCCATTCCCCACCCTTTCAGGCAGCTCCATTCCTGCTGAGGGAGAAGAGAAGCTGGCCACCGATCAGGGAGAGTTGCAGTCACCAGCCACAAGCAGAAGAGTTAACACAAGCCAGTTTCCTGCATCACTGCCTGGGCTGGCCCTGTAGGATTCCATTTGAAAGCATGTGTAATCTTGCCCTCTGCTTTAGTGTATTTGTATAAACTGGTCTCTCGTGACAGCAAGATTCTAATCTTTAAACTGCAAGGTAAATGAGTCCATTGTAGAAAGCAAGTAAAATGAGTATCTGGGAACCTTCGGACTGTAGTCTGAATGATTCCTGCATTATGCCAATTGATGCTTCTCTTGTGCCCCTCGGATTAATTTGAAGGGTAGAACAGTTTACTATGGGTTCAAAAGTAATATTTGCACACTGAGGTAGGCAAAGAGAGCTAGTCCCCTTGAGCAGTATTGTCAATATTTGACTTCTAGCTGGAGTGCACTCTGTGGTTAGAATCTGAGGGTGCCAGATGAGACCATTCAGTCTATTCATTCATGTTGACTCTTTGAAGGAGTTATCTAATTAGTCCCACTTGCCTTGCAATTATGCAATTTTAATTCGTTTACAAATATTTCCAGTTGAAATTGCAATTGGAATCAGTTTTCACCACGAAAGCAGGCTGCATATGCCAAATTGTAACTTGTTTTGTACCAGTGATGAGGGGGAAAAAAATCTTCTCACTCAGCAAGGAGTTAGGGTCGAGAATGCACTGCTTGAAATTGTGGTGGAGACGGGTTCATTTGAGGCATTGAAGAGGGGCATTAATATGATTTGGATAGTAATAGTGTGCAGGGCTGTGAGGAAAAGGGCAGGAGATTGGCAGCACGTAATAGAACTGGTACAGGCACAATGGACCCGAATGGCTGTAACAATTCTGTCAAGTTCAGGTCATTGTTTTTCAAACAGTTTCTCTCTCTGACACCATTTCAGGTGTTTGAATCAACATGACTGCAGAGTTGGAAGAGCCAGTCATGGGGGTTGAGGTTACATCCAGTCATTTAAAAACTTTTATTCAAATTGACCCATAGTGTGTGATATATTTGTCATAAGATTATAGCTCAGACTGCATGTTTTCTTGTATTATACCTGATAAATAATGCATTCCCAGAGAATGGGTGGTTAGAATTCAGACTTCAGCATAAAATAGAGGTGCCTGTAATGAAAGCATTGTCTCCTCACCCTGTTCGCCACCTCCCTCCTGAGGGCCAACTTGTGATTGTCACTGGCTCAAATTTGAGGCACCAGAATGGAGCCAGCTCCGTTGATGTCTCAAATAATCAGTGGAAATTGCCCGAGTGGGGATGGGACATCTGTCAGAGTTGGCATTTGCTCAGTTTGGAAATGCTCCTGATGTATGGTAGTCAGACTACTACGACCACTAGGACTCAATAACACACAAACCAACAACCACTCTCAGACAACAACTCACCAGAATGAAGGACCCGACACCCAGCACGAGCAAAACCAACGTAGTGTACAAAATCCCATGCAAGGACTGCACAAAACACTACATAGGACAAACAGGAAGACAGCTAACGATCCGCATCCATGAACACCAACTAGCCATGAAATGACATGACCAGCTATCCTTAGTAGCCACACACTTAGATGACAAGCAACATGAGTTCGACTGGGGCAACACTACTATTATATGACAAGCCAAACAGCGAACAGCCAGGGAATTCCTAGAGGCATGGCACTCATCCACAGATTCAATCAATAAGCACGTCGACCTGGACCCAATATACCGGCCACTGCAGCGAACAGCTGGAACTGACAACCGGAAGCGGCAGAGACAAACCACTATAAATGCCGGAGGAAACATCACAGAAGCGCTTCACAGGAGGCTCCCAAGCACTGAGGATGTCACCTAGACAGGGGACGAAACATTTGCAACACAAATTCCCAGCTTGGCGAACAGAACCACAATAATCTCATCTTCCCTGTGTGTCCTTTAGTACGACCCTCCTGCCAGTGAAAACAGTCTCCCCTTTTGCCTCTGACAACTTCCAAATGTTTTGAACTCCTTTTGAGTTGAAAAGGTCAAGAGGTAATCTGAAAGATATTTAAAACATGAAAGCGCTGGATGCGTTAAATAGGTGAGGCTGTTTTCTTTAGCTGAAGGATTTATTTTAAAAAAAAGGAGATGGTGGCATAATGGTTTTGTCACTGGACTGGTAATTAGAGGCCTAGATCAATACTCTGGGGTCATGGGTTCAAATACCACGATAGCAGCTGAATTCAATGAATAAATCTGAGATATAAATCTTGTATCAGTGACAGCTGAATCAGTTATTGTAAACAAAACACCATCTTGTTTACTTGTGCGTTTTAAGGAAGGAAATCTGCCATCCTTGCCTACATGTGACTCTAGACTTACAGATGTGTTGACTGTTAACTGCTGCCCTCCAAAATGACTAAGCAACCCTCTCAGTTCAAGATAAATTGGGACAAATAACAATTGGCATCTCTCCTTTGGAATTCCAGCTTTCTTTCAAGCTTACAGCTTGAAGGTGATTGGAAAAAGAATCAGAGCTGACACAAGGATAAATTTTTTTACTCACAAGTGGCTCGAATTTGGAATGCAGAGCCTGATCAGGTGCTGGATAGAATTTGTGGATAGCCTTCAAAGGGGTTTGTATAAATATCAGAAGGAACAAAGATTGCCAGAATGTACAGATTGAGGAATGTGGTTAACTAGATTTGTTGAAAATTCAACAGGCTGAAGGGCCTCCTTTAATCCTATATTTTTACAGGATCAATTGTCTTGCAGTGTCAGGACTTTTAGCAAGAGTACCAATGTAATGATAACATCTATACTGTATGAAAGGAGAGTGCTGAATTAATGACAAGTAGACTCCTCTGAGACACTAAAACAGCTCTCTTCTTTGCAGACCGAAAGAACACCGACTGTATCAATGCATCAAATAGGTGACAGCCATTCATTTATCCAGTCAAGGCATTGCCATATCAATCAACTAACCTGGTTAAAGTTTGTAGTTAACTGTCAGTGATCTAACTGGTGTATCCTCTGGAATTGCCTCCACCAGTCAATCAATCAGTGTGCTTTGACATATTTTAGCAAATTTTCTTGATGAATGTAAGATAGAGATTTGACTGTCCTCTCCCTCTCCCTCTCTCCCTCTCTTTTTCTCCCCCTTCTTCTCTTCTCTCTTCCTCTTTCTCTCTCTTTCCCCCCCCCCCCCCCCCCCCCATGCATTGCTGTGTATATGATTCTATTAAATTTCCCTTTGACCTTCTCTGTTTCAAGGAGAGTAATCTTAGCTTCTATAGTTACTACACTTAGCTGAGATCCCTCGTCTCTAGCCCCTTTCTAGTGAATTTCTTGTACAATCGCTCCAAGGCCTTGACATATTTTCTAATGAGTGCTGTTTAAAATCTTAATCAGTGATTTATAGAAAAATTAACATAACTTCTTTCCTTTTGTACTCTAGCTGTCAATTAAGGAAAAATTAATACTTTTCTAACAGCGTTATCAACTTGTCCCTCACATTCTCAGAACTAACTCTGTTACAGAACCTAAATTCACAGTCGCCTGTCAGCTTCAACTCGTCTGAGCTTCTGTTTCCTTAATTTTCCAAAAGGCATTGTTATCTGCTCCTGTGATGCAAAAATGGAAGCTATACTTACTTTTAACAGAGCTCTCCCGCAAAGCAGCACTTCCAAAAAAAGGGACTATCGAGTTAGTCATATGATGTGTCAACTCTGACCTCGCTGCTACCACACACACTCGAACATAATGTGGGATTTGGCCGTTCCTTTGCTTTTCTACGCACCCTGGACTGTCCTTAACACAATCTTTCAATAACAAACGTGAATGAGGTTCTAAGACAGGCCTTCTAAATTTCCATGGCAACACTGCGCTTCCTCTTTTCTAGTGCTAGGACTTGCTTGTCCTGCATTGTTTTTTATAATATGTATTTTTATTGCAAAAAGAACATTTTAAAGATTATTTTACAAAATTACATATATAATACAAACCAGTATAAGCACCAATATAAAATTAAATAAACAAATAAAATTAAAAATAAAACAAAGGAAAACGAAAACTCAACTAACTGCTAATCTGTTGTACAAACAGCCAAAACATAAAATAGGATATCCTACATTACCAACAGTAAACAACAAAGAAATTAGATAACTAGATACATGCTCAATAGATTTACATCAAGTCATCATAAAAACTCATTTATACGGGATTCCTCCTCCCGGGAGGCCCCGGAGCCAGCCAGAACCATTACCACAGCTAAACAAAGCCCTGGACGATATGGCCGAGATACGTCTATTATAGTTCAAAAAGGGCTGCCATATTTTATAAAGTAATTCTGTTTTTTTGGTGCCCCATATTTGAGGTAGTCAAGGGCGAATATTCCATGACTATCCTGTGCCAATTCAGAAGTCCTGGGGGGGCTTTCAGCTACCCAATTCACTACAATATTTTTCCTTTTGCAAAAGGAGAGGATGGTAAATAATTTCCTCCCATGCACATCCAAGGGGGGAAATCTGAAGAGCCCAAAAGCAGGGACACTGGATCGGATCCAATCGAATCTCTGTACCCAAGATCTCTGTCAAGGCATTTGTTACTCTATCCCAATATCTACGGATCTTATGGCTTGTCCATAGACAATGTGTGAGAGTGCCAACTTCTATTTTACATTAGGACACATTGGGGATGCTCCTGCCTTTTGTGTTGTTCAGGTGCTATATGAGCCCTGTGAAGTATCTTTAATTGAATAGCCTGAGTTCTATTACAGAGAGATCTTTCTGACATTTTTCCAGATGTTCTCCCACGTTTCTAAAGAGATTTCCAACTTTAATTCTTGGTTCCAGGTTCTATGTAATCGTTCTATGTCCTTCGATACCTTATCGCAGAGTGAGCGATAGAGTACTGACTGAGGGTGGCCCCATCAGCCATAGCATTCTACTATTCCTATCCAATTTGTAGGGATTGACTATCAGTGTGGTCTTTTGTATAATGTCTCCTATTTGAAAATGCCAAAAAAAGGTCCCTGTTAGGCAGATCAAACCTCTGGTGCAACTGCTCAAAGTACATCATAACCTCCCCACTGAACAGGTTTCCCAAGCAGGAGATACCTCTGGACTTCCAAGTTTTAAATGTAGCATCTGTCAGCCCTGGCTGGAATCCCAGTGCTCCCACTATAGGGATTATAAGGGGAGATTTTTTGCAGGTTACCTTAATCTTGTCGCATTATCCTCCAAGCTTTAATTGTATTTAATACAATAAAGTTTATACAATAGTCCATAATAGCTCTCATCTTGTCCATAAATAAAAGATTGATGAGCGAACATTTTGCTTGGGATGTCTCCATATCTAACCAGACTGATTGTGGGTCACAAGAAACCCGAAACGTCGAATTTCCTGTTCCTTGGATGCTGCCTGACCTGCTGCGCTTTAACCAGCAACACATTTTCAACTCTGATCTCCAGCATCTGCAGACCTCACTTTTTATCACAAGAGACCTAGTCAGTTACATAAGGTAATAAGGACCTCAATTGGTACCTCCTGAAATCGGGAAAGTCCAGTCCTCCCCTTGTGGGAGCTGCAGCTTTTCTAATTTGATAAGGGGCTGTTTATGATTCCAAATAAAGGAGCTGAGCCAGCCGTAAAGCTAATGCAACGCCTGTCTCGTCATCATCAAGGGGAGCATTCTCATCGTATATAGAAGACTAAGTAGGATATTGATTTTTGACTAAGGCTACTCTGCCTAATGAGGATATTGGGAGATATCCCCAGCGTTGAAGTCCTGCCTCATTTTCTCCAGTAAGTGTACATAATTGGCTTTACACAACTGACTAAATACTGGAGTGATAAAGATACCGAATTATAGAAAATCCTCTAGTGACCACCGAAGGGGAAAACAAGATCCATCCAGTAAGTCAGATATACTGGCAAGACCTCCCAATGGCATGGCCTCCAATTTCATAGTAAGAAGTGATTTCTGCAGATGCTGGAGATCAGAGCTGAAAATGTGTTTGCTGGTTAAAGCTCAGCAGGTCAGGCAGCATCCAAGGAGCAGGAGATTCGACGTTTCGGGCAAAAGCCCTACATCAGGCTTTTGAAACGTCGAATCTCCTGCTCCTTGGATGCTGCCTGACCTGCTGCGCTTGAACCAGCAAACACACTTTCAGCTCCAATTTCATAAAATCGATTTTGTAACCTGAGAACATAGCAAACAGATTGACCACTTGAATTAAGTGAGGCACAGATATCAAAGGATCACTTAAGAAAAGGAAGACCTCAACCGCATAGAATAATTTTGTGCTTGCCTGATCCAACCCTCTGAGCAGTTATATTAGGGTCAGTTCGTATGGCTTCCGCTAGTAGTTCAATCATTAGCGTGAATAATAGTGGTGAAAGGGGACATCCCTTACAACAGCCCCTGCCGACACAAGCTATCCGAGCCTAAACCGTTGATCACCGCTGCTTTGGGATCATTATATAATACTGAAACCCGTTTAGTAAACACCTCTCCAACATGAACCTTTCTAGCATATAAAAATATGGCCGTTCTACCTGATCAAATGTCTTCTCTGCGTCTAGGGAGACACTAAACCCGGTATGTTGATGTGCTTTTATCATATTTAAGACCCTTCTAATATTATTAGTTGATCTGTGACCAGACCCACTGTCTGGTCCTCTTTTACAATGTATGGTAAGACCCTTTCCAATCTAAATGCTAACATTTTTGAAAGAGTTTGTGAGAAGATTTGTAGCTCGGGTGCTCGTTGTTGCGGTTCTGTTCGCCGAGATGGGAGTTTTTGTTGCAAACGTTTCATCCCCTTTCTAGGTGACATCCTCAGTGCTTGGGAGCCTCCTGTGAAGCGCTTCACCGGAGGCTCCCAAGCACTGAGGATGTCGCCTAGAAAGGGGACGAAACGTTTGCAACAAAAACTCCCAGCTCGGCGAACAGAACCACAACATTTTTGAAAGAATTTTGAAATCCACATTTAACTAGGATCTGGATCTATATGAAGACCAATCTTCTGGGGCTTTCCCTTCTTGAGAATGAGAGAAATATTTGTTTCTCTCAATGAGGGCGGGAGGCAACCATGACTGTGTGAGTAATTATACATATTTATGAGTGGCTCAGCCAGTTCCTCTAGGAATTTGTGAAAGAACTCAACCTGGAATCCACCTGGCACAGGCGCTTTGCCACTCTGAAGCTACCTAACCACTTCAATTGTCAATGAGGCATTCAAGATCGACACCTGTCCTGAGGTTAGTCCTTGAAGATCCAAATTTTTAAAGAAGGATTTCATCTTCCCAGTTCTATCTTCACAGTCCTGCGACTTACACAGTCCAAAATAGAACTTTCTAAAGGCTGTATTGATCTTTTTACAGTCACAAGTCAAGGTACCAGCACTTTCTCTCATGGATGTAATGGCTTGGGGAGCTTTTTTCCTTTCTGGCAAGGTATTCAATTAATCTCTGCTTTGCGAATAATATTTCCCTCATTGCTGTTTGGATAAGTGCGGTATTCAAAGCTGCGCTAAGGGCTGTGATTCTTTGTAGCTTAGTCATGGAGGGCCTGTCAACGTACACTGTCTCAGCCAACTTCAGGTGAGCATTGAGCAGGCGCTGTTGCTCTCCTTTTTTGTCTTTGCTGGGTCACAGAATATGAGATGACCATGCCTCGCGCATATGTCTTTGTGGTCTCCCACATCATCGAAGGGTTACTAGCCATACCTGAATTAATTTCCCACAAGGATTTGAATTCTTGCGAAAAATACTTTTATGAATTTGCTATCCTTCAATAAGAAAGGATCGAAATGCCAGTGTCGGGGGCCTATCCCATCATCCCTAGTCTTGACTTCCATATATACTGCGGCATGATCAGAAATAGCTATATTATCTATTTTACAGGACAGTATCAAATTCAGAAGGGTCGAGGGGGCAACGGACATATCAATTCTGGTATGGCACTTGTGTGGGTTAGAATAGAAAATGAAGTCTCTACCCTGGGGATGGAGACCTCCCCGTACACCTACTAGTCCTAGCTCTTTATTCAGATCTGCCAGTTGTCCAAATCTCGGATATACCTGTAGTGCTTCTAGGTATCCTATACATCGCTGGGTCAATAATACGGTTAAAATCTCCCCCT
This sequence comes from Hemiscyllium ocellatum, assembly GCF_020745735.1. Lineage (NCBI taxonomy): Eukaryota > Metazoa > Chordata > Chondrichthyes > Orectolobiformes > Hemiscylliidae > Hemiscyllium > Hemiscyllium ocellatum. Next base: position 8,300,420 of record NC_083431.1, on the reverse strand, counting down.
ATAATTGTACAGCGGACCCTGAAAGCCACTGACTTAGAGAACGCAGCCATTACAAATTTGAAAGGTTGTGCCAGGGGACGATAAAGATTTAAGATTCCATGTTCCTCTCCATGTATTAGGGCTTTGATCAATATATACCGTCCAGACTCCCCTTTTATTTGGCTTAACATTTAGAAAGGAAGATTCTTCCAAATTAGAATGGCCACTCCCCTGCTGTTTGAGCTGAAACATGAAAAGAAAGCCTGACCAAACCCACCCTGTTGTAGCTTTAAGTGTTCTTTATCAAGTTGATGTGTCTCCTGTCAGAGAACTACATTAACCCCTTCTCTTTTAAGACTTGATAATATCTTTTTCCTTTTGATTGGTGAATTACTCCAATTGACATTCCAGGTGCACCAGCTAAGCAAAGGGCTAGCCATGATCCTCCAGGCAAGTCGGAGACCCCCCCCCCCCCCCCCCCCCCCCCCCCCCCCCCAAGGAGGAAGAACCCCACGCAAAAGACATTGAATAAAGACTTGAACTATCCAAGTTTGATTTAAAATGGCTAAGTTCACAGGGCAAAAGCTATCCTAAGTGATTTAAAAGCTGAGGTAAGGGTGGGTGCCCCACTTTGCCCAAGTCTTAGGCAGAGCACTGCACTCTCAGACATACTGGGTCGCCGCCATCTTTGATCTCCCCAGAGTCCTGCATTGTTAATGAAAATGGGGTTAATTAGAAGTGTTTGAATCTAGAGCAAGTTGAGAATAATACTTGTTTTTCATTTCATTTCTTTGCGTAATTCTGGTTGCAATTATAACAAAATATCAAAACTTCTAAGATTTATTCAAATGCCCCACTTTAAAAATAGGTAACAGTTTTTAATATTTTTCACATTCTCTGGCTTTTTAACATTTAAGACAGTCAAGTTATTTAGAAGTGCCATGACCCTTCATAGCAACTGTTTGTGTTCAGCATGAGCCCAGAAACCCTGATATAGGTAAGTGATTTGATAATCCTGTTTTAATGAAGTAACACCAAACCCACAGAAGTCAGCCCTGTTTCCCCACGTCCCCCCACCCCTCCCCACCCTCACTAGATATTGTGCAATCATCAGAAAGGGCAGGCTCAACCTCAGTCAAGAGCATTTCTCACTGTGCCTGTTGGGCACTGCACTGGGCCGTTGACCAAGAACCTGTGCTTGAGTCTCTGAAGTGGGACATGAGCCCAAAACCTTGCTTTCTGAAAGGTGAAAGAGCAACCAGCTACACCAGCCTGATCAGTCTATAATCATCACTTTTTCAGTTCGTTTTCTGTTGGTAACAAGGGAGACCGTGGTGAACTAGTTTGTTAGCTGACCTTAAATTCCACCAGCTGAAGGGTAGGATTTGATCTTTTCCTCAGAGTCTGCACCTCTGGAATATGAGCCCAATCACACTACTGCTGTGCCATCAGTTCCTGTAAATGCAATTAATAATTCTTGAATTAACAACCCATCTCAGTGATTGGGATTCATCAATTATTGAGGAAATCCAGCTGGTGATGTGGATTTTTAGGGAAGGAAATCTGTTGTCCTTACCCAGTCTTGACAGGCAGGAGGTTGGAAGAACTACTTTGGATTTCAGCATCTGCAGTTTTTTTTTCTCTGTTCTTATCCAGTCTGGCCTACATGTCACTCCAGACCCACAGCAATGCAGGTGACTCCTAATCCCCTCTGAAATGGCCAAACAAACCACAATTTTGTACCAAACCACTACCAAGAGGTCGAACTGTGGGAACTGCAGAGATTCAAGGAGTTGGCTCTTCACCGTCTTCAAGGAAATTAGGGCTGGACAACAAACCAATGCTGGTCTTGCCTGTGACATGTGCCTTCACAAATGGGTGAAAATATTTGATTATCACTTTTGACAATTTTATTTCTGTACTTTTCTCAGCAGAATCAGACCTGTAATTCCTCATGAGTGGCAGCGGTTGGTCAGAATTGGTCTGGGTGAAAGGATAATGAAAGAGTTTGAAGAAAAATACATTTTTTTTTCTCTCTGTTTCCCTTATCAGTTGTTTTTGAAAACATGGAAGACAAGACCAATTTCTGAATTCCACTGTGGCCCCCTTCACTGATGGAAATTTGCATTAAAATGCTCTACTGTTTGCTTTGCTAACTGCTAGCTTCATTCTAAATGTTCTGATTATTATCTGGAGAAGATGTGAAATAGTGCAAGTGTTGAGAAATAACTATGATACAAAAGCATCTCCTTGCTGCAGGGCAGTTACCTCCATTCACTTAAAGCCATGTAATGTGTTATTAGTAGATCATTTTGTCTATTCATTGCCACTGAACAAACCAGGTTTCCCCTTTGTAAATGATTTGGAATAGAACATTGGGAGCATGGGACTGTAGAAATTTCATGGGCAGAGTTGTTTAGTGTTGTTCTTGCAAATCCACCTTAATATTTTAAAAAATCAGAGGTAATTTCAATTCATTTAATTTTTGTGGGATGTGGGAATCACTGGCTAGACCAGCATTGGTTGTCCATCCCTAATTGGCTGAATTTGACTGGCTTACCTGGCCAGTTCAGAGGAAGAGTTAGGAGTCGCCCACATTGCTGTGGGTATGGCGTTACATGTAGGCCAGGATGAGTAAGGATTCCCTTCCCTAAAGGAGGAGTTTTGTTAAGGTAGTGACTCAAACTCCGATTCATGAGACCATCTTTTACCAATTGAATTTTAATTCCATCAGCAATGGTTGTGGTGGAATTTGAACAAGTATCCCCGATATGATCACTACACCACCATCATCCACCATAAACCATAGCAATCTACAGCATAGAAAAAAGCCCTTGTTAGCCTATGCCTTGACTAATAAAGGCAGAAATACCATATGCCGCCTTAACCACTTTATCAACCTTCCTGATATCTTAAGGAGCTGGTGAACATATACACTAAGGTCACTCAGATCCTTGGTAGTTCCCAGGATCCTACCATTCTTCATGTATTCCCTTGCCTTGTATGTCCTGCCCATGTACATCACCTCCCATGTAGCCAGATTGAATTCCATTTGCTGCTGATTAGCTCCATCTGACAAGTGTGTCTACATTCTCTTGTAGTCTGAGGCTATCCTTATCAACATGAAATCCCTTAAACTTAGAGAAATGTATTGTATGGGATATGTATCCCACATTAGATGTGGATTAATTGTGCACAGGAATTATTTAAAATGTTTTTTGAGAATGACAGTCACTGTGTCTTGTTTGTTAAATGTTCTCCCTGAATTTAGGCCTGCAGGCTGATTCCTGCTGTATTATGATTTAACCCAGAATTTCCTTGCTTGGTGTAAATTGGAAACATTGACAACTAACTGGACTTTAATGGGGGTGAAATTTGCTGTAGGACCTTGATCCTGTCTGGAAGTGTAGACTGGGCTGTTTAGCATTGCTCTCACCAAATTCACCTTAAAACACTTTTTGTGTTTCCTAACCAGTGGCTTAATTGCATATTGGGGAGGGAATCAGGGAAGTGGTTTATAATCCGTGCCATGAGACCCATGCTTTGGGAGATCATTAGTTGGGCTAGGGCTTTAGTGGCATGTTAAAGGGGTGCCATGATTTCAGTTCGGGCCAGTTGGAATCTTGGTTCAAACTCTGATTCTAAGACTAGAACCCATCCTCTTGAAGGCCAACACATCAGTGTGGTACCAAGAGAGACCCAAGCTGCATGCTCTGATATGCTGTCTTTGGGATAAGATATTAAACTAACCCTCTATATGATCTTTTTGAATGTGAGAGATCCCATGGCACTCTTTCCAAGAAGAACAGTGTAGTTCTGTCCATGTTCCTGATCACTTGCTGTAACTTGCACCATCCCATTTACAACACCCACTAATGTAGAATGTTCTGCTCAGGAAAGAGTTAGCAGGCCATTTGGTCCATGAGCTGTATCCAGGTTTATTCATTACAAAAGTTCCTTGTCAACTTAACTGGATTGTCCATTTTCCTTTCTCCCTCCTGTGCTTATATAACTTCTCTTTATATGCATCTGTGCTTTCTAACGGGAGTATTTTAGGTGGTAGCTCTGAGTGGTGAGATGTTGAGAGTCCCACTCCAGGAGTGAGTGCATGTACGTGGACTGCTGCTCGAATGGAGTACTGAGGGAGCCCTACACTGTCTGCTGGTCTTGGACTGAAACAATATGCTAGGCCCCATCCACTAACTTGGCTGTTATGTGCAATATCTTTGAGTTTGCTGTATGCAAATTGGCTGCTGTCACCTACATTAGAACATGAATTCAAAAGTATATAATTGTTTGTAAAGAGCTTTTGGACATCCTGTGTTTGTGAAAGATACTGAAATGCAAATTTGTCTTTCTTTTATTGTCTCAACCCCACCCTGGAGATCCACATTCAGGAGTTTATCTAGCCTATTCAGAATTCCCTGTGGACTTGTATTTATGACTGTACTATATTCATGGCTCCTAGATGTAGATGCCACACATAGAAACATCTTTGTGTATCCTATCAAACTCCTGTAGTGTGTCTCTGACCCCTGTCAGGTCACTTGGTTCTTATCTCTTTAAGAGGCCAGTCTGTACAATCATTCTACATTGATAATGTGCAGGACCTGAAACCTGACCTTGTGATGAATCATTGATTAGGTTACGAGCCAGACCTTTCAACAGCAGTACTTTGTACCTTTGGCAAACTGCCCTGGCATTTTTTAAAAAAATTTATTCTTAAGGTATGAGTGACACTGTCACTTACTGACTGTCCGTTGTAGCCTCCGCTGCTTTCTTTGCTGGAATACTTAGCACTTATACTGCTTTCTCTACAGGTGTTGGGCAGTGATTTCAAGGAATTTGAGATTGAAAGGATGTTAACATATGTTTACCTCAGGATGATCATAGATCTGAGAGATTCTTGCTCTCAGTAAAAGATGCAGGTCTATACTTGCTGCTGATTTAATATTAGAGCCTCCGTTTCACGTTAGCAAGTGTTTGCATGTGGAATGACAAAATGATTCAATTCTCATGGGGTCCTTGCTCATTCCTCAAAAACCTAGTTAACAGAGACAACTTGCATTCATTTAGTGCCTTTTATGCAGTGAAACATCTGTTCTGCAAATGCTACTACAAAATATACCAGGATGTTGTCTAGGCTTCAGTTATGGGCAGACTGGAGTTTGTTTTCCTTGGAGCAAAGGAGACTGATGGGAGAATTTGATTGAGACAAATAAAATTGAGGGGCATAGGATAGACAGGAATAGATTGTTTTCCCCTTGGTGGAGGGGTCAATGACCACAGGGACATAGATTTTAAGATAAGGAGCAGAAGGTTTAGAGGAGATGTGAGGCAAATCCTTTTCACCCAGAAGTTGGTGGGAGTCTGGAACTTGCTGCCTGTGTGGGTGGTAGAGACAGAAACCCTCAATTCTTAAAAATGATTTACATGTGCACTTGATGTTAAAGCATTCGAGACTAAATGCTGGGAAATGGGATTAGAATAATTCGTTGATGTTTTTGACCAGCGTGGTCACAAAGGATCAAAGTGCCTTTATTCTGTTCTGTAGACCTGACTATGAAACCAACTTTGATCCTGAGACAGTTGGTGAATTTATAACAGGTAATCAAGGGTAGTTTTAAGCCAGGAGAGCAGGGCAGAAAGATTGCTGGAGGATTCCCAAATTTGAGGGGCTAACCATCCAAAACTTGGTGGTGGGGTAATCAAAGTCAATTATGTGCCAGAGGCTGGAATGAAAAAGGCTGCAGAGATTTTGGGATCATGGACTGGAGGAGATTATGGCAATAGGGAGGGATGAGATGATAAAGGATTTAAAAATGAGGATGAAAATTTTTTAAGTCAAGATGTTGCTTAACCAGCAGTCAATATAGGGATGCAGTGGAAAAGGTGCTTGATGTGATCTTAGATGTGGACATCAGAACTTGGATGACTATAAGTTTGCAGAGGATGGAATGTCGGAAACCACTGAAAAATTATATTTGAATATAATCAAGGCTAGTGATTAACAAATTTTAACTTGAAAGAAATAAAACTTGGATGAATGTATCCTAGTGCTAAAAGCCAACATTTTAAAAATGCACCTTTTCTTCACAGCGTCTCTACTTTTTTAAGGAAGTAATGGCCAAAAATTTGACTTCCGCAAAGGTGCTGCTGAAACGTTGTTTGTGGCTACCCCTAGCATCTCACGTGGTCTATCAACCTGCATGATTAACAAAAGGCCTCCTGTGAGGTATAGAAAGGATATGAAGCTGCGCTGCAGAATGAGTCATTGCCTTCAGTAAAAGAGGGCAAGGGCGGCATTTGGACAGGAATATAGGAACAAATAGCTGTGATGGTATCAGCTGTGCAATTAACGTAATGTCTTAATTACTGCTTTGGCCTCTTAAGATGAGAGAAGCATAGATTGGTTCCCCCAACCGGGAGTGAATTGAAGAAACCCCATTAAGTCTTAATGCTCAACTGGAATGGATGAAAGTTTAATGTAAATTCTATCCAAGAACAACAGCATGTTCATTTCCTCTTTTTTTTCCTCTTAAATTAATCTTTCATATCCTTATAAGAGCTAAAATGTAGCAAGACAGTTCTACTCTATCTTTCCTAAGTCAGGACAAATGCAAGAATATAAATTTCATATAATATCAACAATTTCTACTGCAGAAGAAAAGGCTGCTGATGATTGGCAAGTCAACCCATTCACTTTCAAGACTTGAACTGTTTTGAATTACAGGGAGCATATTAGTACCCATTTATTTCTTCATGGCACCCCCTCAGCTACACAGGGTTGGGTTGACAACCAATCAACTTTGTTGCATTTGTCCTGATGAGTGCACGATGAAAAACTTCCGCACTATGTCTCTCCTGTCAACCAGTCCCAGCTGGAGAACTGTATTCAGTTCTGGATGCTGCATTTCAGGAAGGAGATCAAAAAATTGGGGGTATCTTCTCCTTGGGTTCTCTGTTCAAAGGTAAGTCTGCAAAGAGACCTTGGAAGCAGGTTCATAATTACTTGAAAGTTGGGTCCCAGGTAGACTGGATAATGAAGCAGGTGTTTGGTATGTTTGCCTTTATTGTTCAGTGCATTGAGTATAGGAGTTGGGATGTCATGCTGTGGCTGTACAGGACATTGTTTAAGCCACTTTTGGAATACTGTGTTCAGTTCTGGTCTTCCTGCTATAGGAAGAATTTTGTGAAACTTGAAAGGGTTCAGAAAAGATTTACAAGGATGTTGCCAGGGTTACGGTGTTTGAGCTATAGGGAGAGGCTGAATAGGCTGGGGCTGTTTTTCCCTAGAACGTTTGAGGCTGAGAAGTGACCTTTTTAGAGTTTCATAAAATCATGAAGGGCATGGATAGGGTGAATAGCCAAGTTCTGTTCCCTGGGGTGGGGGAATCCGAAACTAGACGGCATAGGTTTAGGGTAAGAGGGGAAAGATTTAAAAGGGACCTAAGGGTCAACTTTTTCTCAGAGAGTGGTGCTTTTATGGAATAAGCTACCAGATGAAGTGGTGAAGTCTGGTACAATTACAACCTTTAAAAGGCATTTGGAATTGTATATGAATAAGAAGGGTTTAGAGGGATATGGGCCAAATCCTGGTAATGGGACTAAATTAATTTAGAGTATTTAGTCGGCATAGCCAAGTTGGACCAACTGGTCTGTTTTCATGCTCTACAGCTTTATGTCCCACAGCGCTATGACCTCCATTGGGGCAAAGAGGCTGTTCCTGAATCCACCCTAGCTAGGACAAGAATTGTACTCCCCAGAACTGCTGCCAAGTGAGGTTTCTGAGTTGCTGTGGCAGCACCCACTTTTAAATGCACATGATAACCTGGCACTACGGCTAATGATGATGAAAGCAATAATTACTTTCCATCATGTGGCTCTTATCCACCCTCCTACAGTACTTTTTTGGAAGGATTTGCAGGTTGGTACTCAATGGTTGCTCAGTTAACTGGATGGCCAGTTTGTGATGCCAACATTGTGGGTTCAGTTACCACACCAGCTGAGGTTACCATGTAGGACACGCCTTCTCAACCTCACCTCTTGTCTGAGGCGTGGTGACCCTCAAGTTAAACTGCTGTAATGAAAGAGCAGTTTGTTTAATTTGGTACAAGTGTAGTGACTTTACTCAACCTGTTTGTCGCCATGTTGTGAATGCATCTTCCATGGTCATCAGACCCTGGACTGGAACTTGAAACTAAAGCTTCTAAGCCATGGAAAGGGATGCTACCCACTGCAGCACAAGGCTTCCACTGGAAAGAATACAGAAGAGACTTATGAGAACGATACCAGGGATGAAATACTTTGTGTGAAGAGATGGGAGAAATTGCCCTTTAATGGACAAATTCAAAACCATAAAGGGCATTGATTGAGTAAGCAGAGGGAAATTGTTTCCACTGATTGAAAGGCTGGCAGCAACGCTGTTTGGGATAACTGGCAGAAGAGCCAGAGGGGAAATTAAACTTGATCTGTGCTAAGATGTTAAGATCTGGAATACACTGCCTGAATATGTTGGAAGCGAGTAGGGGCTTTTGAAATAAATTTTGGGAAAAATAATGGAAAATAAAACATTTCCAGAATTATGGGGAGAGAACGTAGGACTAATTGGATAGCTCTTTCAATGAAGCAGCACAGGCATAATAGGTTTAATGGCCTCCGTCCATGCCAGGAGATCCTATAATTTTGTACAGTTCATTTCAATGTCCATTTTCTTTCTCATGATCGCCCAGTAGTAATGAGATAACTGGGGAGATTGGCACCAACATTATGAACAGAAAGATCCTGGACAATGGTAATGCAGTAAGGTGACCAGATCATTGGTTTATTGAGAAGAAAATATCAGTCTAGACACTGGAGAGAATTTCTCTGCTTTTTGGAAAAAGTGCCCAAGAGTGCAGGTGGGGCCTCAGTTTAAATTATTGTCCAAAAGATATTAGCCCTTATGACACAGCATTCCCTCTGTAACGCATGGAAACAGATGGATTCTGTTTCAGCTCTGAATGGAATTTGAGCCATTAGCATTCTCTGAGAAAACTGCTATCCACTGAGCCATGGATGGCATCAAGGAAACATTTTGACTGGAGGCTTTTTATCTCCAAAGGTCCGCAGTATCAATGGGAAGCAGATTACAGACTCATTGACTGTATTTTATAGGGAAAGTGGGTCCAATTGAAACCACATTAATAATTAGCAACATGGAGTGTTTACGTTTGAAAGCTATAGTGTCAACTATTGTTTCAGATAACCATTCTAAGATGTTCATGGTATTTTTGCTCCTGTATGTTAGCTTACTGTAGTGATTTGCATTTACATAGACCTTTAAGATCACAAGGGATTTCACAGGAGTGTAATTGAACAAAGGTTGATGCCAGGTCTCGAGCCCATTGCAACCCAATTTAGCATATGTTCCATTATTGAGGTTACTTTATTGCTTTGTTTGTAAGTAATTGAAAATTAGGTGTGGGAACTGTCATGCTGCAGTGGTCAGAGACCCTGGTTCAAACCTCATCTGTTCCAGAGGTGTGTAATAATGTCTCTGAAAAGATCAACCAAATATAAGAATTGAGATGGGGTGTGAATCTCTGGACAGTTAGTTTTGCTGAATTGAACTGGAATCGGGGTCACTGTTGCTAGGATGCTGGCCTAATTTTTGTCTTTTTACCTGACTCTCTCTAATAAATGAGGTCACCTCTCATTTTCTAACTCCAGAGATTGTAGACCCATTCTACTCCATTCTTCCTCTGAAGATAGCCTTTGCATTCCAGGACTGCACCTAGTGAACCTTTGTCACCACCCCTCTTGCAAATGTACCCTTCTTCAAATATTAAGACCAAAACTACTCTGAATGTCATCTCCTCAAGCTGTATATAATTTAAAGAAAGATTTCTCCTATGTTATATTACAGTCCTCTCCTTGGGTGAAGAAACCCACTTTTTTGGGGACGGAGGAGACTGATTGATAGATTTAGTAAATTTTTTTTATGTCAGCTTGAAAGCTTTGGACTGCGAGCATGAATTTGGTGGGCTGAATGGTCTCCACCTGTGTCCTTATTCTAAGATACATTCATTTTTTTGATGAAACTAGTACAATAAATTTAATTTTAAAAATTAAGCATTGCTGCATGAATACAGAGTGAGAGCAAGAGAAATTTGAGTATTGTTGTTGGTTTTGGTGCACAGAGTAGGTACAGCAGCATTTCAGGGGAAGATGGATAAACTCTTGAGACGGAAACAAGGACCGGACAGAGCAGGTAATAGACATTGAGACTGTTAAACATCAAATTATCAATATTAGAACGAAAGCTGTCCAGGAAGTTAGCACTTGGGGTGGCAGTGCTGCCATTTTTAACACTTGCATCTAAAATTAAAATAGTAATTTACAGTTGGACTGGTCTCCTTGCTATTTGTAATGGGAGTGCTGTTTACTGTTTAACTCTTTCAGTGCTGTGCAGTTGGGAACAGAGATGCTGGAGCTTGATTGTCACATGACCAAAGATGGCCAAGTGGTTGTGTCACACGATGACAATTTGAAAAGAACCACAGGGATGGATGTGGACATAGCTGACCTCACATTCTCAGTAAGTGACAAACTTTTGAAAGCTATTTTAAGTAGCTCTTGTATTTTCCTTTAAATTGGTTTTGTCACTTTGCAGTGCTTGGCACATAATTTCATTTAACTTGCCAGCATCTTTGTCATGTATGGTAAATTGTCTTTCATTAAATGTAATAAGCCATATTGTGCACAGCAAGGTTGCAGGAATAATAATGAGAGAGCAGATCTGCATTGGCTGAGGAAGAAATATAGGATAGCACACATCGAATACCTTTAGCGCTTGGCTGAACAGTAGCAGGGCATCTCTCCGATCCCCATGAGTAAAAGGCATAGGCAGCATTATATAATGTTGCAATGATACTGCCCCTTCCTCAGTGCTGCTGATCCCTGAGCGCTGTCCCTCTGATGGCATGATGCTGGCAGTCTGGTTTTCTGTCAGTGAGCACTGCCTCGTGTTGCCTTGTGGCAGTCCCCCAGCGCTGACCTTCCAACAGCACAATGTATATGTTGTACGCTAGCTTGTATTACCTGCTCATGTTCTGGAGTGAGTCTAGAACCCCACATTCTGATTCCGTGATGATTACTGAGCTGATGCAGGGTGTCTGTGGCTGCTGTGCTGTGAAACCCTTGCACAACTGGGAAAGAAAAAGCAAGCTATATGCCAAGTTTCTCCACATAGAATTCACACCTGTAATAATGGCTTGATGTACATTTTGTTGTGACTGGAATTTATAAAACCCCAGTCCCCCAGCTGCTGCTCAATGTCCTATTGAACTATTGTATAATGTTTAATCATCAAACCGTACATTCTTGAGTAAAGGTCAGCCAATCTGGCAGCATCTGAACAGAAATCAAAGTTAACATTTCAGGTTCAGTGACCCTTTCTCAGATACTGCCAAGCCTGCTGAGTTCTTTCAGCAACTTCTGAATTTTGTTTCTAAAAGTTCTCCATGTGTGCTATCCTATATTTCTTCGTCAACCAATGCAGGTCTGCTCTCTCATGTATTGTTCCTGCAACCTTAGTGTGCATCTGCAGTTCTTTCAGTTTTTATTCTTGTGTAAAGGTTTGGATTAAGATTTCAACATTTGGAAAACATCAGTGCAACAGGAACAAATGGCCATAAGTTCAAAGCTGCAAAGGCCAAATTCAGGATAGGCACAGAGATGAAGATTATCAGCTGGGTACGTGCCAAGATGGGAGGGTTGGGACAAGGAGACAGACTCAATCTGTCCTGTCATATTGATTCCTGACAACAGTCTGAAATAGCTGAAATTCTTGGAATGACAATTTGGGTTGGATAATATCCAAGTGTTTCCTGACTGCAGTCACCAGCCAAGTCTTGTAGCATGTTAGTAGCAGACCTGCACCTTTATATTTGAAGGCCCAAGCCCCCCTTCAGGAGTTGAGCTCCTAATCCACAGCTGACTCTAGTCTCAGTGCAGAACAAGGGGAGTGCTGTCAGGGGACTGCAGGTGAGAAGGGAGGACCCCCTCTGTTTGCAGAAAAGAAAGACTTTGCATTTCTGTAGCAACTTGCACAACCCTGGGACAACTCGAAAGTGTTCAAAAGCTCATGAAGAACGATCAGATAGTGAAGCAGCAGTGTTCCCAATCCTGTCTAGATTAATTTCAGAACATTCCATCTTGTGACTTAAACCTCTTTCCTGTTATCATCTACCTGATCAGTCATCTTCTGTGTGAATTGGTTTTTTTAGAAAAGGCAATTGATTTTAAAAAAAAGGCAGTCACAACCCCTGGAATCCTTAACAGCTTTATTTATCGGGTGTTTATTGTTAGAGGAGTCCAGATTAGATTGCACCCTAGGGTAGATTTTGCTTCCTGAGTCATTTGGGTGACCCTGGGTCAATCAGAGGGTTTGCAGTCCAAGAGGACACTAAATTTGTGAAGGACAAGATCAGATGGATCGTTGAGCTACCAATGCTCGAAGCAATCCATCTAATTTATGGTTTTAATTGAAGCCAGTTGAGATCATATGTTTTAAAGCTTTCATATTGACAGTTGTGGTTATAAGGTACACAACAGATATGCAGTAGGAGGAATGATTGCTTCTTGTTTCAGAGTTTCCCTCGGATATTCTGTCTACCCTTGTCCGCCCTTCTGCAAAAGAATTAACTTTGCATTGAGTGAGTCACTGTGTTTGTACATTGAACTTGTCTTTTGCGCGGTTGTGACTCCTGTAACTGTTGATTTCTATTTTTTGGAGCGAGAAAGTGTTGAGGTATCAAGTGCATACTCCATGTCAAGGCTGAAATAATCAACGTAAAAATGTAATGTTTTCTTTTTTTCTCTCCTTTCCCGGCCTGCTGCCAACCTCTTTTAGGAGCTCCCACCTTACCATTGCAGGCTGCATGTCTCTTTCAAGAAAGGTGAGAAGATCCACAAATTGCTTGAGCTAGTGAAGCAGCCTAAGGATGTAGTGTCTCTGGAAAGCAATCATTCTCTAGTTCTCCAACCCTGTCTCCACTATGTGCTCACAGGGGTAGCTTGTGCCATCTCACCGAATGCTGAAACCATTTTGGCTGAGAATCTCTGCTGTAATGTTCTATGCAGTAATATTAGCTAATCTCAGCAGTAAGAATGTAAGAATTCTGTGTGACATGAGAGAGTGTGTGTACTTTGAGGTACAGCACCAACATTGTGACCTACAAATGGTTGAATTGTATTCCAATAGATTTCAGCATGTGAACTTCAATTTAAACAATCCCATTGTGTCATTGGTTTCCTAATGGATCATTTCTTCTCATAATTAGTCAATAATAGTGAGTAAAGTACCCACAAGCCCCTCTGCTTCAGAAAGTCCTCAGTCTTTTAGGTGGTGTTCAGCTGAATATGTATAAGCAGTGGGATGGAGTTCACAGTGGGAGAGCAGTAGGTGGACTTTGCATATAGGGTTTAGCTGTGTCAATTTCCACCCAGTTTCCTTTTGAAATTATTGATGGCCAAAGATATTATTCATATCAACTTCGCCCTGTGGTAGCAAAATCTTCACTTGCCATTTTCTGGGTAAAGCAATTTCTCTTGAATTTTTTGTTGAGTGTAATTGTGAGAGAGAGAGAGAGAGACATCAGACCAACTGTGATCATATTGAATGACTGGGCAAGCTCAACAAACTGAATGGACTGGCCCACTCCCAATTAATTGTTCACATATTAGGAAGATGAACTCACTGAGTTTAAGGGAGTGACTTCAATGGTATGGAAGAGCACCTTAAGGTAATTCCAGAGTTTGGGACTCAGGCAGTTGAAGACAAGGCCACTAATGGAGGAGCAAAGGATACGGGGTGATGTGATACACAAGACCAGGTTAGGATTGATATTGAAGGAAATGGGAATGTTTGTGGTAGAGAAGTGGGGATTGGTTTCAAGGTGCTGTGCCTCTATTGGGGAAGGCACTATGATGTGCAGAAATCTGAATGTTACAAGCAGAAAAATCAGTTCCAAGCCCATTCTGCCAGATGGCATAGCTTGGTAACTCTTTGACCTGTAGGCACTATGGTGCAGTATGTCTTTGTGCAACCGGTCCAGTGCTACCATTTATCCTGTGACTGATTGTTGGTCCTTTTGTTTTAGATTGCTTCTGTGTGGGAGGAGAGGACAGAAAGATCCCTCTCCTGCGGGAAGTACTTGAAGCCTTTCCAAAGATTCCCATCAACATTGACATCAAGGTCAACAATAATGCCCTCATTGAAAAGGTAGCAAAAAGGAGAAAAATAAACTTAAGATATAAAATGAAGAAATATTCACAAACACTCAGTAGTGGAAACAGTCTCTGGAGGCACAGCAACAGGCTCACATTTTAAGGTTGATGACCAATATCAGAATTGCTCCTGACATGATTATCCTATTCTGGAGCATTAACTCTTTCACAGACACACTCTCTGATCTGAGGTTTCCAGCATGGATTCAGTGAATTCAGCCCATTTTTGCAAGAACTGTTCAATCTTCTCTCATAGCCCAAACTTTGGCCAGAAGTGTTCTCTCTTTATTAACAATTTCCAGCATCCCACAGTGGGGATGATCTTGCTGTAGTGGTAATGTCACTGAACTTGTGAACCAAATGCCCAGGCTACTGCTTTGGGGTCGTGGGTTCAAATCTCACCATTACAGCTGGTAAAATTAGAATAAAACTAGAAATGGTGACCATGAAATTAGGGTCAAGTATTGTTAGACAATCAACTGATGTTCTCTCGTCCTTTAAATGAAAGAAAATCTGCTGTCTTTATCTGGTCTGGCCTACATGTGATTCTAGATCCACATTAATGTGGTTGACTCTTAACTGTCTTCTGAAATGGCTGAGCAAGCCAAAATATTCGAGGGTAATGAGGGGTGGGCAACAAATGTCCACAACTCGAGAGAACAAAGAGGAAAGCCCAGCGATAGGCACAAAAACCAATGATGGCTCCATCAAACTGGATGGTGCACAAGGTGCCTGTATGTGAGAGTCTGAAGGTGATCATGGAGATGAGGAGGAGTAAGGTCATAGCAACATCAATGCCATTGAAAGATCATCACAAAGTGTGATTTCATTTTTGATGTTTAACAAAGTCTTGATGTCACAAAGTAGAAAGCTGTGTAATGAAACTGCTTAATGTCTCTGGGTTTTCTGAATGTCCTAACTTCACCAGGTTTGGTGTGTCTGTTGTCTGGCAGGTATCAGATTTGGTGAAGGAGTTTAATCGACAGGACATCACTGTCTGGGGCAACACCAGTGACAATATTGTTAAGAAATGTTACAAGACGGTAAGTCTTACTACAATATGGGAGATACACCAAGAGGTCCAATAGGGAATTCGGAAGAATTTCTTGGTCGAATTTCTGACATTGAATATTTTTTAACGTAGTGGTAGATAGAACATTGCTGGGCAGAAGAGAATCAAAAGCTATCAGGAGTAGCTAGGAATGTGGAATTTGAAACACAAGCTGTTGATTTTCTTGAATGGCAAAGCAGGATTGAAGGATAGAACGCCTGTCTTTTCCTAATTTGTATGTTCATACAGGCAAAGACTGGCTGTGCTATTTACAACAAGCTTTGTAACTTGTCAATCCTTGTCTAAAGGACTTTCTCTTTCTTTCCTTGACAGAATCCGAACATTCCAATCTTGTTCAGTCTGCAGCGAGTGCTTCTTATACTGGGATTGTTTTACACGGGGCTCCTGCCTTTCTTTCCAATTCGGGAGCAGTTCCTGGAGATACCGATGCCCTCCATTATGCTGAAGTAAGTGAACTCTTCTGCTGTCTACATTGTCATTGGGTAGATTACAATTGCCATAATAACACCGTTGGGTGGATTGGCATTTTAAGGGTAAACAAAAAAGGTGGAGCAGATTGGCATTGTCATAGCAGATCCATTGGAAGGATTGGTAGTGTCATGGATGTCGAATTGATATCTTTTATATTGGTGGCAGGGCTAATTCTTGTCGTGCCCTCTGTTTGCTTTACTCCCCATTAGATGTCATTAACACCCCCCACCACCCCCACACTTGCGCTATGGGTTTGCATGGGTGCTTTCCACATCAATGTAAGCTGTGGACTAGGTAAGCCACCTGTTCAGCCTTCAGGTATCTGGCATCATTGTATAATCATATTGATACCCCACATCCCAATGACAGCAGGCATGATGGACAGTGCCACGGAGTGCAATCCTGCTTGAAGTTTTCCACCCTGTCAGCAGCATTTTTGGAGTTCTTCATGGCACTTCACTAAACCCACTAACCCCATTTCTCCTTTAGTCCATCTCCAGAACATCAGTTTTGTAACAGGTATGTCAATAAAGCGGAATTTAAGAGAATTAGTAAAGGAACATAGAAACAGGAATATGCCATTCAGCCCTTCAAGCCTGCTTTGCCATTTTATTTTACTTGCCATTGTTTCATCTCAATTGGTACTATGACCAAGCAAAACTCTAGTAACAAAAGCAAAATGCTGCAATTGCTGAATCTTTGAAATTGGAAAAAAGGTTGAAAAATGATTGGTATTTTTCTGTAATAAAGGTGAGAAAGAGCAAATTGAACAGAAGAGAATGTGATCTTCAGTGACAGTGACCACAACTGCCTCACTTTTACCATAGCTACGGAGAGGGATAGGAACAGACAGTATGGGAAGATATTTAATTGGGGGAGGGGAAATTATACTTCTATTAGACTGGAGCTGTGGAGTACAAATTGGAACAATTGTTCTACGGGAAATGCACAATAGAATTGTGAACGCTGTTTAAGGAGCACTTGTTGTGAGTGTTGGATAACTTTGTCCCACTGGGACAGGCAAGAAATGGTAAGGTGAAGGAGCTTTGTATGACAAGAAGGGGAGCTTCTCGTCAAGAGGGAGGAAGAAGCTCACTTAAGGTTGAGGAAGCAAGGATCTTGCACAGCTTTAGAGGATTACAGGATGGCTAGGAAAGAATTCAAAAATTGACTGAGGAGAGATGGGAGGGGACACAGAAAAGCAAGAAGGTTTAGGGAAAACCCTAAAGCATTCTACACTTGCGTGAAAAATAAGAAAATGATCAGAGAGAGGATAGGGCTGATGAGGGTTGGTGGAGGAAACTTGTGCCTGGAGTCTGAAGAGGTAGGGAAGGCCCTAATTGAGTTTTTTGCTTTGGTATTCACTAGAGAGAGACCTTGTTGATAGTAAGAACACAGTGGACCAGGTTAATAGGCTTGAACAGATTGATATTAAGAAAGTGGATGTGCTGGAAATTCTGGGAAGCATAAAGATAGATAAGTCCTCGGGGCCAGACCAGATATATCCAAGGTTACTACGGGAAGCAAGGAATGAGATTTGTGCACCTCTGGTGGTGATTTTGCATTCTAATTCTCTACAGGGGTAGTACCGGATGATTGGAGGGAGGCGAATAGGGAAATCCCAGGGAATTACAGACCAGTCAACCTTACATCTGTGATAAGCAAGATACTGAAAAATATTCTGAGACAGGATTTATGACTATTTGGAAAAACATAGTTTGATTAAAGATAGTCAGCATGGCTTTGTAAGGGGCAGATCATGCCCACAAGCCTTATTGAATTCTTTGAGGCTGTGATGAGACATTGTTGAAGGCTGGGTCATGGATGTGGTATATATATTTCCAATAAGGCACTTAATAAGGTTCCCCCTGGTAGGCTCATTCAGAAAGTTAGGAGGTATGGATACAGAGAAATGTGGCATCTGGATACACGATTGGCTGGCCAGAAGAAGACAGTGTGGTAGTGGATGGAAAATATTCTGCCTGGAGGTCAATGACCAGTGGTGTCCCACAGGGATCTGCTTTCGTTCTTTGTAGTTTTTATAAATGACTTGGACGAAGAAGTGGAAGGGTGGGTTAGTAAGTTTGCCGATAACAAAGGTCGGTGGTATTGTAGATCATGTCGAGGGCTGTTCCAGACTATAACAAGACATTAACAGGATGCGGAGTTGGGCTGAGAAGTTGCAGATGTAAGTCAACCTGGATAAATGCAAAGTAATTCGTTTTGAAAGGTAAAATTTGAATGCTGAATACAGGTTTCAAGACAGGATTCTTGGCAGTGTGGAGGAATAGTGGGATCTTGGGGTCCACGTATACAGATTCCTCAAAGTTGCCACCCAAATTGATAGGGTTGTTAAGATGATGTATGGTGCTTAACAGGGGGATTGAGTTTAAGAACCACGAGATTTTGCTGCAGCTCTATAAAACCCTGGTTAGACCACACTTGGCATATTGTGTCCAGTTCTGGTCACCTCATTATAGGAAGGATGTAGATACTTTAGAGAGGGCACAGAGGAGATTTACCGGGATGATTCCTGGATTGGAGGGCTTGTCTTGCAAAGAGAGGTTGAGTGAGCTAGGTCTTCTCACACTGAAGAGAAAAAGCAAGAGAGATGACTTGATAGAGGTGTACAAGGTACTAAGAGGCATAAAAAGAGTAGATAGCCAGAGACATTTCCCCAGAGCAGAAATGGCTGTCACAAGGGGTCATAATTTTAAAGTGATTAGTGGAAGGTAGAGGGGAGATGTCAGAGGTAGGTTCTTTATGTAGAGAGTGATGGGTGCATGGAATGCACTGCCAGGGGTGGTGGTAGAGTCATAGACATTAGGGACATTTAAGCGACTGCTGGACAAGCAAATTGAGGGGTGTGTAGGTGTCGGAGAAATTGTTAAATTGATCTTAGATTAAGACAAATGCTCAGCATAACATAGTGGGCTGAAGGGCCTGTACTACGCTGGTACTGTTCTGTGTTCTGTCACAAAACTAAAGGGAGTGGTAAAGATTGTAGGGAAGGGATTTAGATCCACAAGTAGGTGTTAATTGCAGAACATGAGTCAGCTCTATTAAAAGCAAACTGAGAAACCAACCAAGAAATGGAGAGATGTGGTGGTATAGAGATAGGAGGAGAGGAGGCAGGGGATACAAAATGGAGGTTAGAGTTTTCAGAGTTCATGCTCTGAAGTTGTTGAACCTGATGTTGAACCTCAGGCTGCCAAGTGCCTAAATGAAAAGTGAAGATTGCTTCTCTCAGTGGCTTTGGGCTTCATTGGAAAACAAGCAGACCAACAACAGAAATGAGAGTATGGGAGCAAGGAGTGGCTCATTCTTGTCGACAGAGCAGAGATATTCTGCAAAGCAGTCATCCCACCTGCATTCAGTCTCATTTACAAAGTCTATTAATGTTGGTCTTGGTGAATTTGTGTCAGGAGTGTAGTGCTGACAAAGCACAGCAGGTCAAGCAGCATCTGAGGAACAAGAGAATTGACATTTCGGGCATATTCCCGATGAAAGGCTCATGCCCGAAATGTCGATTCTCCTGTTCGGATGCTGCCTGACCTGCTATGCTTTTCCAGCACTACACTCTCGACTCTGATCTCCAGCAGCCTTCACTTTCTCCTTGGAGAATTTCACTTGACCCTGCTAGCTTCCACAGCTTTTTGGGCCACGTATTTCTAATTGTACCCTCTGTGTGAGACACTGCTGTCTGATTTCACACCCACATGGCCAATATTACATAGCCTAAAATTTAACTTTCAGAAGTTTGAACATCACATTCTTTTTCCTGAGGTTTAATGCTTTGATCTTCAGTTTGTGTAACCACCTCACCCTATCCTATCTAACAGACTCCAATCTGCACCATTTCACCAGGTGTTATATGTTTTAGCTGCTCTCTCTAGAGATGGGCCACATTTGGAAAGATCTATAATTCTGCCACTTGGTGTTTTCAGAGTGTTGGAAGTGTCACAAATCCCTGTTACAGGTGATGCAGGCAAGGCATTAACAGGAAATTAATGCTACGTTTCCCACCCCACCAAATAATGTATTTTTGTTTCATATCCAGGTTAAAAGACTCAAAGAAGATCTCAAGGATTTACCGGTTTATGATTTGGCTCGCTGACATGTGAGTCCTTGCAATGGAATGGACACTGAGTTGCTTGTTCCTCTATTTGTCTGCCCCATCCCCATCCCCATCCCTCACTCTCTCTTTCTCTTTTCTCTTCCCCCCTCTCTGGATACAAATGACATCAAGGTACTGGGAATGGTGGGAAAAGAGGGAGATGATCGGCTGTTATCTTTCTGAATGATAGTACGGTCAATGGGCTGAATGCCGTCTTCTTGCACTTGTTTCCTTTGTTTCATCTATTTCTCTCTCTCTGTCTTGCTGCTATACTCTCCATGTCCCCCTCTACGGGGAAATGAACTTCTCAATTTCCCTGTGACGACAGGCTGGGGAAATTGGGGAAACTCAGCTTTTAGGGGAATGTGGGTTGCCTCAGTCTTGCATTCATGCAGCAAGTTCTTGAGGTCTGCAGAGATGCATGTTGACCCTTAAATGGAGTTGGAGGGACAGGGCATCCTCACATGAGCTGGGTATTACACAGGCCTGTGCTGTGGCTGGGAGACAGTGAGGTAGCTCCTTTTGGTTCAGCCAGAGTACCAGGGTAAAGTGAAGCTGTGTGTCCAATTGCTCAGTTCTCTGGTTTTTGTGAAAACCCTTGAACCGCTGCGCAAGAGTAAATTCAGCTTTGTTGGGAATGTGAATCCCAAACTTAATTGTGGTATTTCTCATTTCCACTCAGTTTGCTAATGAGGACATCGCTGTTTGAGCATCTGAAAGCACGAGGCATTCAGGTAAAACGTGCACTTTTATTGTGTGATGCCTGTGGGACTTCAACATCTGAGATCCTTGTGGAAGAAAACTGTTTGTCCTCCAATTATAAAAGAAACCCAAGGCATTTCTTTCTTATCAGGATACTATTTACATTAAGGCATGAGAGGGTTGATAACTAAACCATCCCACATTTATACTTTGGCAGAAAGACCTTAGACTGTGGTCTTTCCCCACTGGGCCTCAGCAGCAGTTGCCCCAAGCTTTAGTGCATCCCTCAGTACAAAGTCCTTGACCTTGGAATGTGCCAGTCTGCAACACTCTGTCAAGGCCAACTCCTTGGTCTGGAAGACCAACAAATTTTGGGCAGGCCATAGGGCATCTTTCACCGGGTTCATGGTCCTTCAGGCACAGTGATGTTTGTTATGGTGTGTGTCTCGGGGAGCCATAGAGCCATCTATGTACAAAACTCCGGTTTGGAAGAATAATGTCCTTTCCAAAGTTTACTCCTCTTTGTTTGATAGAACCTCCAATATTTCCTTTGTTTTCCAGCCGCCTTTCAGCAGTCATAGAGATGTACAGCATGGAACACACCCTTTGGTCCAACCCATTCATGCCGACCAGATATCCCAACCCAACCCAGTCCCCCCTGCCAACGCCCGGCCCATATCCCTCCAAACCCTCTTATTCATATACCCATCCAATTGCCTCTTAAATGTTGCAATTGTACCATCCTGCACCACTTCCTCCGGCAGCTCATTCCATACTCGTACCACCCCCTGTGTGAAAAGGTTGCCTCATAGGTCTCTTTTATATCTTCTCCCCCTTTGTCCTAAGCCTGTGCCCTCTAGTTCTGGACTTCCCAATCCCAGGGAAAAGACTTTGTCTATTTATCTTATCCATGCTCCTCATGAGTTTGTAAACCTCTATAAAGTCACCCCTCAGCCTCCAACGCTCCAGGGAAAACAGCTCCAGCCTGTTCAGCCTCTCCCTGTAGCTCAGATCCTCCAACCCTGGCAACATCCAAGTAAATCTTTTCTGAACTGTTTCAAGTTTCACAACATCTTTCCGATAGGAACGAGACCAGAATTGCACGCAATATTCCAACAGTGGCCTAACCAATGTCCTGTACAGCCGCAACATGACCTCCCAACTCCTATACTCAATACTCTGACCAATAAAGGAAAGCATACCAAACGCTGCTTTCACTATCCTATCTACCTGCGACTCCACTTTCAGGGAGCTACGATCCTGCACTCCAAGGTCTCTTTGTTCAGCAACACTCCCTAGGACCTTACCATTAAGTGTGCAAGTCCTGCTAAGATTTGCTTTCCCAAAATGCAGCAACTCACATTTATCTGAATTAAACTCCATCTGCCACTTCTCAGCCCATTGGCCCATCTGGTCCAGATTCTGCTGTAATCTGAGGTAATTCTCTTCACTGTCCACTACACCTCCAATTTTGGTATAATCTGCAAACTTACTAACTGTACCTCTTATGCTCGCATCCAAATAATTTATGTAAATGACAAAAAGTAGAGGATCCAGCACCGATCCTTGTGGCACTCCACTGGTCACAGGCCTCCAGTCTGAAAAACAACCCTCCACCACCACCCTCTATCTTCTACCTTTAAGCCAGTTCTGCATCCAAATGGCTCGTTCTCCCTGTATTCCGTGAGATCTAACCTTGCTAATCAGTCTCCCATGGGAACCTTGTCGAATGCCTGACTAAAGTCCATATAGGTCACATCTATTGCTCTGCCCTCATCAATCCTCTTTGTTACTTCCTCAAAAAAAAACTCAATCAAGTTTGTGTGATATGATTTCCCACACGCAAAGCCATGTTGACTATCCTTTATCAGTCCTTGCCTTTCCAAATACATGTACGTCCTGTCCCTCAGGATTCCCTCCAACAATTTGCCCATCACCAATGTCAGGCTCACTGGCCTATAATTCCCTGGTTTGTCCTTACCACCCTTCTTAAATAGTGGCACCACATTAGCCAACCTCCAGTCTTCCAGCACCTCATCTGTGACTATCGATGACACAAATATCTCAGCAAGAGGCCCAGCAATCACTTCTCTAGCTTCCCATAGAGTTCTTGGGTACACCTGATCAGGTCCTGGGGATTTTTATGCATCAAGACATCCAGTACTTCCTCCTCTGTGATTTGGACATTTTGCAAGATGTCACCATCTATTTCCTTATAGTCTATCTCCCATATTCTTTTGCACAGTAAATACTGATGTAAAATATTCATTTAGTATCTCCCCCATTTTCTGCAGCTCCACACAAAGGCCGCCTTGCTGATCTTTGAGAGGCCCTATTTTCTCCCTAGTTACTCTTTTGTTCTTAATGTATTTGTAAAAACTCTTTGGATTCTCCTTGATTTTATTTGCCAAAGCTATCTCCTGTCCCCTTTTTGCCCTCATGATTTCGCTCTTACCTATACTCCTAGTTCCTTTATACTCTAAGGATTCACTCGCTTTATCCTGTCTATACCTTACATATGCTTCCTTCTTTTTCTTAACCAAACCCTCAATCTGTTTAGTCATCCAGCATTCCCTATACCTACCAGCCTTTCCTTTCACCCCAACAGGAATATACTTTCTCTGGATTCTCGTTATCTCATTTCTGAAAGCTTCCCATTTTCCAGCCGTCCCTTTACCTGCAAACATCTGTCCCCAATCAGCTTTTGAAAGGTCTTGTCTGATACCATCAAAATTGACCTTTCTCCAATTTAGAACTTCAACTTTTCGATCTGGTCTATCCTTTTCCATCACTATTTTAAAACTAATAGAATTATGGTCACTGGCCCCAAAATGCTCCCCCACTGACACCTCAGTCACCTGCCCTGCCTTATTTCCCAAGAGCAGGTCAAGTTTTGCATCTTCTCTCGTAGGTACATCACATACTGAATCAGAAAATTGTCTTATGTACACTTAAATTCCTCTCCATCTAAACCCTTAACACTGTGACATCCCAGTTTATGTTTGGAAAGTTAAAATCCCCTACTATAACCACCCTATTATTCTTACAGATAGCTGAAATCTCCTTACAAGTTTGTTTCTCAATTT
This sequence comes from Hemiscyllium ocellatum, assembly GCF_020745735.1. Taxonomy (NCBI): domain Eukaryota; kingdom Metazoa; phylum Chordata; class Chondrichthyes; order Orectolobiformes; family Hemiscylliidae; genus Hemiscyllium; species Hemiscyllium ocellatum. The sequence goes on along the minus strand of NC_083431.1, from coordinate 8,276,722 downwards.
CCCTCTGACTATTAGGGGTCTATAATACATCCCAATAAGGTGATCATCCCTTTCTTATTTCTCAGTTCCACCCAAGTAATTTCCCTGGATATATTTCTAGGAATATCCTCCCTAAGTACAGCTGTGATGCTATTCCTTATCAAAAATGCCACTCCCCCTCCTTTCTTGCCTCACTTTCTATCCTTCCTGGAACATTAAGCTGCCAGTCCTGCCCGTCCCTGTGCCATGTTTCTGTAATTGCTATGATATCCCAATCCCATGTTCCTAACCATGCCCTGAGTTCATATGCCTTCCCTTTTAGGCCCCTTGCATTGAAATAAATGCAGTTTAATTTATTAGTCCTACCTTGTCCCTGCCTGCCCTGACTGTTTGACTTGCTTCTGTTCTCAACTGCATCAGTCTCGGATTGATCTCTTTCCTCACTGTCTCCGAGTCCCACCCCCACCTTACGAGTTTAAATCCTCCCAAAAAGCTCTAGCAAATTTCCCTGCCAGTATATTAGTCCCTTTTCAATTTAGTTGCAATCCGTCCTTCTTGTACAGGTCACTTCTACCCCAAAAGAGATTCCAATGATCCAAAAATGTGAATCCTTCTTCCATCCACCAGCTCCTCAGCCAGGCATTCAATATCCTCCTATTCCTGCCGACACTAGCTCGTAGCACTGGGAGTAATCCAGATATTACTATTCTCAAGGACCTCATGTGTAAATGTTTGCCTTACTCTGTTATCTTCCTTCAGAATCTCAACCTTTTCCCTTCCCATAGTGTTGGTTCCAATGTGGACAATGACCTCTTGCTGGCCCCTCTTCCCCCATGAGAACATTCTGCACCCTCTCTGAGACATCCTTGATCCTGGCACCAGGGAAGCAACACACCATTCTGCTTTTTCGCTGCTGGCCACAAAACCATCTGTCTGTACCTCGGACTAGAGAATCCCCTAACACAATTGATCTCTTGGAACCAGTCGTACCCCTCGTTGCATTGGAGCCAGTTTCAGTACCAGAAACTTGGCTGTTTGTGCTACATTCCCCTGAGAATCCATCACCCCCTACGTTATCCAAAACCGCATACCTGTTTGAAATAGGTATATCCATAAAAGACTCCCATACTAGCTGCCGACCTCTTACCTTTCCTGGAATTAACCCATCTATGGGCTGTATTTGAGACTATTCTCCCTTTCCTATAACTGCCATCCATCACATACTGTTGCTGTTGCAAATTCCTCATTGCTTCTAACTCTCTCTCCAACCGATCCATTTGATCTGATAATATTCGCAAGCAACAGCATTTATGGCAGATGTAATCTGCAATAACCATTCAACTCCCACATCTGACAAGAAGTACATATCACTCTACTAAAGGCCATGTTTGCTCCTTCACAATCTACAGACCCGGAAAATAACACCATCTTATTCCTCTACAAACACTGCCCCAGGTTAAATTAATAGTTATGGCTTATATTTTAAGTTTAATCAAAGAGACATATCTCCAAAAATATATAATCAAGAAAGAACCAACTCTGCTCACTACTGCAGACTTTCTGTAGGCCACACTTAAAATAACAATTAGCTTATCTGATTCTGTGCTGTGAACTTCGCCCAACAGTTCCTCCAAGATCAGTTGTGAATTTCACTGTTTGTTCATTTTCCCAGATGCACTCCGATGTCCAGCGATACATGAATTCAAACAACAAAAGTAGTGTCAGTTTCTCTCTCTGTCTCCCCCAGCCCACCCCCACTTCTCTCTCTCTCTTTCTCTTGCACTGACCTCACCATGTACTTCCTTTGTCTGTTCTCCATTTTTAAAACTGCTGTTGTTTTGACTTTTTTCTTCCCCCAAAGTTCCAAAACAATGCAACAGCACATAAAACAGTAATTGCTGCTCCTGGGATTCGAGGAGATCACCTCCAGCACCTAAAATACCTCAAAAAAGGAGTAGCTGTGAAATTTTTCCCATTCTCCATCTTGGATTATCCAGAATCCTTCTCAAAACCAGAGTTGGTATTTCTAGCAGCTTGCTTGTATTAAGAACACTTTGCCCCTCCTTACTGTATATACTTTGACTTTTTCAACAAATAATGAACTTTCTGCAAATCACATTGATCTCAGTCAAGACGCAACGAAAGAAATTCTTAATATCAGGATTAGGAAGTCCTCCTAAACCATACTAAAAATCCTCATTTCTCCTATCTTCCACTCACTGGCAGATGGGAATAATTTACATCACCTTACTGGTCCTTTATTTCAAAGCTTCCACCTCCGCTCCTAAAAATCCTAAGTTTAGTTAAAACCTTCCTGTTTTTGTCATACAGGCTCACTGGTTACTGCATGTAGGTCATTCTGCAGGGCATTCTTTCACTTCCAAACCTTAAGCACAACATGCAAGATTTAGAATAAGTTACAGACTCCCTTGTCTACCCCTAAAAGCAGACACCTCAAAGGTCCATCACTTGTGAATGCACATCCATCTAATATTCTTAAACTTAAGTGCTCACAGGGCAGCTACACTCTGAAAACTATAATCAGAAAACTGTATTTGCTGAAGCTCAACAGCACACCCAAATCGCACTGAATTCAAAGCTTACTAGACATGTAGCCTCCTAAAATTCCCACATGGCATGAGAACTGCGAAGACACATCTATCCATGTTTCAAACCTTTTTGGAGGATTTAACTTCTCAAGTGGATTAAAGCAATGATGTCTTGAGGGGAAGGAGGGTATATTGTAAGAAATTCACAAGCATCTCAGCATCTTGTCAGGGTGCAGTGGGGGCTCAGGCTGAGTGTGTTTTACACTGTTGATGGGGGAAGAGGGAACAAGCATGGAGGAGGGGATTACAGGTCATTCTGCTAGAACAGGACAGTTGCATACCTCTGCAAACTCTCACTATAGAAAACCGCATTGGAAAACACAGTAGAAAATTACACTGTAGAAGATTGCTATAGAAAACCACTATACCTGCTCAGTAGAAAATTTGCATTATCCAAGCAACATCCCTAATTCATTACATTATAGCCGATTTGTGTTAACACAACACGTATTACACCAGAATGACCTGTAGTTTGTTGGCCTATAACTTGTTCCCTACCTGTAATCAGTTTCCCTTTTCTTTTCACCTATAGATTTACATATGGGTCTTAAATGATGAACAAGACTTCAAGAGGGCCTTTGATTTGGGAGCGACTGGTGTCATGACAGACTATCCATCCCAGTTGAAGAAGTTTCTGGAACAATATCCTTCCAGAGATCAGTAGGAATGGAGATGGGAAGGGCATGGGCGAAGGTGGGTGACAGAGGGGAAAGAGGCCAAAGAAAACCCTTCAGCTTATGATACCAGCTTTGGCCTGTCAATTCAGTATTTTTGTAAAATAGCACCCATCACGTTCACTGCAGCAAGAGCAGAGCAGTTCCCAATCATTTAGACTTGTTCATTGTCGGTTAACACTAATTTATGTTGCAGAAAATGTTCATCTTTTAACGTTAATAATTTTGTTTGAAGTGTCTACAAGAATTGAGTCTAGTTATTTGAGGGCAACACTCTCCTCCTTGGTCAGGAATATGACACGTTTATCTTTTGTTACTGACTCATGCAAGTTTGTATATAAAGCAACCTAATGGATTTATATTACTATGATATAGTTGAAACCATTGAATCACAGAATCTTACTGCACAGGAGACCATTCAGCCCATACTGGTACTGGCTCACTGCGTGAGATATCCATTTAGTCCCAAAGCCCAAACTTTTGATTATTAATCCTGTTAAGTTTTGAAAGTGTTGATTGGAATCTACTCCCACCGCGCATTAAGCATTTGAATACCGCATTATGGAAATGTTTAGGCTAGTGACCTGTGGAAAGTCAATTTTTGTCTATGTGCTTAGAGTGTTTGCTCACTGTTGGCCTAATAGAGGTTTAGGTGGAGAGGGTTGTGATATATCAACAAAGAATCCGTACCTGGAATATGGCATGGCGGTGTGCTGAATGTGGTTGATGTTTTGCATTCTTCTCTCATCAGGATAAGTGCAAAAATGCCAAAATTCAGTTAGTCACGGCTAATTATACCAAAAAGAGAAAAAGGGTGCGGATTTCTTGAAAGTCAATTCCGGCTGAGGCACCATCATGGAGGAAGAAAAACATGGGGAACTTTCGGCTTTGCAAAAATAAAGGCTCAAGATTAATTTTGTTTGTGAATAATGCAGAGACTGTTGGGATGAATGTTGGCTGCTTCTGACAAGAATAAATGAGTCATTTTCTAATTGTCCAAGAGCTTGGGGAGCCTGTAGTTCCCTGTTGCTTCTGCCACAGCAATGCCTCAGTTGATCAGAGTCCGCCTTTCCAACCAATTGGTATCCCATTTCTTTGTAACATAAGCAGTTTTGCTTGTTAGAAATTTGACATTCTTGCATTTGTCCTGAAGACTGCAAGGCAAAAAAGAACGTCACCATGTTCCTTTCTTCAGCAGTATGAGGTGTTAACTGTCTCTCTCTTCAGACAGCAGAGACCTGTGACACCATCGTTTTCCATTTTTATTTTCTTAAATACAAGAATCAGTAAGGGGAAGTGATTTTTGTTAGTATTGCAGGATTGAAAGAGGAAGCAGATGGGGATTTCCTACTTTGTATGTGGTTCAGTTTGAAGCTTCAAAATCAGGCCTTAACTACTTCTGACTCTGCTTTTGAGCATTGTGATTTTGGGGAGGGGGTAGGTGAGGTGGGAGAAGTAAATGCTTATAGTTTTGAGAAGTTGATTAAGAACAGCACCTCCCTCCTCACAAACTGGGGAGGGTAGATGAATAAAATCTTGCCAGGCTTCAGTGAGTAAGGAGACGTGCTCCCATTGAATTAACTCCGAGAGGTCCAAGTCTTAATCACAAGGTAATTAATTATATTCTTTTATGGTTTATGAATCTCTCCTTATTCGTTTGCAGCAACAATTTGCTTTTACATAGCACCTTTTAATGTTGTAACATGTCCCAAGGCTCTTCACAGATGCATAACAAAGTGGAAGGCAGAGTCACATTAGAAGATAAGTGGACAACAAATTGCTCAAAGGAAGGATTGTTTGATTTAAAGAATGGCTTGGAGGAAAGGAAGAGAGACAGATGAGTTTAAGGAGGCAATTCCAAAGTTTAGGATCCAGATGACGGCATGCACTGTTGCCAGAGACAAATAGGAAATGTGCAAGAGGCCAGAATTGGAGGAGCATAGAGGTCTCAGAGGATCATAAGGTAGCATGAGATTAAACTGATAAGGAGAAGTGAGGGATATGAAAGTAAGGACAACACCTTTAAAATCAAAACATTGCTCGGCTGGGAGCCAGGATAGGTCAGCAAATTCAGTGTGTGGGGATTGAGCAGGATTTGTTTGAATATACAATACATAGTCAGAGAGTCATACAGCACATAGAAACCAACCCTTTGATCCAACCAGTCCATGCTGATCATAATCCCAAACTAAACTAGTCCTACCTGTCTGTGCTTGGACCATGTCCCTCCAAACCTTTCCTATTCATGAATGTATCCAAATGTCTTTTTAGACGTTGTAACTGTACCTGCATCCACCACTTTCTCTGACAATTCATTCCACACACAATGAACTGTTTTAAAAAAAGTTGTCCCATGTGTCGTCCTCTCACTTTAAAAGTATGCCCCCTAATTTTGAACTTCCCCCACCCAAGGGAAAAAGATACTTGCTAATCACCTTATCCATTGATTTTATTAAATCTCTAAGGTCATCCCTCACCCTCCTACACTCAATACTTACATTTATCCAAATTGAAATCCATTTGCTATGCCTCCACCCTTTGATCCAATTGATCATGATCTCTTTGTAATCTTAGATAACCTTCACTGTGCACCACACCAATTTTGGTGTCATCTGCAAACTTATTAACTATGCCCCCTATGACCAGGAGAGCACACTCCATTTGAATGCCTTTTGATTGATATCCTGTCTGTTGCTGTTTTCAAATGTGGACTCTGACTGGGATAGAGTTTACTGGGACAGGGTATCCAGCAATGACCTTAATCCAAGTGATTCCCTTCAGCTATTTTTCCATTGTATTGAAGCCCAGTTCACTTTGTTTATCTCTCCACAGATAGTATCAGAGCTGCTGAGTTTCTCCAGAGCTTTGTTTTAGTTTAAGATTTCCAGCATCTGTAGTTCTCTGGTTTACCTTAAAAACTGACAGGCTTGCTCAGCTATTTTATGACAGTTAAGAGTTTGGAGTCACATGTAGGCCACGTGGCTTATTACCAGCATTCATTGTCATGATCACTGTTCAATTTGCCTTCTATTCCAGAATCATGAATTGTACTAAAGTTCCATCAGCTGCCCTGATGGGATTTGGACCCATGTCTCCTCAGCATGAGCATGGGGCCTCCTGAAATAGTACCATTCTGTCCCATGTATCAAAATTTCATTGAACTGATGAGAACACTTTTAATTCACGTAATGCAGATGAGAGACCTCTACTCCAAACCTTTCCAAGGCACAGTATCTGAGTTCAGATGGCAGTGATAGACTGTACTTTCCTGATGCATTAGAACAGGCACCTCTTCAATTTAAGTGGGGTGTTGGGATGAATGTTTTTCCTTTTTGTTACAATAATTTTTTAAAAATTTAAAATATTGAATTAACATTTGCTGGTCATCAAATGTTTGGGTTTTATTTTTACTTATTTGTTAAATGTCTTACTTGCTGCTGAAATGGATTCATGGACAAAATGGGATTTTCCACTGTAATAATTCAACATGGATGTATTTTGTGTTGGTCTAAACGCTGTGCGTAAGTTAACAATCATTAATGTAATTAAAATGTTGTGATTTATTAGTGTTAATGTTTTTTTTAAATCTTTAATATACTTGCCTGTTTTAGTGTCTGTTGTGATTTATTTACAAAGTGCCAAATGTGTGGTACCTTACCCTTGTCTGTCTGGTCCCCTCCTGGAGTTATGCACTGACTCCTACTCTTTGCAGTCGAGACAGTCAAGCCACCACACATAATATCCAGATTACATTGGTTATAATCACCTAGATGGGAGCAAGAAAGGTTGGTGAATTTAAAACAAGAGTTGTGTTGTATCACACCAGTTTAACAGGACAGTCGGATCAGGGTTGAGAGTGTGTTGCTGAAAAAGCACAGCAGGTCAGGCAGCACCTGAGGAGCAGGAAAATCAACGTGTCGGACCAGAGCCCTTCATCAGGAATGAGGCTGGGAGCCTGGGGGGTAGGGGTCCTCAGATGTTGCCTGACCTGCACTGCTTTTCCAGCAACACACACTCAACTCTGATCTCCAGCATCTATAGACCTCACTGTCTCCCTGTCTGGATCAGGCCCTGCTCAGAAATCTGGCTGTATGTCCGCCTCTACCTTCAACTCGGGAAACGTATGCAAATTGTTCATTTTCTGAGGCACACAAGTAGTAGCTGGCATGTTATTTTAAAAACTGGCTAGAGTGCACCAATAATATTTAAATGGTTCTATCTAGATTTGTGTTAATACAAACAGGCATTCCCCAGGTTATGATCGAGTTCCATTTTTGAATACGTTTAGAAGTTGACTTATACCGCATAGTGTCCAACTTGTGAAAATTTCTTCACATATATGAATGGCTGTTTTATATTGTACACATGTCAGATGTAGGTACAAGCATAAGTTGGACTTTGTAAATTAGGAACCACCTATAGATTATCAACAATTTTAAATCTTTAACACCAAAACTGAAACATTAAACTCATTTTTAGTCATTAATAAAATTACCAGGTTACTGCACAAATACCTCCATCCCTATAGAGAATTCGAACAAATTAAACTCTAAAACAGGGTCCAAATCTGCTGTAATAGAAAGTTGTGCATGTGATTTTTGTCAATGAAAATTATTGGATTCTTTAAGTGGAAGGCAAAAAGTGCAATTTCTCAACTGGGCCCCAAACAAGAAACTCTGGCCCCAAGATATTGTACCTTTTTGGGGTAGTGCTGTATACAGTATCGGCTTCCAGAAGATGTCAGTAGTTTAATGACTGCTGTGTCTCTTTCTCTCTGTAATACTCTTGTTATGCTACAACAATGCAACTTGTTAGAGTTTAGAAGAATGAGCAATGAACTTGATGAAACAGATTAAGAACTTGAGACTGGATCATATGGATAATCACAGGATCTTTCTCTTGTGGTGGAGACTAAAGCTAAGGGCATTGCTTAATATTGAGGTTTCCCTCTCCACTGTTAGGGAAAGTGGACACTGTACCACTAAGGCAGTCTTTACACGAACAGTTTTGGGACCAGTCTTGTTACCAGCTGTGTAACAAGGGAAGTAGATTTTAAACTGAATAGTAGAGGGAAAGGATCAAATTTGTGAAAATCTGGTTAAATCAAAAAGTAGCCATGAAGTAAGAGATATTGTTATTGGGAATGATAAATGGGAAGGGTTGGTGTATACAAATGTAAGATTAAATCAACACATCAGGCTAGAGAATACAAAGAGTAAGAGGATAAAACCCAAGGCCCTGTCTATGAATATACTTCCAATGGTAATTCCCTTTCTATTGTGGTAATACCATCACTAACTAACAGAGCCATCCCTCAACCTTTGCCTATCTACATGTCCTACCTCAGTCTCATGTACACTTCAGTACTTAAATCACAATCTGTGTCATTATACAGCAATATTTCTATGAAGGTTATGAGACAATATTTTTCATTTCTACTTGCACTGTAGAAGTTAATATGCAATGGTGAAGGATGATCTAGAGATGATAAAAACAAGAAATCACTTGTGGGAGTTTGGACAGGCTACCAAAACGTAACAACATTCGGTGGCATATAAAATAAGTAAGAATAGGAATTTGTGAGCAAGATACATTGAAACTTATGGGGAATTTTAATTTCCATACAGATTGGAAAGTTCAAATAGACAAAGGTAACCACAAAGATACACTGGTTTCAGAATGTGCTGCTCTAAGGAACTATCCCAGAAACAGTCAACAAGCAGGCTGGAGCTGGTATTGTGGAATGAGGTTGAATTAATTAATGACCTCAGCGATAGGTAGCAGCAACCATATTATGGTTGCATTTTACATCCAGTTTGAGACTGAGAGGAATGGATCTAAGATTAGTGGTTTAAAGTTTAAAAGGGGCATGAAAGCAAAGGTATCAAAAATGAACTGGCAAAGGTTCAGTAGTGATACAGTAGGAACAAGTTTAGACCATTCAGCTCATTGAGTCTGCCCCACTATAGCTGATCATCTCAGAGTCATTTTCCTATACTATTTCTCTTCCACTTAAATATCATTATTGATTTCTATCTTGAATGCACTCAGTAACTGAGCTTCCACAACCGTCTGGGCTGCATAATTACGAAGATTCACCAACCTATGTGTGAAGAAATTCATCCTTATGTCAGTCCTAAAGTTGGCTTGCCTCTTAGCTTGAGATAATGTCCCATGGTTCGAGAGTCGTCACCCTAGAGAAATGTCCCATTTACATCTAATGTGTCATATCCTGTTGGAATTTTAAGTTTCAATGTTGTCACTTCCCATTCATCAAAATTCCAGAGGATACAGATCCAGTCTCCCAAATCTCTCTCTTCATAAAACAGTCATAGAGGTCTATAGCACAGAAAAAGGCACTTTGGTTCATGAAGTCTTAACTGGTCAAGTACAGCCAACTAACTATTCTAATCCCATTTCCCCGAACTTGGCATTACAAGTAGGTACATCTAAATACTTCTTAAATGTTATGAGGGTGTCTACCTAAAGAAAAAGCATATAATTACACAAAAATGGGTGATGGTCAGAAGACTGGACATAAAATAAAGAACAGCAAATCACTGCTAAAACCTAATAAGAGAAAAGTTAAGAGTATGAGAGAAAGCTAGCTAGAAATATAAAAACAGATCATAAGGGAATCTACAGATACTTTACAAAGAAAAGAGTTAACAACATTGCAGTTCTGTCAAAAAGTTGCTGAACTTTAAATGTTAACTCAGTCCCCACAGATACTGCCAGACCTGTTGAGTCTTGCCAGCAATCTGTTTTTTGTAACATGACAATTGGTCCTATAGGAAGTAAGTCTTGGACATTAATAATGGAAAATAAGGAAATGGCAGATGAACAGATGTTTTGTGTCATTACAGAGCGTACAAGTAACATCCCAGAAATAGTTGTAAACCAGAAATTGAAAGGGAGGGAAGAAATCAGAAACTGTCAATCAGGAGGAAAGCAATACTGAGCCAATTATTGGTACCCAGGTCCTGATGGATGTCATCCAAGTCTTTTTAAGAAAAATAGCTAGGGAGATGGTGCATTAGTTCTAATTTTCCAAAATTTCTTAGGTGCATGGAAGGTTCCATGAGACCAAAAGCAGCAAATGTACCTCCTTTATTCAAAAATGGAGACAAAGCAGGAAACTGCAAGCCAGACATAGGAAATATATTTCAATCTATTATTAAAAAGTGTTAATAGCAGGGCATTAAATAAGTTCGCAGTAATTGGGTAAAATCAACATGGTTTTGTGAAAGGACAATCACACTTATTCAGTTCATTCAAGTTCTTTGTGGAAGTAATGTGCTGTGGATAAAGAAAAACCAATGGATGCGCTGTACTTAGATTTCCAGAGGCAGTTGATGAAGTACTACACCAAAAATTATTGTAGAAAATAAAAGCACACAGTATAGAAGTGGCGTAGAGTCATAGAGATGTACAGCATGGAAACAGGCCCTTCAGTCCCACTTGTCCAATCCTCTAGATATCCCAACCTAATCTAGTCCCATTTGCCAGCACTTGGCTCAAATCCCTCTAAACTCTTCCTTTTCATATATTCTTCCAGATGCCTTTCAAATGTTACAATTGTACCAGTCTCCATCACGTCATCTGTACCAGCTCATTCCATACATGCACCACCTCAGTGTGAAAAAGTTGCCCTGTAGGTCCCTTTTATATCTTTCCCCCCTCACCCTAAGGGGAAACAGACCCTTCGGTCCAACTTGTACATGCCAACCAGATAGCCCAACCTAATCTAATCCCATTTGCCAGCACTTGGCCCATATCCCTCTAAACCCTTTCTATTCATATACCCATGCTAATGCCCTCTAGTTCTAGACCCCCCTCCCAGCGAAAAGACTTTGTCTATTTATCCTATCCATGCTCCTTATGATTTTATAAACCTCTATGAGGTCACCCCTAAGCCTTTTACGCTCCAGGGAAAACAGCCCCAGCCTAATCAGTCTCTCCTCATAGCTTAAATCTTCCAACCCAAGCAACATCCTTGTACATCTTTTCTGAACCCTTTTAAGTTTCACAACATCCTTCTGATAGGAAGGAAACCAGAATTGCAAGCAATATTCCAAAAGTGGCCTAACCAATGTCCTGTACAGCTGCAACATGACCTCTCAACTCCTATACTCAGTGTTCTGACCAATAAAGGTAAGCATACAAAACATCTGCTTCACTATCCTATCTATCTGCAACTCTACTTTCAAGAAGGTATGAACCTGCATTCCAGGGTCTCTTTGCTGAGCAACACTTCCTAGGACCTTACCATTAAATGTATAAGTCCTGCTAAGGTTTGCTTTCCCAAAATGCAGCACCTCTCATTTATCTAAACTCCATCTGCCACCCCTCAGCCCATTGGTCCATCAGATCAAGATCCTGTTGTAATCTGAGGTAACCTTCTTCGCTGTCCACTACACCTCCAAATTTGGTGTCATCTACAAACTTATTAACTATACCTTCTATGATCATATCCAAATCCTTGTGGCACTCCACTGATCACAGGCTTCCAGTCTGAAAGACATCCCTCCACCACCACCCTCTGCCTTCTACCTTCGAGCCAGTACTGTATTCCGTGAGATCTAACCTTGCTAACCAGTCTTCTATGGGAAACCTTGTTGAACGCCTTACTGAAGTCCATATAGATAGTGTGCATAGAGTCATAGAGATGTACAGCATGGAAACAGACCCTTCAGTAAAAAGTGAGGTCTGCAGATGCTGGAGATCAGAGCTGAAAATGTGTTGCTGGTTAAAGCACAGCAGGTCAGGCAGCATCCAAGGAACAGGAAATTCGACGTTTCGGGCCAGAGCCCTTCATCAGGAATGAGGAGAATGTGCCAGGCAGGCTAAGATAAAAGGTAGGGAGGAGGGACTTGGGGGAGGGGCGATGGAGATGTGATAGGTGGAAGGAGGTCAAGGTGAGGGTGATAGGTTGGAGTGGGGTGGGGGCGGAGAGGTCAGGAAGAAGATTGCAGGTTAGGAGGGCGGTGCTGAGTTGAGGGAACCGACTGAGACAAGGTGGGGGGAGGGGAAATGAGGAAACTGGAGAAATCTGAGTTCATTCCTTGTGGTTGGAGGGTTCCCAGGCAGAAGATGAGGCGCTCCTCCTCCAGCCGTCGTGTTGTTATGTTCTGCCGGTGGAGTCGTCCAAGGACCTACATGTCCTCGGTGGAGTGGGAGGGAGAGTTAAAGTGTTGAGCCGCGGGGTGGTTGGGTTGGTTGGTCCGGGCGTCCCAGAGGTGTTCCCTGAAGCGTTCCGCAAGTAGGCGGCCCGTCTCCCCAATGTAGAGGAGGCCACATTGGGTGCAGCGGATGCAATAGATGATGTGTATGGAGGTGCAGGTGAACTTGTGGCGGATATGGAAGGATCCCTTGGGGCCTTGGAGGGAAGTGAGGGAGGACGTGTGGGCGCAAGTTTTACATTTCCTGCGGTTGCAGGGGAAGGTGCCGGGAGTGGAGGTTGGGTTGGTGGGGGGTGTGGACCTGACGAGGAGGTCACGAAGGGAGTGGTCTTTGCAGAACGCTGATAGAGGAGGGGAGGGAAATATATAACCCTGGTGGTGGGGTCCGTTTGGAGGTGGCGGAAATGACGGCAGATGATACGCTGTATGCGGAGGTTGGTGGGGTGGTAGGGGTTCTGTCTTGGTGGCGGTTGGAGGAGCGGGGCTCAAGGGCGGAGGAGCGGGAAGTGGAGGAGATGCGGTGGAGGGCATCGTCGATCACGTCTGGGGGGAATCTACGGTCCTTGAAGAAGGAGGCCATCTGGGCTGTACGGTATTGGAACTGGTCCTCCTGGGAGCAGATGCGGCGGAGACGAAGGAATTGGGAATATGGGATGGAGTTTTTACAGGGGGCAGGGTGGGAGGAGGTGTAGTCCAGGTAGCTGTGGGAATCAGTCGGTTTATAGTAGATGTCTGTGTTGAGTCGGTCGCCCGAGATAGAAATGGAAAGGTCTAGGAAGGGGAGGGAGGAGTCTGAGACAGTCCAGGTGAATTTGAAATCGGGATGGAAGGTGTTGGTAAAGTTGGTGAACTGTTCAACCTCCTCGTGGGAGCACAAGGCAGCGCCGATACAGTCATCGATGTAGCGGAGGAAAAGGTGGGGGGTGGTGCCAGTGTAGTTGCAGAAGATGGACTGTTCCACATATCCTACGAAGAGACAGGCATAGCTGGGGCCCATGCAGGTGCCCATGGCAACTCCTTTGGTTTGGAGGAAGTGGGAGGATTGAAAAGAGAAGTTATTCAGGGTGAGGACCAGTTCAGTCAGTCGAAGGAGGGTGTCAGTGGAAGGGTACTGGTTGGTGCGGCGGGAAAGAAAGAAGCGGAGGGCTTTGAGTCCTTCTTAATGCGGGATGGAGGTGTACAGGGACTGGATGTCCATCGTGAAGATAAGGCGTTGGGGACCGGGGAAGCGAAAATCATGGAGGAGGTGGAGGGCGTGTGTGGTGTCCCGAACGTAGGTGGGGAGTTCTTGGACTAAAGGGGACAGAACCGTGTCGAGGTACGCGGAGATGAGTTCGGTGGGGCAGGAGCAGGCTGAGACGATGGGTCGGCCGGGGCAGTCAGGTTTGTGGATTTTGGGCAGAAGGTAGAAACGGGCGGTGCGGGGTTGTGGGACTATGAGGTTGGAGGCAGTGGATGGAAGATCCCCTGAGGTGATGAGGTTATTGATGTCTGGGAGATGATGGTTTGGTGGTGGGAGGTGGGGTCATGGTCAAGGGGGCGATAAGAGGAGGCGTCCGCGAGCTGGCGTTTGGCCTCAGCGGTATAAAGGTCGGTGCACCAAACTACTACCGCGCCTCCCTTGTCTGCCGGTTTGATGGTGAGGTTGGGGTTGGAGCGGAGGGAGTGGAGGGCTTCATGTTCTGAGGGTGAGAGGTTGGAGTGGGTGAGAGGGGTGGACAGGTTGAGTCGGTTGATGTTGCGGCGGCAGTTGGCTATAAATAGATCGAGGGTGGGTAAGAGGCCAGCACGGGGTGTCCAGGTGGATGGGGTGTGTTGGAGGCGGGAGAAGGGGTCGTCAGAGGGTGGGCGGGAGTCTTGGTTGTAAAAGTAGGCACGGAGGCGAAGGCGGCGGAAGAATTGTTCAATATCTCGCCGCGTGTTGAACTCATTGATCCGAGGGCGTAGGGGAATGAAGGTGAGGCCTCTGCTGAGGACTGATCTTTCATCCTCAGAGAGGGGGAGGTCTGGAGGGATAGTGAAGATCCGGCAAGGTTGGGAGCTAGGACCTGGTGTGGGACTGGAGCTGGGGGTGGGGGCGGGGTTAGGGGCGGGGACAGAGATCGACATAGTTCCCTCAACTCAGCACCACCCTCCTAACCTGCAATCTTCTTCCTGACCTCTCCGCCCCCACCCCACTCCAACCTATCACCCTCACCTTGACCTCCTTCCACCTATCACATCTCCATCGCCCCTCCCCCAAGTCCCTCCTCCCTACCTTTTATCTTAGCCTGCCTGGCACATTCTCCTCATTCCTGATGAAGGGCTCTGGCCCGAAACGTCGAATTTCCTGTTCCTTGGATGCTGCCTAACCTGCTGTGCTTTAACCAGCAACACATTTTCAGAACAGACCCTTCAATCCAACCCGTCCATATGACCTCCCTGTACTCAATACTCTGACCAATAAAGCATACCAAACGCCTTCTTCACTATCCTATCTACCTGCGACTCCACTTTCAAGGAGCTATGAATCTGCGCTCCAAGTCTCTTTGTTCAGCAACTCTCCCTAGGACCTTACCATTAAGTGTATAAGTCCCACTGAGATTTGCTTTCCCAAAGTGCAGCACCTCGCATTTATCGGAATTAAACTCGATCTGCCACTTCTCAGCCCATTGGCCCATCTGATCAGGATCCTGTTGTAATATGAAGTAACCTTCTTCACTGTCCACTACACCTCCAATTTTGGTGTCATCCTCAAACCTCGACACGGTCCTATCCCCCTTAGTCCAAGAACTCCCCACCTACCTTTGGGACACCACCCACGCCCTCCACCTCCTCCATGATTTTCGCTTCCCCGGTCCCCAATGCCTTATCTTCACATGGACATCCAGTCCCTGTACATCTCCATCCCCCACCACGACAGACTCAAAGCCCTCCGCTTCTTCCTTTCCCGCCGTACCAACCAGTACCCTTCCACTGACACCCTCCTTCTGAACTGAACTGGTCCTCACCCTGAACAACTTCTCTGTCCAAACCTCCCACTTCCTCCAAACCAAAGGAGTAGCCATGGACACCCGCATGGGCCCCAGCTATGCCTGCCTATTCGTGGATATGTGGAACAGTCCATCTTCCGCAACTACACTGTCACCAGCCCCCACCTTTTCCTCCGCTACATCGCTGACTGCAACAGCGCTTCCTCGTAACACCTCTGGGACACCCGAACCAACCAACCCAACCACCCCGTGGCTCAACACTTCAACTCCCCCTCCCACTCCACCAAGGACATGCAGGTCCTTGGACTCCTCCATCGCCAGACCATAGCAACACGACGGCAGGAGGAAGAGCGCCTCATCTTCTGCCTAGGAACCCTCCAACCACAAGGGATGAACTCAGATTTCTCCAGTTTCCTCATTTCCCCTCCCCCCACCTTGTCTCAGTCCCAACCCTCGAATTCAGCACCACCTTCCTAACCTGCAATCTTCTTCCTGACCTCTCCGCCCCCACCCGCACTCCGGCATATCACCCTCACCTTAACCTCCTTCCACCTATCGCATTTCCAATGCCCCTCCCCCAAGTCCCTCCTCCCTACCTTTTATCTTAGCCTGCTTGGCACACTCTCCTCATTCCTGAAGAAGGGCTCATGCCTGAAACGTCGATTCTCCTGCTCCTTGGATGCTGCCTGACCTGCTGCGTCTTTCCAGCAACACATTTTCAAATATGACTTATACCTTCATTCAGGCTGTGCTATACTTTGTTAGACTTTTGTGTGAATTTTGAATGATCATGAGTGGTATTTTTTGCTGGTCTGCCCCTAACCATTTTTCCCATAGGCCTCATTATTTATATTAAGCATTTTCTATTATATGAAGTTTTGCTGGAACGCAGCTGCGGCATTATAGAAGAACTACCTGTTTATAAAGTGCAAAACAATTCCGTCTTTTCCAATATATTGTGTTACTTATAAATTCACAATTGCAGCTAATACTTACAATATTCTTTCACTGTCAGGCATTCAGCCCAAAGGCAAAACATTTTTCAAATTGAAAATTATAAAAAGTGCAATAGAAATAAGCTTTCCTGCCTGCAACATGTTATGCTCTGAGGTGCTTCAATGCAATTTCAATACAGTCTCAATAATCAGTGTACATTCCCTGCCAGGTGTACAGTCTGAGGGGCCCTACACAGTTTTAATGGCTAAAAGATTTTATACAGTCAGTGACAAGATCCCTCTATAGTGCTGGCCCAAGATTTAATGCAACACTCAGCGTGGACTCACTGTAGTCCTGGATCTTGCAATGTGTAGCTTTCAGTTGAGAATGATCAGCAAGTTTTGGGCAGATCAAAGAGTGCCTTTCACCACGTTGATGGTCCTCCAGGCACAGTTAATATTTGTTTTAATATGCACACTGGTGAACAGCTGGTAGAAGAGAGTCATGCTTCACAGAGCTGATAAGGATGAACCTTGACAAAAACGACTGCATCTTTCTCCACACCTTTGCAAAGGCACATGCCTCAAGGAGTTGGGTGACAATCTGTTGTGGGCAATTTGCGGAGGATATGAGACTCTGTATTTGTAGGAAGGATCCAATGGAAATTTCTCACTATCAACCCAGTTATATTTGGTCATTATCACATTACTACTCATGGGAGCTGGCTGTGTGCAAATTCACTGCTGCATTTCCTACACAACAACGAGTGCACTTGAAACAGTACATAATTGACTGTAAGATGCTTTGAGGTGACCTGAGGTTGAGACAGGTGCTATGTAAATACTGTACAAGTCTTTACCCACATAAACGATAGCTCAGTGGTTAGCACTGCTGCCTCACAGCGCCATGGACCCAGGTTCAATTCCCGCCTCAGGTGACTGTCTATGTGGATCTAGGCCATAAGTGTGGTAACAATCAGTTGCCAATAGGTGATGCTAACGTCCGCAGAGAGGATGGATTTTTCTGGGTCTTCGCACGAGCAGGTTAGAATAAATTAAAAGCAAAACACTGGTTGCTGAAAATCTGAAAAAACACAAAGAATGCTGGAGAAACTCAGCAGGTTTTATGGCATCCTTGGAGAGAGAGAGAGAGATACAGAATTAATGTTTCATGTCCAGTTTGGCTCCTCTTCAGGACCCTAGAGATGATGGATGGGCTTTGGGGAAACAGGTGGTGAATTATTTCCTGCAGTATTCCCAGTCTCTGTTATAGCCACAGTATTTATATATTATTCCATAAGAAACCCCTCATCCATCAAAACTCCATCATGTACAGACCCAGAGTCCTCAAACACTCTTTATCTTCCTCCCCAGAAAATTGATTTTAAATTCAATCAGATGTTCAAGTAGGATTTGAGCCGGTGTCTCCTCAAAAGGCCTCAGATTAACTAATCTCAATACACTACCATATCCCCACATTTAGAGGTTTTCTTTAAACGAGTTGTTTAACTTCATGAAGGGTTTTGCTAGAATAAGAAAGGAGAAACTATTCCAAATGAGTAAATGATTGGTAACCAGAGGGAAATAGACTTAAAGTGATTGACAAAAATAGCAGAGGACAATGAGGGTTTGAAAATACTCTAATATTTGACACACTGAGTTAGGATCAGGGGCATATTGTCTGAAAGGTCAATGGAAGGTGATTCAATAGTGACCTTCAAATAAACTTTTAGATAAATACTTAGGGAAGAGCAATTGAATGGAATTCATTGACTAGTTTTATCAAAGCCCTGAAACATCACTGTATAGATTCCTTCTACACTAATTACATTAGTGATCATTCTCAGTAATTCATTGAATGTAACCCCTTCAAGATGTCTTAACATAACTACAAGTATTGCTTCTCATGTTCAAGAATGCTATATGTATAATTATTCAAATTATTTTACTGGGATAAAATGTGCAGGTAATAGTATGTATAGTGTAAATTGTATGTCCGAAAGAGGTTGGAATGTGGTTAATGTCACCATCTTGTGACTAATGCAGGAAGTGCCAAACACTGAAGCAATGACCGGCCCAAAATAGTAAAAGAATCATACAGTACAGAAGAAGCCCTTCAGCCTGTCAAGTCTGTGCCAACAAATATAGATTACCATGTACAGTTGTCCCACCCACACTAGCCCCATAACCTTCAATGTTACCACGGTTCAAGTACTTTTTGAAGGTTGTGAGGTTTCTCATCTCAGCTACCTTCCCTAGCAGTGCATTTCAGATCCCCACAAGCTTCTGGCTAAAAAAAATCCTCAAATCCCCTCTCAGCTTCCTACCTTTCACTTTAAAATTAGACCCTTGGCTATTGACTCTTCAATCAAGGGGAACAGCTGCTTTCAATTCGCCTTGTCCATGTCCCTCATAACCTTAGACCTCCACCAGATAAACCTTCTCTGTTCAAAAGAAAATAATCCAAGTTTGTCTAGCTTCTCTTCATATCTGAAATACTCCACCCCGCCAACAACATCTTGGTGGATTTTCTTTGCACCCCCTCCTCCAGTGCAATCAGATCCCTCCCCGCAGTATGGTGACCAGAACTACACACAGTACTCCAGCTGTACGAAAATGAGGACTGCAGATGCTAGAGATTAGAGTCGAGAGTGTGATGCCTTGAGCAGGAAAATCGACGTTTCAGGCAAAAGCCCTTCATTAGCTGTGGCCAAACCAAAGTTCTGTACAGCTCGAACATGACCTCCTTGCTCTTATAATCTATGCCACAACTTAAGTGTCCCATATGCCTTTTTAACTACCCTATTAACCTGTCCTGTCACCTTCAGGGATCTGTGCACAAGCACTCCAAGATTCCTCTTCCTCTGAACATCCTAGTGTCTTGCCATTCATTGAGTATGTTCATTGTTACAGGGCAGGCTTCAACTTTTATCTGAAAGATTTTTCATCTCTCCTAAAATCAGACATTGGGATGTGCACTGTCAGTTGAATGTATTCAGTTCCATTTGCAACTTCTCAAATATTGAAGCAGTCCATACTTACATACAGCAAGACACCTGGACAATATCCAAGTTTAGATTGGTAAGTGGCAAGTAACATTCACAGTACACGTGTGCCAGGCAATGACTATCTTTCATAAGAAAGAAATGAACTACTTATTCTTGATACTTAATTGTGTTACCATCACTGAATACCCCACTATTAGTATCCTGGGAGTTTTCAATAACATGAAATTGAACTGGACTAGCCATACAAATACTGTGGATACAACAGCAGTTCAGAGGCTTGGAATATCCCATGTGTAACTCATCTCCTGATTCCCCAAAGCCAGTCCACCATCTACAAAGCACAAGTCAGCAGTGTGATGGAATACTCCCCACTCTCCTTGATGATTACAGCTCCAATAACACTCAAGAAGGTAGGCATGAACCAGGACAAAGCAGCTTGCTTGAGCAGTTGCCAATTCAGCACCTTAAAACACATCAAAATAACAGCAATGTGTACTATCTACAAGCAATTCAACAGCAGAGTCCAAACCTGACATTTACCATCTATAAGGACAAAAGGAGCTGATGCATGGGAACACCATCCCTTGCATGTTTACCTCCAAGACACTCACCATCCCAATTCCAAACTAAATCGCTGTTTCTTCAGTGTTGTTGGATCAATATCGTGAAAATCTCTCCCTAATAGCATCATGGCACCAATGGCATACATCGTGTTGACTGCAGTGGCTAAGAAGGTGGCTCACCACAGCTCACCTTGTCAATGACGACCACATCCTGTGAATGAATAAATACATTTGAAAAAGAAAATAAATTGTTGAATGGCCTCAGGGAAGAAAGGCCCACAATATCCCTCAGCAAGTTAAATTCAAACCACAAGAACAACATTCTTACAAACTGTATATAATTTGTGGCCTGTGGTTGTGTGCAGTAAACCCTGAAACCTGAACCCTGAACAGCATGACATCAGTAATGGCTTTCATTAACAGGGGGATTGAGTTTAAGAATTGTGAGGTCTTGTTGCAGCTCTATAAAACTTTGGTTAGACTGCACTTGGAATACTGCGTCCAGTTCTGGTCGCCCTATTATAGGAAAAATGTGGATGCTTTGGACAGGGTTCACAGGATGCTGCCTGGACTGGAGAGCTTATCTTATGAAAAGAGGTTGACTGAACTTGGACTTTTTTCATTGGAGAAAAGGAGGAGGAGAGGGGACCTAATTGAAATATACAAGATAATGAGAGGCATAGATAGAGTTGATAGCCAGAGACTATTTCTCAGGGCAGAAATTACTAACACAAGGGGTCATAGTTTTAAGCTGGTTGGAGGAAAGTATAGAGGGGATGTCAGAGGCAGGTTCTTTACACAGAGAGCTGTGAGAGTATGGAATGCGTTGCCAGCAGCAGTTGTGGAAGCAAGGTCATTGGGGACATTTAAGAGACTAGTGGACATGCATATGGTCACAGAAATTTGAGGGTGCATACATGAGGATCAGTGGTCGGCACAACATCGTGGGCTGAAGGGCCTGTTCTGTGCTGTACTGTTCTATGTTCTATGTTCTATCTTTACAGTTATGGATGCAATAACCTGATTTCTGGAAGCTAATCCTTTAAGGACAATTATAGCTCAGGTAGAGAAAACATTAACTCAGTTCTTTTTACTCATTATGGCTTATCAACTGAAATACAATCTTATCAAAGTTCTAACTTCATGTCAAAGGTTTTCCAGGAGGCCTTCAGCATTTTGGGTTTAAAACAATTGAAATCAACTGTATACAATCCGCAAACACAGGGAGTTTGGAGAAATACCACCCAGCTCTCAAAACCATGATTAAGGCATACTGTCTCGAATACCCACAGCTTTGGGGCAAAGGATTAGATGTATTACTGTTTGCCACCAAAGTTTCCCAAATGAATCTGCTGGACTTATTCCATTTGAATTAATCAATGGCCGTGGCCATGAGGTAAGAGGATAAGATACTATAACAGAAAAGAGATCTATTAAAATTAAATAGGGAAAAGCTCTTGAGATAAAAAGATGAATTCTCAATGTCCATATTTCTAGAAAATCACACAAAAGCACGTAAAGCAGCATAAAAGTATTTAAATGTTTCACAGGCAAAATTGAAAGATTGGACAGACAAAGATTCTACAGGTATATGTTTCAAGTGGGAGATTTAATGTTACTTTCCAAGATGAAGTTATGTGTTCCACACATAGTGGTTTGGCGGGTCACCAATTGATAATACTCCAGATCATAAGAAGAAGAAACATGTTGACTGACATGGTGGCACAGCAGTTAGCACTGATGCCTCATCGCACTAGAGACCAGATTCAAGTCCAAGTCCAGCCTTGGGTGACTGTGTGGAATTTTCACATTCTCCCTATGTCTGCTGGGTGCTCCAGTTTCCTCTCACAGTCAAAGATATGCAGGTTAGATGGATTGGCGGTAGTAAAATTGTCCAGAGATGTGCAGTCTAAGTGGATTATTCATGGTAAATTACAAAGGTGGGGAGTGGTTGTGTTGGATCAGAGTGGGATGCTCTTTGGAAGATTTTTACAGATGTGATAGGCAAATGGCCTCTTTCTGCATTGTAAGATTCAATATTCATGTCACACAAACATGTTAAAACAGTATCATAACAGCAAAGAGAAATGGAAGATGACAGAGATAATATAAGAAGAGGTAGATCATTCTTAAAGTCAACCTCCTACAGTACGATATGGTAGGCCAGTTTGGCAGATTTCATTCCCACAAGAGCATTAAGGAACAAGATAGGTTTTTACAACGGTCAATGGTTCATGGTAATATCACTGAGAATAGCTTTTAACTTTTGTTTTACTCATTAGATTTCACTAGCTGGTAAGATTTGAACGGTGTCCCTAGAGCTTTAGCTCAGTATTACTCTTGTAGGGGCATTACCACAATTACATATTTCCACTGTACCAAGAGGGTAACTCTACTGTGAACTAAACATTCTTTTTATTTACCTTTTATGCAAGTTGTTCAACACAAGTAATTCCCAGGTGGGGTCACAGTTGCTGTATCATAGCTGGGAGTTTAGTTGTGATAAATAGGCTATGTGATGCTAGGTGTCTCTGTGATCTGAGATGTTTAAGGGGGCCTCCACTGGAGGCTCCTGCGGTGCAGGTAGTGTCCCTACCTCTGAGCGAGACAGCTGGATTCAAGTTCCACCTTTCCTGGATGCCGATAAGGCAAAATATTTGTGTGCTTATGTGCAGTTTATTGTAAATGCCACAAGGTGGCAGTGAGTCTGTTTTATTTCAAGTTGCTCAACTTTGTATTTAACCCATTCATCTTGTCTTTCAGATAATTTTTAACTACAGTATGCAATACATAAATTTTATTCAGTCATTCCACAAAGAGTTCAATCTTCCTTTGCTGTAGAATTGATCTTTTTTTTCAATCACATATGTGAATGAAGAGAAGGCTGTCAATTTCCACTTAACACACGTCAAATTGTTCTGTCATCCTGAAGCTTCTCCATTTCTATCACAAATTGTTATGTTCCTCTTATATGCGGTCTCTCCAATGGCCATGTATCTCAGAGAGCCTTGATATTTGGATATTGAGAAGTGAATTCGTACAGAAGGACCTCTGTATCAATAGAGTTCTGAAGTAATAGGAGAACTGATTAAATAGGGTGAGTAGTGCCTTTGCAAAGAGGTTCTGGAGCAAAATGCAGTGATTTTTGTCAAGATTTATCCCGAACAGCTCCATGAAACATGGACTCTCCAGCTGTTCTCAGAAACACGCAGAGAGACAAACATCAACTGGATCTGGAGAACCATCAACTGGGTGAAAGACGCTCTGCCTGAAACTTGCTGGTCTTTCAATGCAAACACAAACAGGTGTCAACAAATGCATGTCACAGCATTCCCAGCCCAAGATTATGTGCTGAGAGATGCACTGATGCTTGGGGCAGGTGCACTGGACAAAAATCATCTTGTAAGACCTTGAGCCATGGAGCAACAAGAGACTGGAAACTATAGAGCCTTCAGGCTGTGTCTCTATTGTGTGTGCCATTGGATAAACCATTTAGGACTGAGAGGAGGAGAAATTTCTTCAGTGGTGAGCTTGTAGAATTCATTACCATAGAAAGCAGTCAAAGCCTAAACACTACATAATTTCAAAATGGAGTTGAATATAGCACTTGAGACTAAAGGGATCAAAAGGTATGGGGGAAAGCAGGAGCAGCCTACTGAGTATGGATGATGAGCAATGGTAGTATTGAAATGATGAAGCAGCCTCAAAGGGCTGAATGGTCTGGTCCTGCTTCTATTTTCTATGCATCAATTAATGCCCATATTGGGTGAACTTTGAGCTCAGCACTTATCCTGAATCCCGTTGATGACAAAGCAAGGGACCCATTGTGATCTTGATTTGGAATGACTGACATTGATAATGAGTTAATAAAATAGTTGGAAGATCAGATGAGATATGAGTTGAATCACCCTGTCCCCTCAACATGAATTCTGAGTTCATGATGAGAGAACACACGTATTGTCTTTAAGGGTTGGCATCAAAATTAATTAGGGATCAATAAGTGAAGAAATGCTGGTCCACAATTGACTGCAATTGCAGTTTACAGGTGATATTTGAGGAGATTAATCGGGCGACTTTGGAAAATAGCTCAAAAATACATTCACCAAATCAGCAAATAATCAGAAAAAATGTGAAGTTGACAGAAAAATGATCTGAAATTGAACAATGTGGAATCAAGTGAGCAGATTAAGTTGTTTACTGATATGGAATTAAATAACAAAGTAGTCAAATAAAGGATTACATTCGTCTAAAGGGCATTTAAAACATGAAGGTGTTTCTGTGCAACCTGAAAATTGAGCTATAGTGATAAGATTCAGAATGCTGGAGAGTGAGTTGATTAGCAGTGTAAATGAGACCTTGAACAGTGAAGTAAGGTTGGGTTAGAGGCGCATGAGTTCTATTGCTAGGCACAGGGACTAAAAATTGGTTGAATGCAAGGGTGGTGCTAAGGGTGTACGGAAAGAAAAATGCACAGGAAGAGGGAAGCAATGATCTGATGACACAGGAAGTACAAAGAAAAGTGCTGTTCTCTGAGGAAGGGAGAGTTGTTTTTATTTAGTGCCATTCACAGTCTCAAAACATCCTAAGGTGGAGGACATAAGAACACAGGAATAGAAGCAGGAGTCAGTCAGTAGTCTGTCAGGGCTTTGGTATGTCCATTTAGCTGGATGGCTGGTTTCTGATGTGTAGTAACATCAACAATATGGGTTCAGTTTCTCCATCTAGCTGAAGTTATGTGGGGAAGTCCTGCCTTAACTTTATTCTTCACCTGAGATGTAGTAACCCCAAGGTTAATCTCAACAGCAGTTGTTTTTCAGTCTAAAGGGAGAGCAGCCCTCAGGGACTGTTGTGACTATGCATTCCAAAGCACTTTGCACCTAATTAAGTGCAGTCACTGTTGTAATGTAATGAGGCAATTAATTTGCATACATTAAAATTCCATAAAGCTTCTCTCCATATAGCTAGCCCTCGCATTCAAGAATGATTTGCTTCCACTCCAGTTCAATGAGTTTGGAGATGTCCTGATGAGTTCAGTGCACAAACTGCAACTGAGCTTTTTCCTTTTTGGAGGGTCACAAACTGAAATATTTCCCATAAGTCAGTAGGGGACATCTAACCTCTTTATGGAGGCTGTTCCGCAGGACATTCTTGAAGCATTCTCCCAGCTTTGCAGGAATCTCCAGCTGATATTCAGATCCGAGTGGAGCAGTGACTTCAGGAGCGTATGGTGTCCCATAAATAAAAATGAGCTAATGAACCCAGATAATCATCCGTTCTCAGTGATATTGATTGAGTAATACATATCATTTAGTAGGTTGGGGAGAATACCCCACCACTTCTTCAACTAATGGCCAAATAAATCCATCTGAGAGAACAGGCAGTCTTATACAAGAGACAGCACCTTAAACAGGTGCAAGCCTCCTACTATACTGCTGCTGAAGTGGCAGCCTAGAATATATTGTCATACCTGAAAAATAAAACTAATTTTTTCTCTATGAAGAGATGACTAATGGTTGGGGAATGTTAATGGATATTATTTATATGGACCTCGAGAAGATATCTAATAAAGTTCCTCATAAGAGACTGTAGGTTTAAATTGAAGTCAAAGAAATTGAAGGCACATTATTGAGCTGACTAAGAAACAGGCTGACAAACAGGAGATAAAGGGAGGTACTCAAATTAGCAGGGTACAGTTCATTGTGTCTTGTAAGGATCTATGTTGGAGTCTCAATTACTCCTCCTACATGCCCAAGGAGGACAATGGCAACCATAGGCTTCCATTGGATTGGTCATGCTGACGGAAAATATACTACAATGGTTTGCATTGTTTTTTGCAGGATGGGTGATCAGATGCCACCTGCATTTAAAGTATTGCAGGAATTTACAGGCTGAGAACTGTACAAGTAAATAGTGACCATAAGACATAGGAGCAGAAATTAGGCCATTCAGCCCATCATGTCTGCTCTACCATTCAATCATGGCTGATAAGTTTCTCAACCCCATTCTCTCGCTTTCTCCCTGTAACCCTTGATCCCCTTGACAATCAAAAACCTATCTACCTCCATGGCAGTGAATTCCATAGATTCACCATTTTCTGGCTGAAGTGGTTTCTCCTTATCTCCATTCTAAAAGATCTTCCTTTAATCTAAGGCTGTGCCCTGATGTCCAAGTCTCTTCTACCAATGGAAAAATCTTCCCAACATCCTCTCTGTCCAGGCCATTCAGTATTCTGTAAGTGTCCCCCTCATCTTCTATACTCCATCGAGTATAGTCCCAGAGTCCTCAAACATTCTTCATATATTAAGCTTTTCATTCCTGGGAACATTCTTGTGAACATCCTCTGAACCCACTCCCGGGTCAATATATCCTTCCTGAGATATAGGACCCAAAACTGCGCACAATACTCTAAATGTGGTCTGACCAGAGTCTTATAGAACCTCAGAAGTACATCCATGCTTTTATATTCAAGTCCTCTAAAAATAAATGGCAAATCGCATTTGCCTTCCCAAGTCAACCTGCAAATTTACCTTGAGAGAATCCTGGACTAGAACTCACAAGTCTCTTTGCACTTCAGATGTGTGAATTTTCTCTCCATTTAGAAAACAGTGAGGTTACATTAATGAGTTAGATCATGTGATGATGGAGAGACTCTGAAAAGAGATGCCTCAGAGTAGTCCCAGTGCTAAGCCTAAGAATCGATAGTGTTATGAAACTCCACATCAGTAAAGTCTACTCCTACCATATCATACCACTGCCCTCTCATTAGAGAGAAAAGACTGGTGGTGTTTTAATCGGAGGGTCAACATGACTCTGGCAAGGGGAAAGGTTGAGAAGGAAAGTCTTTCATGGTAACGTCAGCCACTGTGGGAATTTAACCCATGCTGTTGGTGTCATTCTGCATCACAAACTAGCTAACTGAGCTACCAGGAGGCTCATGGGATAGGAAGACACTTTTTCATTGACACCAAGATGGACGGCATTGAAAGCAGCATAGAGGAAGAAGCATAAAATTACAAAGAGATATTGCTTGATTAATTGAATGGACAAAACTATGAAGGTTGGGTTTCAATTAATTTGGATCATCCATGATCATATTGAATGGAGGTGGAGGGTGGGTGGGTCAAATAGCCTACTCCAATTCTTATTTTCTAGATTTCTATGTAGACAAAAGCATGATGCTGAGTCAATTAGGGAGATATTAGGTAGGATGACCAATAGCTTAGTCAAAGTAGCAGGAAAAAGTGTCATTGAAGATTCAAGTGAGGTAGAGAGGCAGATCGGCATAGGGAGGGAAATTCCCAGAGCTTGGAGCCCAAACAATTGAAGGTAAAGCAATTAGGACTGAGATGCACAAAAGAGGCATTATCAGAGCCACACAGATATTGCAATGTCATATGTATCACCAAGGCTGTGAATAGGAGAAAGTGAGGACTGCAGATGCTGGAGATCAGAGCTGAAAATGTGTTGCTGGAAAAGCGCAGCAGATCAGGCAGCATCCAAGGAACAGGAGAATCGACGTTTCGGGCATGGGCCCTTCTTCAGGAGAAGGGCTCATGCCCGAAACATTGATTCTCCTGCTCCTTGGATGCTGCCTGACCTGCTGCGCTTTTCCAGCAACACATTTCAAGGCTGTGAATAGCCTGGTTCAGCCTCAAACAGTTAACTGGAGAGGGGTGGAAAGGTCAGTGACAATTGAGTTAATGTATCAAACTAAAGACAATGCCTGCAGTCTTCACAATTCTTCATAGCAGCAAGTTTCTGCTCATCTGATATTGGATGTCAGGCAAGCAGTGTGACAAATCAGACAGTGGAGGGGTCAAATGAGATGGGGATGAGGTTGTCACTAGTGTCAATGTGAGACCGAATGTCGTGTTTGTATTTACAAGGGCAGTTTACAATGGGCAATAAAATGAAGCCTGTACTTGTGACTGAATTGTAGAGACACATAACACAGTGCAACACTTGGCAGTGCATTGATAAACTGAGTCCATGGGTTAGTCACATAACTGTTTCAAACTCTTCATACAGACCATGCTACAAGCCAGCGTGAGAGGTTATTGCTCTCTGGAGTGTTTATGGGGTGAAGGATTAATTTGTGCACTGATCCAGATGGAACAGATGGCAAGGATTGTCCTAAATTGATCTGTTATTTCAGTATAAATAAAAGTCGCTGAGTAACACAAAACAGTGGCAGATGCAACCTTTCTGAGTTGTGGCTTTGCATCTTCAATTCTAAATACCATGAGATCAGATTTGGCCCATTAGATCACCTCCTTCCAGAATGCCAATGGCACCATCTGCCTGTTATAGCACCCTGCTATTCCTTAATCATACATTTACTAGAAATGGTCTGATTATTGTCTGTAGACATGTCCTTCCAATATCAAAAGCTAAAATTCATCACAAATAGCGGAACTAAGAAACTTCCTGCTGATTTCAAAGTTGCCATTTTCCTGAGTAACAGTTAACAGTTTTGCTTGAGATTAGTGGTCTTTATCGGGAACTTGGAATGAATACCATAATTTCTGACGTACTCTTAACTGTACAGGAAGATTTTTTTTTCAAAACACACATGGCCTTGTACTGTTTCTCTATATGTATCCACCCTAGCTCTGTAACCTCCTCCAGCTTTACCACCCTTCCAGATCTCAGAACTTCTCCAGTTCTGATCTCTTGTGCAACCTCCAAATTTATTCTGTCTAGCATTACTTTCAACAGCCTTTGTAAACTTTTGAGTTCTTCTCTTAACTGTCTTTGTCTCCTTCTTCAGTGCACTCTTAAAACTTATCTTTTGGTCACCAGTCCTAACACCTTCAATGTGACTCAGTGCCAACTTTGTGTTTGTTTCCTGCAAAGCATTTTTGGACACTTTACTATGCCATAAAGGTGCCTTGTAAATGCAAGTTGTATTATTTAAATAATGGTTTGCTTTTATATCCCATCTGATATCACGCAGTGCTGAAGGAGGGCACTATGGAGGACTCGAACAGTGAGGCAATATGACAGAGCTCAGAAATAGGAAGGGTGTGATAACAGTGTTGGGGCTGTACTACAGGCCTCCCAACAGTGAGCATGAGATAGCAGTACAAAGATGTAAACAGATTACGGAAAGATGTAGGAGCAATAGGGTGGTGGTGATAGGGGATTTTAATTTTCCCAACATTGACTGGGATTCACTTCCTGTTAGAGGCCTAGATGGAGTAGAATTTGGAAGGAGCATCCAGGTGGGTTTTATAGAGCAGTATGTAAATAATCCAATTTGGGAAGGGGCCATACTGGACCTGGTGTTGGGGAATGAGCCCAGCCAGATGATTGAAGTTTCAGTAGGGGCTTACTTTGGGAATAGTGATCACAATTCCATAAGTTTTCAAATACTCATGGATGAAGAGTGGTCCTAAAGGAAGAGTGCTAAATTGGGGGAAGACCAACTATAGCAAAATTCAGTAGTAGCTGGGAAAATATGGATTGGAGCAGCTGTTTGAGGGTAAGTCCACATTTGATATGTGAGAGGCTTTTAAAGAAAGGTTGATTAGAGTGCAGGACAGACATGTCTCTGTGAAAATAAAGGATAGAAATGACAAGATTAAGGAATCATGGATAATAGTGAAATTGTGAGACTAGCTAAGAGGAAAAAGGAAACATACATAAGGTCTAGGCGACTGAAAACACATGAAGATTTAGAAGACTATTGGGAAAGTAGGACCAATTTGAAACAAAGAATTAAGAGGGCTAGGGTTAGGAAAAATCCCAAAGCCTTTTATTTGTATATAAGGAGCAAGAGGGGAACTAGAGAAAGGGTTGGCCCGCTCAAGAACAAAGGAGGAAAGTTATGCATGGAGTTAAAGAAAATGGGTGAGATTCTTAATGAGTACTTTGCAATGGTATGCACTGAGAAGAGGAACATGACAAATATCGAGGTTAGGGATAGATGTTTGATTACTCTCGGTCAAGTCAGCATCAGGAGGGAGAAAGTGTTGAGTACTATTAAAGGCATTAAGGTGAACAAGTCCCCAGGACAAGATGCAATCTATCCCAGGATACTGAGGGAAGCATTACTATAGCTGCGGTCTTAGCAGATATCTTTGCAGCATCCCTGAACATTGGTGAGGTCCTGGAGGACTGGAGAATTGCTAATGTTGTCCCCTTGTTTAAGCAAGGATAATCCAGATAATTATAGACCAATGAGCCTGGTGTCAGTGTTAAGGAAGCTGCTGGAGAAGGTACTGACGAATAAGATCTATCTACATTTGGAAGGAAATGGGCTTATCAGTGATAGACAACATGGTTTTGTGCAGGGAAGGTCATGTCTAACCAACTTAATAGATTTCTTTGAGGAAGTGACAAAGTTAATTGATGAGGGAAGGGCTGTTGATGACATATACATGGACTTCAGTAAGGCATTTACTGATAAGGTTCCCCATGGTAGGCTGATGGGGAAAGTGAAGTTGCTCGAAGGTGTACTAGCAGGATGGATAGACAACTGTATGGGCAGCAGCAGAGAATAGTAGTGGAAGAGAGTTTCTCAAAATGAAGAACTGTGACCAGTGATGTTCCATTGGGACCACTGTTTGTGATATACATAAAAGATCTGGAGGAAGGTATAGGTGGTCTGACTAGCAAGTTTGCAGATGACGCTAAGATTAGATTACTTACAGTGTAGAAACAGGCCCTTCGGCCCAACAAGTCCACACTGACCTGCCGAAGCGCAACCCACCCATACCCCTACATTTACCCCTTATCTAACACTACGGGCAATTTAGCATGGCCAATTCACCTGACCTGCACATCTTTGGACTGTGGGAGGAAAGCGGAGTACCCGGAGGAAACCCACGCAGACACAGGGAGAATGTGCAAACTCCACACAGTCAGTCACCTGAGTTGGGAATTGAACCCGGGTCTCTGGCGCTGTGAGGCAGCAGTGCTAACCACTGTGCCACCGTGCCACTAAGATTTGTGGAGTAGCAAATAGTGAAAGGGACTGTCAGAAAATACGCCAGCATATAAGTAAATTGGAGAGTTGGGCAGAGAAATGGCAGGTGGAGTTCAATCCGGGCAAATATGAGATGATTTTGGAAGATCCAATTCAAAAGCGAACTATAAGGTAAATGGAAAAGCCCTGGGGAAAATTGATGGACAGAGAGACCTTGGTGTTCAGGTCTATTGTACCCTGAACATGGCAACGCAGGTCGATAGAGTGGTACAGAAAGCATACAGGATGCTTTCCTTCATTGGATGGGGCATTGTGTACAAGAGTTGGCGGGTCATGTTACAGTTGTATAGGCCTTTGGTTGGGCCACATATGGAATACTGCATACAGTTCTGGTCGCCACATTACCACAAGGATGTAGATGCTTTGGAGAAGGTGCAGAGGAGGTTCACCAGGATGTTGCCTGGTACGTAGTGCACTAGCTATGAAGAGAGATTGAGTAGATTAGGATTATTTTCATTTGAAAGACAGAGAGGGACCTGACTGAGGTCTACAAAATCATGAGAGGTATACACAGGGTGGATAGCAAGGAGCTTTTTCCCAGAGTGGGTCTCCAATTACTAGTGGTCACAAGTTCAAGGTGAGAGGGGAAAAGTTTAAGGGAGATATGCATGGAAAATTATTTACAAAGAGGATGGTGGGTGCCTGGAACGCGTTGCCAGCAGAGGTGGTAGAGGCAGGCATGACAGCGTCATTTAAGATGTATCTAGACAGAAGTATAAATGGGCAGGGAGCAGAGGAACTTAGATCCTTAGAAAGTAGGCAACAGGTTTAGATAGAGGAACTGGATCAGTGCAGCTTGGAGGGCTGAAGGGCCTGTTCCTGTGCTGTAATTTCCTTTGGTTTTTGTTCTTTGTTCTTGTTCTATGATGTGGCAGCCATTTTGGAGCACTAGTTAACAAGAGATTTGCATTTACATATCACCATCCCCAACCATTGAATGTCTCAATGCAAGTCACAGCCAATAATGTTTATTAGAATCACAAAACCATTGCAATAACAAATAAATTGTGGCCCTGCAGACTGGGTGTGTTCTCCACTCCTTGAATAGTGATATGGAGTGATCAGGGAGAAAGTGAGGATTGCAGATGCTGGACATCAGAGTCGAAGAGTCTGATGCTAGAAAAGCACAGCCGGTCAGGCAGCATCCAATGAGCAAGAGAATCGACGTTTCGAGCATAAGCTGATCATCAGGACTGATCAGACTGATCCATTGTTTGTGATATACATCTCAGAAGACTAGGCTAGAACAGGGTGGACAGTTTGCTCAAACATTCTTCCTGAAGGCAGAAAAGAAAGACAAAAAGATGCCCCTCGGACCTCTCAGGCAACCATACAAATTTTATCAAACTCTCCAAACTCTCTTAAATCACATTTCTAATGAACTGCTGACCATTCAACTTCCCTTCCTGGACCTAATGCTTGCTGATATTCTAATTAACCTCCTTTTCAAATACCTTCATAACCTTGTGTCTCCCTATATATTGCTGTGGGGGTCAGTTAGCTTGGATGGCTGGTTTGTGATGCCAACAAAGTGTGTTCAAATCTTGCAATAACTGAAGTTACCAGGAAGAACTCTCCTTCTCAACCTCTTGCCAGACCTGAGATGTACTGATCCTCAGGTTTAACCACCAGCAGTTGTCTTTCTCTAATGATACAGCATATCTATGATGACCCAACCTTTTATATCTCCTCCAGCCCTACAACTTTCCAAGATCTCTGATCCCTGACTTCTTGTCCACCACCAATTTTAATTGTTTGAACATAGGTGCCTTCTGCTGCCTTAGCCCTACGTTCTGAAATTTCTCCCCTGACAGGGGTGAATGAAACTAGGAATGCGCAAGAGGCCTGAATTGGGTGAGTGCAAAATCATGGAAGATTGAGAGCTGCAGAAGGTGACGAGAAAACGGAAGGGACCAGTCCATGGAGGGATTTGAATGCCATAAATTTCTCTCTTGTTTGGAGTCAGATTATTTGGTTTCCATCTTTAATAACTCAGGAAACTGGAAAGGAACATCATTTATTGTTGAACACCAAAACAGAGCCACTATCCTAGCACATATAGGACAGTCACAGCCAAGGCAGACAGTTCTACAGACCCATCCTGAGTCTGCTTTATACTATAGCCTTGTAACAAGCTAGAGAAATGTAATTCCTTCTTTCTAGATATTTTCCTTACAACCTGTCACAGAGATAGTATTACACACCTTTGGAGAAGGTGAGACCCGAATCCTAGCCTCCTGGCTCATAGGAAGGGACACTACCACTACACAAAAGCCCTCTGGGTCTACTTTTTTTATATCCAGAAGTGATATCGCATACAACTGAACGACTTTCTCACCAACAAATCATTGTTTTTTTTTATTTTTAACTATCAACTGCCACCAGTAAAATGCAGTTGTAAAGCCCATTTGGGTCATTGGGGTTCTGCTTATATTTTATTTAACCTATTTTTCCGAATCAACCTGTTCAGAGAAATTATTACACGCCTGTGGGGCAAGTGGAACTTGAATCTGAACTTCCAGATCCAGGGGTTGGGACACTACCACTGCACGCAGAGGGCTCCTGGGTCAACTTTGTAAAAGGTGATGAATAGGAGATAGTGAGGACTGCAATTTGGAGAAGTCAAGTGTGGTGCTGGAAAAGGCACAGCAGATCAGGCAGCATGAGGAGCAAGAGAGTCGACGTTTTGGGTTCAACCCTTCGTCACAAGTTGGGTAAGCCATTGTCTGTTACCAAGGGAACTCATACTCAACAAACTCTCTGAAGAGATTAATTTGTGATATCCTATGGGCATCACCGCATCTAACCTTCAATTTGCCCAAATGGTCAACCTCAGGAGCTTTATCAAGGAAGATCAACCTGGAGTCTGAGCACGTCCTGACCTGACAGCCACCAACACATAGTTTCCAGCAGGATTCATCACAAAAAGATTAGAACGAAAAAGAATTTGGGCTGATTTATCCTTTCCTACCTGAGATGCTAGTTGTTCAAGACTGGAATATTTCTGAATTGTCAAACAGTTCTCAATCTATAACAAAAACTGATGTTGCTGGAGAAACTTAGTAGGTCTGGCTGCATCTGGGGAGAGAAAGCAGAGTTAAAGTTTCAGATCCAGAATGACTTCTGTTCTGAAGTAGGGTCACTGAATCCGAAATGTTAACTCTGCTTTCTCGCCACAGATGTGATCAACGAGGAGAAAGTGAGGACTGCAGATGCTGGAGATCAGCGTTGAAGAGTGTGGCACTGCAAAAGCACAGCCGACCAGGCAGCATCCAAGGAGCAGGAGAATCAACGTTTCAGGCATAAGCCCTTCATCAGGAATGAAGGGCTTATGTTTGAAACGTTGATTCTCCTGTTCCTTGGATGCTGCCTGACCAGCTGTGCTTTTCCACCATCACACTCTTCAACTCTCCACAGATGAAGATAGACTGCTGAGTTTCTCCAGCAATTTCTGCTTTTGTTTCAGATTTTCAGCATCCACATTTCTTAGTGTTAGTTGTCAATCAGTCGACAAAAGGTTGGATACACAATTATTAAAATGCAACAATTTGTCTGCTGAGCCTGATATCTGGAAATCCCTCCCTAAACATTACGACTTCTCTAATCACCTTACAATCCTAAATAAAAACCTGTCTCTTTGCTGGACCTCTTCCCTAAAATCTCTTTAGGCGGATTGGTGCCAAATTATGTTTGATTACACTCCTGAGAAGTACCTTGAAATATTTTACAGCATTATAAGTGCCACTTACATACATGTTGTTGTACAAGGTGCTAAGCAAATGCAAGTTGATATTAAATAATCTGTAGAAATGCAAGTTGTTATTGCAAAAGATGTTATTTAAGTTCAAGTTCTTAAATGAACTATGTGAATTCACATCAATAGAGTTAAAAATCACACAACACCAGGTTATAATCCAACAGGTTTATTTGGAAGCACTAGCTTTCAGCGCACTGCTCCTACAACCACCTGATGAAGGAGCAGCACTCCGAAAGCTAGTGCTTCCAAATAAACCCGTTGGACTATAACCTGGTGTTGTGTGATTTTTAACTTTGTACACCCCAATCCAACACTGGCACTTCCAAAACATGTAAATAGAGGTTTTTGTTGATAAAAGTGCTCTGTGAATGCAAATCACTGTTTGCAAAGATATTATATAAAGGCAGTGCTGCTTGGTAAGCCTTGAACTTTGCTTCAGGTTTGAGATAAAAACATGGAGACAGAAACAGGTTTGGCAGTACCTATCAAGACTGAAATAGAGTTAAACTTTAGAGTCCTGAATGACTGTGCCCAATTTAATTGATCTTCAGAACAGCCATGTCAGATTCAAAAGGTTAACTCTATTTCTCTCTGCACAGATGCTGCCAGACCTGCTGAGTTTCTACAGCACCTTCTGCTTTTTCAAAAAAATTCAGATCTCCAGCATCTTGCTTTTTATCCCAGATTTTACACCCTGCTTCTCAAAAATTCTTTTCCTCAGCCAGCTAGAGACTAAACTGGCACACTGAAGATGATGATAAATTGTATTGTGTATGTCTGCTTTTGTCAAATGGAGGCTGCCAAGATATGGGAAATGATCCACTCTTTTCAGCACTGGAGAAAAGACAGACCCCATCGAGAGACTGTGCCAGGAATGTGGACAGGCAAATCTGGGGAGTCAGCAAGAGCACTATAAAACTCCTATCACTCACCCTTAAAAGGCGTAAAACTACATTGCAAAGTATTTCAATGTTAAAATTATGGAAAATGCAACAACTTAAACTTTTCTCCCTTTCTCATGTTCCACTCTGAGGTACCTCAGTACAATTGTGTACTTTTGATACTTACAAAATACATTGCATGTCAAGAATACTACCCCAGGGCAAAACATTTAAACTCGAATACTACAGAAAATTCAATAAAATTAAACTTTTTTCTATATAGCATGCTTCACTCTGAGGTGCATCAATACAACTTCTATATGTCTGATTTTTTTTATTCACTCATGGGGTGTGGGCATCGCTGACTGGGCAAATATTTATTGGTTATCACTAACTGCCCTTTAGAAGGTGGTGGTGAACTGCCTTAAGTTGCTACATTCCCCGAAAGTACATTCGTTGTCAGAGATAGAGCCCAAGGACAAAACATTTCAAATGGATCAAGAGAAAGTGCAATAGTCAACATTTTGCCATTCTGAGGTGCCACAATACAACTTTGATGCTATGGATATTTACACTGTACATTCTTTGTCAGGCATAGTCTGGTTTTACAATTTACAGTCCCTAAATGTAGTATTGCTGAAAGCCTTAAATTAATATTGAGATGGGGTTGGAGAGAAGGTTGATATAGTTTGAAATTTAGCACAAATCTGTACATCTTTGTAAAATGTAAGGGCATTACAGCATTTGTTCTGTGATGGGGTTGGAGGAAATGGGTTATACAGTTTAGAATGAAAGCAAGTCTGTTTTACTTTACAAATGTTAGGACACTGCACCATTTACTTTGAGACAGTCTCCAGAGATCAATTATATAAATTGTAAAATGAAAGCAAGTCCATACTTCTTCGCAAAATGTAAGGGGTAGACTGTATTTCTTTTGCAAATTTAAGGACATTGCAGCATTTATTGAGTTGGGGGTTGAAGGAGGGCGATTATATAGTTCGCAAATAAAAGCAAATTTGTATTTTTCTTGTAAATTGTGAGGACCATTACAATATTTGTTGTAAGATGAGGGTTAAAGAAGAGGGATAATATAGTTTGGAAATTAAAACAAATTTGTATTTTTTTACAGAATGTAAGAAACTGCTGCATTTTTTGAGATGGTATTTTAAGGAAAGGGATTATATAGTTTGAAAATGAAAGCAAATTTCTTTGTTTGCAAAATACAGCATTGCAGCACTTTAAGATGGGGGTTGAAGAAAAAGGATTATATAGTTTACAAACGAAAGCAAGTCTGCATTTTGCTCCCAGAAGTGGAATTTCCTGCCATTATCCCTGTATCTTGATCCAGCTCCAAAATCTCTAACCCCCACCTTGGCTACACGCCTGCTATGCAGTGATTGGCCGATGGGGCCTCCCGCGCCGCAATCTACCTTGAACCTCCCTTGGATCCGCCCCGGCTGTACTCTGATTGGCCGCGGCTGCTAGGTCGCTTTACTGGAGGTCCGGCCAATAGTAACTGTGTTGCTGGGTGCCGATCTTCATTTGATTAGTCAGGGTCGCTATCAATCACTGAGCAGCAGGGTAGGATGTACCAGAGTCTATAAAAGTGCTGGGCTCCCAGCTGTTGCCATTCTTCAGCTGAAGACAGGCAGAGAGGGAAGTGGGGGGCGGGGGGGAAGTAGATTATAAACATAAACCTTTTTTTAAAAAGGAAAATAGTAAGCAAGACAGCCCGTGTTGTGGGGAGGGGGAAGAGACGATTTGATAGATACAAATAATAGAGGAGTGTATAATTTTATATTTTAAGGTAAGATGATTTTAAACAAAAAATGCACTTGACATTTCGCTTAAACAAAAATGCAATATTTCCTATTGTTGCTTTTTCTCCAGATTGCTTTTTGTTTGGGTTGAAACAGGATGTTTGCGGTTTGATTTTGTGCTAGATGCAAGAGGAACTCCAGACTGCAATGTTGCAGTGATGCAAAATAATACCATGTGTGTCAGGGGCTGCGTTGTTTTTTTACTGTGGGGGGGGGGGGGGAGGAGGTGGTGTTGGCAGGAGGCAGTGGTCGCTGGCACTTGGTGCATTGGAATAGCAACGTGCCTGCTTCATGGTTTTTTGTGTTTTGTTTTGCTCGCTCTGAGCCGATGCAGTGGCAAAGCTTTAATTGAGGGGTGAGGGTTAAGAGGTTTAGCCTTTTCTTATGAATATTTTTACTCATTTCTTCCCCCCCCCCCCCCCCCCCGAAAGAATATTAGGGGCTTTTAAGAAAAAACGACACAAAGCCTCCCTCAAGGATAAT
Source organism: Hemiscyllium ocellatum (assembly GCF_020745735.1). Classification (NCBI taxonomy): domain Eukaryota; kingdom Metazoa; phylum Chordata; class Chondrichthyes; order Orectolobiformes; family Hemiscylliidae; genus Hemiscyllium; species Hemiscyllium ocellatum. The sequence goes on along the minus strand of NC_083431.1, from coordinate 8,238,869 downwards.
CAGATTTAATTGGCAAGTCAACTTGATTTAATAATGTTTAAATTATTTTTTCTCTCTGGTAAGGGATCATTTGGTTGCTGCAATGGTCTACCCTGCTTTCAAAACTGACATTGTTCTGTTTGAAACCAGCCTGTGGCCTGGCTTGGGTGATGGCTATAATTACTTGAACCCGTTTTTTCCATTGGCTAGTTTATCTCTTGATCCTGAGTTCTTTTGTTTCTCTTGACACGCTCTCTCCAGATGCAACAGTTTTTCCCTTCCTACAGAGAGTGATCTGAACAAAGAAAATGAAAGCTTTTGTATCTGAACTTCTCCACACGATTTTATTGAACTGCGTTCTAATATATTTTAATTGATTTGCGCTTTGGAGAAGTTATCAGTGATCTGCGGGTTACTAGGACTTCATATTTCAATTAGATGTGCAGTCAGGACTTTTGAATTATTGTAATACATTTATAGAAATACAAAGTAGGACTATTTCAAATGGGTCTGCTTGGGTGCAGAAAATAAGTGTGGTGGTGACGGTAACAGTTCTTTAACAGAGTATAAAGGAAAATGACTTAAATATTTTGAAGATTTAATGCTGTTGCTCGCCACCCCTGCTGCGCCCCAAAAAAAGGCTGGATTACCCGCACATTCCCCTCCCGGGCTCCTGGTCAGCTGGATTTTTTTAATCCTCCTCTCCCCCGCAATCTTAAGTATAGTCTTGGTCAGGTGGATTGCCTTTCCCCATTTCCTCCTGGGGTCCCAGTCAGTTGGATTGTATCCAACCCCCCTTCCTCACCACAGTTATTCCTCCCGTGGTTCTAGTCGGCTGCCCCCACCCACGACGGGACACTGTCCTAGTCTAGTTCCTTGCAGTCCCATCCTCTGCTCTTGCTCTGTAAAAGGGCGTTTTTTTTAAAAAAAGGCAAAATTGTCTCATTCCCCTGGACGTGACGTCAGGAGGTCACGTGACTAGTGTTTACCAACACTGCAGACGGAGGGGGGGTGGGGCATTTGGCCTGGGACCTGTCAATCACTCCGGGAGCAGGTTCGCACCACGTCAGGATCTGGTGCATTCGAGAGTAAGCAGCAGGAGCCCAATCACCATCACTTTGTTGACCTCAGCTTTATATTTTAAAAAAAAACTCTCCTGCAATCTGGGCATTTTCTATTTAAAATCAGTATAGCTGATTAGCAATGAGTTTCAGCAATGCAACATTTCCCTTTTTAAATAAATAAATTGAAAGGCTTACCAGTCCCTTTTTCAAAAAAAAGTGCTATTTTGACAATGTTCACGTCAATTATGCTGTCAGAATTTGGGCTATGCCGTATGGCTTTAAGGGTTAATTTTAGGACTGATTGTGTAGATGAGGCTTGAGAATAGAATATTAAATGAAACTAGAAGAGTAGGAACCTTTTGATATGAGAAGGACTGACCACGAATTCAGGACCATTTTCCCAGGCTAACTTTGCATCCTTTGATGTTTATAACTTGTGAAAATTGTTAACAGCAGTCTTTATATATGATCTCTGTAGCACTATAAGAACAAAGGACGTTACAGCACAGGAATAGGCCTTTTAGCCCTCCAAGCCTGTGCCGATCCAGATCCCCTCTCTCGACCCGTTACCTGTTTTCTCCCTGCCCATTCATGTATCTGTCTAGATACATCAACTTGTGGATTGCTGGGTCCATAATTATTTCACAGTATAATTTTATTGCCAAATTTGCACATGATGCAAAAGTAGATGGGAAGGTGCATGATGGCAAAGTCTATAGAGGGATATAGGTAAGTTAAACAAGTGGAGAAATCTTGTTAGATGGAATATACCTTTTGCAAAATGTGAAATTATGTACTTTGATAGGAAAAAGAGATGCTGAATATTACTTAAATGGACAAAGACTGCAGAAAGCTACAGCACAAATAATTTATGCATGAAGCCCTAAAAAGCTAGGATGCAAATTCAGCATATAACTGTAAAGGCAAATGGAATGTAGGTCCTTTATTTCAAAAGGAACGGAATACGAAAATAGGGAAGTCTTGAATAGTTTTCCTTTCCTTGTCTAAGGGAAGGAGGTACTGTCATTGGATGCTGTCCAGAGAAGGATCACCTAGGTTGATCCTGAACATGGAGGGCTTCTCTTGAGATGTTGAGTATGCTTGGCCTGCACTCATTAAGTTTAGAATAATGAGAGGTGATCTTTATTGAAATATGTAAAATTGTTCTAAGACTTGACATCATAGATGCAGAAGGACTGCTTGTTGGGACAGACTAGGACCAAAGAGCATAATCTCAGGAAGAGGTTGCATGTTTCAGACAGATGAGAAGGAATTTCTTCAGGATAGTCAATCAATTATTTACTGCTGAGGGCTTTTGAGGCTGGGTCATTAAGTATATTCAGTCTGTAAGGAATTGAGGATTATTGGTATATGGTGAAAAAGTGGAGTTGAGGATTATCAGATCACCCATGATTTCATTGATTCAACGATAATTGCAAATTTGAAATCTGTTTTGTTTTTTTTGGTATGGCAGGGATTTGGGAGGAATGCAAAGAGTTGGATGTAGACCAGCAGTGACCTGGCTGAATATTTTTTTTCTGGACCAATATTGCCCATGCTTAATTACAGAAATGGCAGTTAACAGTCAACCACATTGCAGTGGGTTTGGAATTACATGTAGATCAGACCAGGTAAGGACAGCAGATTTCCTTTCCTAAATGACGCTAGTGAACCACGTGGGTTTTTATAACATTAGACGATGGCTACATGGTTGCCATCAGGCTAACTACTTAGAATAAATAGTGTCGTCAAAATAATGAATTGTGAATTTGTCTATCGACACTAAAAAATTAACAACAAAAAACATCCACAGCAAAAATCACATCAGTGATATTTTTAACCATTGTAACCTATTTTAAATTAGCTATGCACTCGCAAATGAGTGTGGGCTCCAAAAGCTTGTGGTTTCAAATAAACCTGTTGGACTATAAACCTGGTGTCGTCTGATTATTGACCTCAAATGTCAACTTTCGTAGGGGTTCTCAGGAACAGAATTCTCGTGGGTATGGAGGAATAACTAAAAGTTTCCAAATTTTACTGAATTCAAGTTTCACCATCTGCCTTGGTGGGTTTCAAATCCATGTCCCCAGGACATTGTTCTCTGAAGAAGAGTCATATTAGACTGTACGTAGATTCTGTTTCTCTCTCAGCACATGTTGCCAGACCTGCTGAGTTTCTCCTTTTCTATTTTTCTTTCACATAACATAAATCTGGGGTTCTGGTTTGCACCAGTGTTCTTTGTAGAAGTGAAGGGCCAATGACTGAATTCTTAAACAGGAACGTTCCTGTGTTCTGAAAGAGAAATATGGTGGACATTGTATTGTGATCCTTCTGTTTCTGCTTTTCTCAATTGTAGTAATGTGGGAGACAGGTTTTATCTTAAGTTCCTTGTATCTTCATTAAAGTGACCTCACTATCAATGGGCTTTGCATTACACTCCTCTGCCCCCTCATGTCAGTGCATTTTCCTCCCTTAAAGGACATTAGTGATTCAGTTATGTTGACAATAGTCTAGACAGTATTGCACTTGCTGTTGCTGAGTCTTTCATGTTTGTTCCCAGATGTTGAAAAACTGCATTCAAATTCTCTAAGCTACAACTGGGATGGGGGAAATGCAAAGGTGGGGACTGAATTGACGTTGCACTGTTTTGTAGACCAGGCTTCTGGAGTAGTAATGCAATGACATGACCACCCATGATCCGGAATCCTCGGCATATCCTAGGAGCCCAATGATATGCAAACAGCTGGAGGCAATTTCTACCATAAAAGCAGAAGTAGGCTGATGAGACTGGTGCTGGAAAAGCACAGCAGGTCAGACAGCATCTGAGGAGCAGGAGAATTGACATTTTAGGCATAAGCCCTTCATCAGGAAAGCCCATTGAGTCTGCCCTGCCATTCAATTATACCTCAGCTGATTTGATGACCCTTGACTCCACTTTCCTGGCCTTTCTCCAAAATCCTTGACTCCCTGATTATAATTTAATAAGATTAATGACCTAGCCTGTGTAGCTAGTTGATTGACCATCCCCCAACCCCAACTGAAGTAACTTGTCTTTGGACAAGCGATGAGCATTCCAGATTTCCATGACTCCTTGCAATATTGTGCTGATGTTACCCTAAATTGCTAGCTGTAATTTTAAGGTTATCCCGTGTTGGCTTCCATTATTTTCCCACTGCCATCCAGTCCTGCCTTGTCCAGGGGAAACACGTGCATCATTCCAATTAAAAGTAGACTTCCCAACCTTGTCTGTTTTATATTAATTCAAACATCCTGTTCTGTAGGGAAGTGGAGACATGCTGAGGCTCCCTTTCGCTTTGAGGTCATGTCCATTTGCCACTGATTCATGTCATTAAACAACCAGTGAGTGGGATCTCTCATAGGTTTTTTTACTAAAGTACTTTTATGTTCCCTACCCTCTTTTGAGAATTCAAATGTTGATTGCTAAGCAGCAAGTTTAGTAATTGACACTTGTTGAGGCTGTAACACCAATGAAACACAATGTCTGGCTGCAGTTATTGCATTGCAACTCAAATGCTTTGGAAGACTGTGATTTTAATGGCACCTTTTTAACCACCTTTTTTCCATAACTGTCGATTCCCTTGCTAAAAATCTGTCCATCTCAGCCTTAAATGTACTTAATGATCCAGCTCTTCAGCTTTGAAATAGTAGATTGACCTCTCCCAAAACTTCAAACTTGTTTTGGTGAGGGAAGAGTTCCAGATTTCTCCAATCCTTTGTCTCTCTTTTGTTAGTGTAGCCATTGTTATAATGTCAGGAATTATGGTAGCCAAATATGTACGCAGTAAAGCCCACAAAGTTTTTCTCAAGGTGTTGACGGTTGCGACACTTAATGAGAACTCCTTTGCTTTACCTCAAAAAAAATCTCCATGGAATGTTTTTGTCTGCCTGAGGGCAGATGGATTTAACATTTGATCTTATCCAAGAGATTTGACACCTCCGATGTGTTGGCACGCACACAGCACCATATAGTGTTGGGTAAGTTAATGTGTTCAAGTCCTGGAGCAGGAGTTGAAGACACAACTTCCTAGTTGAGACAACTTAGCAAAGGTTTTCACCTAACTCTCTCGTTCTCTATTACGCAGAACGTGTATCTCACTAATACCCTGATGTTGACACCCTTTGTAGGCAAAAGTGAGGACTGCAGATGCTGGAAATCAGTTTAGATTAGTGTGGTGCCGGAAAAGCACAGCTGGTCAGGCAGCATCCGAGGAGCAGGAAGATCGACGTTTCAGGCAAAAGCCCTTCACCAGTCCTGATTAACACCCTTGTGCCTCCCGACCCCACAATGTTGCACTTACTAAACAATTACAGCATTGTCTGACAGATATACATATGGTAAACGATAAATCTTGTACTATATGTAAGAATTGGCACTTAAAGTCTGGTTTTAAGTTTAGGGTATAGGTTTGCTTGCTGAGCGACTTGGAGGTCGCCACTGATGTTACCTAGCCAGGTAGTGAAATGTCTGGATGTCAAACCTACAGCTCAGAGCAAACCTACACCCTAAACCTCAACCTGAGCTACAAACCTTCACAAATCTAGTTTTAAGTATTTTCTTAATCAACCTGATTGGCTATGTTATCACATCCCTGGAGCAGGTAGGTCTCAAAACCCAGGCCTCAGCTCAGAGGCAAGGACATAGCACTGTGCCAGAAGAGCTTTTAATGTCTGGTTTTAGTCTAAGTCTTCAGCGCAGAAGACAGCCATTCAGCCTATATCTTCAAATGGAATTAGCAGTTCTTCCCCTATTTCCTTGCCTTTTCCTTGGATCATTATTTTGAATTAGCAAGATTATGATCTAGTTTATAAAATGTATTGGAGGTACGATAATCTAACTGGGATGGTTTTTAAAAGTTAGCAACTTTAAGTTTCAACATCAATGTTTCGGTTAGTTTTTAATTTGAGGCCTATGTTTGCTTCAGCTTTACTGATGCACTGTGACAGCTGTATGTAGATACAAGATGCAGTGCAGCAATTCACCAAGGCTCCTCTAATAATAGGGACTGTGGGTAAGAAGGGTGCTATCAGGAAGAACGAGTGCAGCACAAACTTAGCAGCACTATCACCCCATGTTCCCCTTGAAAACTTGCCTCATCCTGACTTGAGTATGTATTGCTATTCCTTCACTGTAGGTTCAAAACACTGGGCTGTCCTCGTGAATAACAGTGTGGGTGTTCCTACACCACATTACGTGCAGTGTTTCCATAGGGCCATCCACTATCACCTTCTGGGCAATAAATGCTGCCCCAACCAGTGATATGTACATCCCATAAAAATTTTAAAATTCAGTTTTTAAAGTTGGTGGTCTTTTTCAAAGATTAAAAATATTGGTAAGCTGGGGCGAGTGCTCTGTTTCACTGTGTGAAAATTAACTACAATTTCAGAGGCACTGCAAAAAAAATTCTAAATATCCCACAGAGAAAGTAGTCTCCAGCTGTATGACTTAATTAGCTGTATTAGCTTTACCTCAGCTGGTGGCAATCCTGCTTAAGTCAGAAGGTCATGGCTTCAGATCCTAACCAGAGAACTGGACACTTTATCCAGGCTGACACCTCCAGTGCAGTGCTGAGGGACTATGGCATCGTTGGAGGTGCTATCTTTCAGATGAGGCATTAAACCCAGTTCACATCTACCCTCTTGGATGGGCATAAAAGAGCCTAATGCACTGTTTGAAAATCAAGTGAGTGCTATCTGGTGTCCAATTTAATATTTTTCCTTCAGTCAACAGCAGATGTATCTTTTGTTTAAGAATCACACTGTTAATTTGCAGAAGATGTTTGCTTGTCTCTTCTGCCCTCCTTTTAAAACAAAACATGATTTAGGGTGGGGTAGCACTGCTGCCTCACCACAGCACCAGGGACCTGGTTTCATTTTTAGCCTTTGACAGCTTTCCATGTGGAGTTTGCATGTTTTCTCTATGTCTGCGTGGGTTTCCTGTGTGCTCTGGCTTCCTCCTACAGTCCAACGATATGCAGGGCAGGTGGATTGGCCATACTGAAATTGTCCATAGTGTTCAGGGATAAGTAGACTAGGTGGATTAGCTAGGTGTGGGTTTCAGGGTTACAGTAGGGTCTGGATCTTGGTGCGATGCTTTTCAGAAGGTCAGTGCAGACTTAATGGGCCAAATAGCTGTCTTCTCCACTGTAGGGTTTCTGATTCTAGTTACAGGAGGTGTAGAGTGGGTACTTCGAATCCAGGTCTGATTTGTATTTCCTCAATTTGTGCAACAAAATTGAACAGCTCTAGGGGTTTTTTTTAACCTGTTGGGATTGGAGGTAGTGAAATGTGTTGCAATGGACACAAAGTTTTTTTTATCCTGGGAGCTGTCAGCTCATCACTGAAATGGTCCAGAAAAGCATGGGTAAAAGGAAGGGAAACATAGTGGTTATGTCACTGGTTTAAAGACCCATAAATCTTCTATAATTGTCATAAAGTTCGATTTTGGTAGTTGAGGGTACTGTATTTCAATTTGGGTGGTTTGGAAAATTCTGGAATTCAGAAAATCCAGTATTACTAATGGTCACCATTTAAAAGTGCTATTTGTCTAAACAAAACATCTGCTATTCTGAAACCTTTCAAGATGAGATTCCTGTTGTTTTTATCCATCATGTATAACTCTGAACTGTATACACTGGAGGCCATTCAACCAGTCATGTCTATGCTACCTTTCTGCAGGCACATCTCATTTATTTATTTTCACCTTCCTGTTCCCTGTCGCCTGATTAACTCTTCTTTTTCTTAGATTTTCAGTGTAACTCTCTCCCAACTGAGCTATTTGGTCAAATACAGCCCCACACCACCTAGCCCCATTGGACTTTTTTTTTCAACACCACCACCTCTCCTCCCCAAATCAGTCGAAATCAATTACACACAAACCACTTGAACTGTTTGCTACCTTCAAATTGATCCTGTCACCAGCAAATGGTCTGTGCCCATCAGTCCTTAACACTAGTGTCATACAACTCAAAAGAAACCAGGTATGTGTCTGTATGGAGTGAAGCTGCACGTTGTGCTGTTTGAAATTTTAAGTTAGGTGAATTTTGTACTGCTGTTGAATCTCAGCCATATTACCTTTAGTAACTGGTCCTGAGATCGCGTGCTTTGGAAAAAGAGATATTGAAATGTACACAAACTTCCACGGTTTGACCAGAGAAAGGCTGAGAGCTCCCCATCCTCTGGCTGGAGAGTCGAGAACCAGGATTAGGTCGCAGGTTCAGGATAAGGGCTCAGACATGTAGGAATGAGATGAGGACAGATTTCCTCTGAAAGAATTGTCAATCTTTGGAATTCCTTAGCAGGAAGGCTGGTCGCTAAATTGAGGTCACGATCAACGCCAAGAAAATTGTGGGACGTGTGAATGGAGTAGGAAACGAGTTTGAAGATGAGGTGTAATGTCGCCGTTTAGTGAAACGGGCTTGAGGGGCTGAACGGCCTCCCAATCCTGTTTGGTGTGTTCTTGCAGGAACTAAGGGCCAGCGTGATTGGTATCTGTTTTTAACAGCACTAACGAATGATTTTCTCTGTGCTAGGTTCGTTGAGCTAGACGCCAGTCCCTCTGGCCAGCCCCCCTCTCCAGCGCCACCACCCTCCCCTTCCCCCCCCAGCCGTCTTCGAGGCCAGTGGCCTTGCCCCTTCTCCCTCCCCCACCCCTGCCGCCCTGGTGTCCAGCAGTGTGTGGAACCCCGCCACACCGCCCGCCCGCCGCACCACGGCCTTCACCTGCGTCTTCCAGTGTTTCCCGTGTGAACCGACCTGCCTCGGCGCGTCGTGGAGCAGCCCGGAGTTCGCGCTGCGTCCGGTGGCCCCCATGGTGAAGATGACGCGATCCAAGACTTTCCAGGCCTACCTACCGAGCTGCCACAGGACGTACAGCTGCATCCACTGTCGAGCCCACCTCGCCAACCACGACGAGCTCATCTCCAAGGTACGGACTCCATCCGGACTGGCTGTTTCGTTTTCCTTCGTTTCTTTTGTGTTGCGGGGTAGAGGGTGCGGGAGGGCCCCTCGGAGGTTTCATGCCCCATTTCCTGGAAAAGGCCGTTGCAGAAAACCGTTACCCTGTACGCACGTGCAAGTGTCCCGCCAAAAGTTTGAAAGCTCCAACCATGAGCTCCCATCGTGTCATGTGACAAGTTAACCGCCCAGCGATCGCTCCCAGGGCCGCTGGCCGTAAACAGAATGTTTGTCATGTTTGTACAATGTGTTCGTGGGAACTTTCGTGGATTTGTTGGTGAAACGGAAAGGCAAAAAAAAACCTGAGCGTGCGCGTTGAATGGTCGGTGCAAGTGTTTGATTCCTTTGTCAATGAATAGGGAAGGATGTTCAGAGTACAATTTCCCTGAGTGGAACGCATTTGATGCTTAAAGGTGGAGCTTTAAGACTGCACTCTCATTCGGGGGAGAGAGAGACAGCTAGTGGGTGTGTTTTAACCTGAGAGTCACTGTGCTTCAGGTGAGGTTGGGAAGGTGGGACCTTCAGGCAAACTTAGCCTGGGAGCTGAACCAACACTGTTGGCACCACTCTGCATCACAAACCACACAATGCCAGATTACAGTGCAACAGGTCTATTTGGAAGCACTAGCTTTTTGAGCGCTGCTTCTTTATCAGGTGATTGTCCACAACCACCTGATGAAGGAGCAGTGCTCCGAAAGCTAGTGCTTCCAAATAAATCTGTTGTACTATAACCTGTTTTTGTGACTTTTAACTTTGTACACCCCAGTCCAATACTGGCATCTCCAAATCATCATAAACCAACCATCCAGCTGACAGCTATTTGATATGTCTCTACCTTCTTCCCCCCTCAATATTGACACAAGCTTGTCAGTTTGTTGAATGCTGTTGGACTCGGGCTGAAAGTAACTCCTTGACTGAGGTTGGAAATAAATTGGATACCTCCTATCCTGAAGTTCACATTGTATTAAGTCCAGTGATTATGGATGTATTACACTTGAGATTGCCATGAAGATTCTACCTTCTCAACTTTTCCCTTAATCTGACGTGTGGTGACTTTCCAGTTTATACAGCACCAGTTGTCTCTTCATAATGAGAGAATAATCCAGTGATCCTCTGGGACTGAACATATTATACTTAGCAGTTCCACATGGCACTTAAGATTGAGGAGTCTAAAATTAACGTAATGAATACAGTGGGTATGAAACACCTTTCGAAGTCAATAACTAACTACTGGGATCTTGATTTGTGGTTGTTGATAAAAGGGTGTTGAAATGTAGGTTTTCCTCAGATTATCTCTACAACTCCCTGCCTGAAAGGATTATGGAGGCAATGTCACTTCACATTGAATAGAAGAAACACTTGGCTCATGAAATGCTGTGAGGAATCCAAAACTAGAATGTGGGATGAAGCCAGATAGCTTTTTTTTGCTTTGGTCACTATAGATGTGATGGGATGAATCTTTGTGCTGTAAATTTTTATATAATTCTCTGATCTAATTGGGATCTGTTTCATTACTGTCCTAGCATCACTTCCTTCTGTTGAATCCAGTGTGGTTTCAAGACTCAATTTTTTCCAGTGCGTTGTTGTAGTGCATGTCCAGATTGAAGTTCGTTTCAGCAGTTGAGGGAGAAGGAGTTAGATGGTTTCTCCAGTGAAGATAGATGTAAAAGGCTGGGTGGAGGCTCAAGTGGAGCATTAACACTGGTGAGGCTGTTATCTTAATTGGTTTCACTAGTTCTTGATTCCAAAGAATCTCCTGAATTTCTTACATGACATGATGCACCTGTCTGGGAAGTGCAAGGTTTCACCTGGGGACCTGCATTTTATCTTAATTTCAATCTCTGGAGATAGGCATCTCCCAGATTTCTACCCCGCTATATCCAAGATCCGTCAGCCACTTAATTGTCATTGTGCTCCCTGCCATTGTTATTGATCTGCTCACTTGCTTCATGATCAGGCAGTCAGCCATCCCTCCTGCACCCTGTCCTGCTATCCCAGGGTGTGCCTGACTCCTGAGAATGAATTTGCAGTAAATTATGTAGATAGGGGATGCAGTAATTAAGAGTGAATGTTGTAATGCTGCCATATCGATTTTTTAAAAAAATCTTAAGCTTATCCTTAACAAAATAAGGGGCATATATTTATTTTAAAAAGGGCTTCATTGAATCACATCTGAAACATTCCAGAGTTCCTGCAATGAATCACTCATGTTTCAGTTAGGTAGGTTGAGCAGCAGCCATTTTTGTGCAGTGCGGTATGAGAAAAAGATGTCAACTAATTGGTGTTTCACCCTGCCATCGTGGGAGAAGGAGCATTGTTCAGAAATCTGAGAAGTTGCCTTGATCCATTGAGGGGACTTTCAAGCCCTACCTGAACAAGCAGATGGGGAACTCCAATTCAGTGTCAAAAAGCAGGATTGTTTTTATTTTTGGCGATAGAGAATGAGGAAGGTCCCAGAAAGCCAAGCTGCAAAGTTCTCACTCCTTTTAGCTTCCTACGATGAGTAGTCAAGAGAAATGTAGCATGGGCAGAGTTTTGAGGACTGCCTGGCTGACTTTTAATTGATGAGTTAAAGGTAATCTTGAGAACTTGATGTATTGGACCAAACTGGGGTCATAATATCATAACAGGTAAGCCATTGCAGCTGGAACTGAGGAGGAATCTCTTCACCCAGAGAAGGGGGTGGGTCTTTGGAATTCCTCTGCCCCAGGGAGGGAGCTGCAGAAGCTCAATCTTGGAGCAGGTTAAAGACAGAAATAGATAGGTCCCTGCAGATAAGTAGCATTTAGGGATATGAAGATCATTTCCACCCTCCTCTGGTGAAGGGTGAGCCCAGAACAAAAAGGCATAAAATTACCATCAATGAACAACCCTTCATTTCATGAGGAAATGGAAACAGTGAAATCTCCAGGTCCCTATTGTTACCCCCCCCCCCGCCCCACCAAAATACACCAAATTGATGTTTGAGAATTGGAGACCACTTTAAAAAGATTGATCAATTTTTGTTCACAAAGGGATGTGAAACTAAGGCAGATGTGTGAAATTAAAGTGTGGATCACTTTAATCTAAAGTGTCAGAAGAAGCTCAGAGCTAAATGTTCTTACCTTTGCCCCATGGTGCTGGCAGACTCTAGAGTTCTGCTGTCTCATTGCAGAAGTTTATAGTGGGAGCTAAAATGGTGGATTAAATTACCGCATTTGAAATCTGGCTGAGTGTTGATCCCTAGCATATGTCCTTGCTGTTAGAGATAAAGATTCTGGGCTGTGGGGAGGCTGGTGCCCTGAGCCTGACCTACGCTGTGGGCTGTGTTTGTGTGTTCTGATATGTAAGAGGACGCTGAATCCCTGTGCAGAAAGGAAATCGACAGCAGTGAAACTGAGTCAGGTGAGCCGGAACTAATGTCGAGCCAGATAACCAATACTGGAATTCCCAGTTTGAGAGAGATTTTCCCTGAGTCCTGGCTCTACACTTGGCACATGTCTCCACACTGACAAAACGTGGCAATGGAACTGATCTAATAGCTTGAGGGAATGTGGGTGACTTGGAGTCAACCACAGTGAATACAGCAATGTCAGTGAATACAGGTCTCCAGGTTCCCAAAAGATGTAAATCTTTATTGAAATCATTTTGCTTTGGCTTTTCTGAAAGTTGTTTAGCTATAACATAGTTCAACATTTTGAAATTAACATCCATATTATGGCATATCTTAACTGTATTTTCATAGGATCTGAACACTGGAATTTCCTTCACAAACCTGATCTCCAGCTCTCTTCCTCCTTCTGTCTGCCTCTTACTCTCTCTCCCAACTCTCTCTTCTCTCTCTCTCCATCTCTGTTTTGCTTTCTTCCCTCTCTCCCACGTTTAAATGGATTTGTTCTTGCTTGCTTCCGATTGGAATTACACCCACTTAGCTGCACTGATGAATGATGGTGTTGGTTTGGTTAGCAGCAGTTCTTCTCCATTTGATTCTTGTTTCCATCCTTGAGGTTATGGTCCAAGCTATTAAAACAGCAAACTCTGGAGATGAGGATGAGTTTGAGTCTGGGTCCATCGCATGGCTGTAGCCACTGAGTCATCAGGAGACCTGAAGAAGCTGCAATCTTGGAGCAATGAGCAGGAAAACTCACCTGAACACTAATCTGAATTTTTTTTAACTACATCACTCATTGCCAGTTCAGTTTATATGAATGCCCATGAAGGATAATGCAAAACATCAAAATTGAGGGAGGAGGAGAGCTAAATCATCATGGATTTGGAAAGAGATGATAGTGTTACTAACGTTTTCTAAGCCATCTGAACAGAGGTGTTATTACACATTTGTGGAGCATGTGAGACTTGAACCCAGGTCTCCTGGCTCAGATGTAGGGACACTACCACTTCCAAAAGAACTCTGATAGTGTTACATTACTGATCATTCCGTCGGTTGTGATCTTGCAAAGTCTTTGTTTATGCAAAGCTGTTCAGATCAGCTGAGGCTGATTATTAAAGACTGGAAAATTCAGCCTCTAATGACTGTCCAAATGTGTCTGAGAGAAGCTGTTTTAATATAAATCTGGGAGAGTTGTAGGTATTTCTGTAGAGCTGAGACTGTGGTCCATCTTGGGGGGGAATAAATGTTCCTGTTTTGAGTATCTTCTTGTGTATGTCTACTTTTAAATGCCTTATCTGTCTTACTTTTAACATTCTCATCCACGTGTTCAACCTCATTCCCTATTTCTATAATCTCCTCCCTCTCTTAGTTCTCTAAATCTTTGAGCTCCTGCAATTCTGCCTCTTGTCATCAGTTATCACTCTACCAAAACAGATTGCTGGAGAAACTCAGGTCTGGCAGATTCCATGGAGAAAAAGCAGAGTTAATGTTTCAAGTCCGGTGATCCTCCTTCCAGCACCTGTAGTTCTGTTTTATCTTCCGTTCCAACATGGGAAGCTGCCTAGGTATTGAAACTCCTTCCCCTTACCCTCTACCTCTTCCCCTTTAAGACTCTGCTTACAACCGACCTGTTCAACCATACTGTTTTCCACCATCCTTAATATCTCCTTGTGTGATATGGTGTTGAATTTTGATGTACAATTATGCTCTTGTGGAGCATCTTGGGGAAATTTTGTTTTTTATTTTTGCTGTTTCAATGGATTGTAGACATCATTGCCATAGCTGATATTTGTGATCATCCCTAATTGCCCTTGATCTGGCTCACTTGGTTGTTTCAGGGGGCAATTATGTCAGTTGCATTGCTGTGGGTCTGGATTCTAATCTAGACCAAGTTGGGTAGACTTCCAGGAAGATAACCAGTTACTTTCCAATAACTGAACATATGAACACAATTCGGCTCCTCAAGCCTTCCCTTGTAATTTCCTTCCCCAAAGAAACTTGGCTAACCAAATGGGTTTTTCTGACACAATCATTTCTTGATCATGATGCAGTATACCAGTTTCCAATTCCAATTTTATTAATTGAATTTAATTTCCACCGGTTGCTATTATGAAATGTGAACCTGTATCTCAGACCTCTTTGTATTGAAGTTAGTGGTGAAGTAACTTGAATGTTCATGTTTTGACTATTGGAAGTGTATGTATTGTATCTTAGTGTCTTTTCACGCTCTTTCATGCTCTTGCGTGCCCTCGTTCTCTCACTCTGTCTCATCCCACACCCTGTCCCTAGCTAAGCCTTCATTTAGAAAACTAAAGACCATTTTGTTTGGGTAGAAAAAGGAGCTTTTGTGTGAGGGTCAAGCACACGGTCCCTCCCTGCAGCTGCTGACTGCTCAAACACACTTTACAAACTGAACTTTGAGCTGGTACCAACTGTTTGCACATCCCCTGCTCTCCCTATCCCAGGGTCAGGAGTACCAAAACTAAGGAGTGGGGAGGAGGGATTTAACCTCTTGTTAATAACATCTGACCACATTGGCAGATCGATATCTCTCATTTGTCTGCCTGCATGTGTTTAAACAGTTTCTTTTGAACACGATTTAATGTGTTGTATAGATACCACCAAGGGAACTTGATTTTTTAAAAAAATATAAATCAGTCATATTTTGATTCAATCATACATTTTATGTTAAGAAGTTGTCAATTTGGAAATTTGTCTGGAATCAACATCAGCGAGATGGTGGCATTGTGGTAAATTAACTGAATCTGTAATCAGTTCAGTTAATAAATCTGGAATAGGAAGCAGTCGCTGTGTTAATTTAAAGTGGTTCTCTAATGTCTTTTATGGAAAGAAATCTGTCGTCCTTGCCTGATCTGGTCTATGTGTGACTGCAGACTCTCAGCAATATGATTGAAATGATCTAGCAAGCCGCTCAATTTGAGGGCAGTAGGGATGGACTTCAAATGCTGGATTGCGCGCTCCATAATGCCAAGAAAGAATAGGTTTAAAAAAATTGAAGGATGGGTGGGAGATGTTTTTGGCTAAAGATGAAAACTGGTGTTAAATAGTTCTCCTTTCTGAAGTTCAAAATATATTAGCACAAGCTGAACTTGCCTAGGGGTACTGAATCAGTCCTGCAAGTTTACCACTCAATTGTTGATTAGAGATACATAAACATAGGATGGCTCAGGCTGAGGTTTCTCTAAAGTCTACTTTATGGGAAGTGGAGGGGGAGAAGAGGTGTCCTCTGCCACAAAGGGGGAAGGTTGCCAACTTGCCATCCTGTCTTTTCCCATATGGCTTGGCCTCCTGACTTATCCTCTTCCCTCATGCAGATTGGGGGAAAGGTCCTTGCTTTTGCCCATGATCAAACACTTCCCTTACCCTGGGTGATTATGATAAGATGTTGCATCTGTTATTGGCTCTTGGAGGAGGCTGGGTCCATGAAGAGAAGTTCCTAAACCCTATGGTCTTCTCTAAGTAATTAATCAAAATTGAATAATGATATTCATAGAGTCATAGAGATGTACAGCATGGAAACAGACCCTTTGGCCCCACCCTCCATGCCGACCAGATTTCCCAACCCAATCTAGTCCCACCTGTTGGCACCCAGCCCAAATACCTCCAAACCCTTCCTAATCATATACCCATCCAAATGCCTCTTAAATGTTACAATTGTACCAACTTGCACCACTTCCTCTGACAGTTCATTCCATACATGTACCACCCTCTGTGAAAATGTTGCCCCGTAGGTCTCTCATATCTTTTCCCCCCTTACCCTAAACCTATGCCCTCTAGTTCTGGACTCCCTGACCCCAGGGAAAAGATTTTGCTTATTTATCCTATCCATGCCCCTCATAATTTTGTAAACCTCTAGAAGGCCTCTGCTGCTCCAGGGAAAACAGCTCCAGCCTGTTCAGCCTGTCCCTATAGCTCAAATCCTCCAACCCTGGCAACATCCTAGTAAATCTTTTCTGAACCCTTTCAAGTCTCACAACAACTTTCCAATAGGAAAGAGACCAGAATTGCATGCAATATTCCAATAGTGGGCTAACCAATGTCTTGTACAGCCGCAACATGACCTCCCAACTCCTGTACTCAATACTCTGGCCAATAAAAGAAAGCATACCAGCGCCACCTTCACTATCCTATCTACCTGCGATTCCACTTTTAAGAAGCTATGCAAGATCTCTTTGTTCTGCAACACTCCCAAGGACTTTACCATTAAGAATGTAAGTCCTACTAAGATTTGCTTTCCCAAAATGCAGCACATCGCATTTATCTGAATTAAACTCGATCTGCCACTTCAGTCCATTGGCCCATCTGATCAAGTTTCTGTTGTAATCTGAGGTAACCACCTTCGCTGTCCACTATACCTCCAATTTTGGTGTCATCTGCAAACTTACTAACTGTACCTCTTATGCTCATATCCAAATCATTTATGTAAATGACAAAAAGTAGAGGACCCAGCACTGATCCTTGTGGCACTCCACTGGTCACAGGCCTCCAGTCTGAAAAACAGTCCTTCAACACCACCCTCTGTCTTCTACCTTTGAGCCAGTTCTGTATCCAATTGGCTAGTTCTCCCTGTATTCTGTGAGATCGAACCCTGCTAATCAGTCTCCCATGGGGAACTTTATTGAACGCCTTACTGAAGTCCATACAGATCACATCTACTGCTCTGCCCTCATCAATTTGTTACTTCAAAAAACACAATCAAGTTTGTGAGACATGATTTCGCCTGCACAAAGCCATGTTGACTATCCCTAATCAGTCCTTGATATTCCTTCCACTTCAGAGATCTTTACGGTTTTACTGGCAATGGTCTTGCAGTGAGGCGCATCCTTTTATAAGGAGCTTGAAATTGACATCTAACATTTTTGTACCTTGCCCTGAGCTGTAATCCAAACATGGAATGTATTTTGTAAATACCAAAACAATTGCAATCATTTGACAGGATATGCTGCATTGGGACAATCTGAGTATTATTCAAAATTCTAGGATTCAATCTGAAATATTGTTAAAATGTTAACTATTTTATTGACTATTATGAAAGAAGAAAAATGCTTTTGGGGAAAAAAGTGAGCTGCTTTTGGACAGACAAGTGTTCACCTGCAAAACCCAGTGCAAGCTCTTTTGATGAGCAATAGTGTCCATTTTAGTGTTAACCAGCCTTCAAGAAAGTGGCTAACCCAGGCCTCAACTCTTCTACAAGATGGTGTTCTCTACAACATTCAACCCAAACCCACATGACAATAAATGACCCTATTTGCGTCACTTTCAAGACGCACTAGTGCATAAAACACCTGGTAGAAAATAGATCCTGGGCTCTATAACTTGAATCTGGTGTCTAATTTTGTTCTTATGAATATTTGTTTGTACACTTGCAATTGTTTGAACAGCAAGAGTTATAGACACTGAATAGCCAGATTCACTAAGTTGTTTAGAGTTGGGGCTGGTGGTCTCTGGTATTAAAGCAGAGTGAGGGTTGTTTGGAGAGACGGGTCACCCAGACCACTCCTGTACCTTTTTAACTCCAGGTGTGACTGCAGTCTGTCTTGGTACACACTCCACTCTGGTGCACGTGCACACTCTACCCCATTCTGCCTCATCAGTGGGCAGGGCTCTATCAAGGCTTTAGCCGTAATGTGGTTATGTAAAGAACAAAGGGTTGAACCAATTGATTAAACATCACAAAAAAAGACCAACTTTGAAATTGTTCACAATGCAACATGCCAGAACATGCTGGATGAACAATGCTGTGTGAACAATACACATTGTCCATGTCACTGTACAAAACCCTCTGGCCAGAAAGAAAGGTTGAAAATGTGACAGTGAATTGTTCCTCGATTATGAAATGTGATATTTTGCTCCTTTTTTCGTTTTTATCTCCCATTTCTTTCCCTTGTCCAGACATTCTTTCCTGTGTCATATCTCTGATCTAACTCCGCATTGTTTTCTTTTTGGGGTGGGCAGAGAGTGGGAGGGAAGAGATGAAGCGGTTTAATAAGTGCACCAAGTCATGAGGCAGAGGGGTTCTGGCCAGAGCAAGACAAAAGTTCCTTTTGGGCATTCAGCCTGTGGGATCTCTGCAAATTGGCTAATCTCACTCTAATGCCATTGCCCAGAGGGTCTGAAGATCCTTTCTCTTCAAAATATTATCCACTTTCCTTTAGGAAGGGACCTTTTAGTTTGTCCTTTAGGTACAATGGAGTTATAGCCACTGGTCCATATGTCAGAAACAACTCAATTTTTACAGAAAACTGCAATAAAGCAATAACTGTATTGCTTATTGAGACTTCTTGAGTTGCAGTGGTAGTGTCTCTACCTCTGAGTCAGGAGGACCAGCTTCAAGTCTCTCATGCTCTAGAGTGGCATGCTGGCACAGTGGTTAGCACTGCTGCTTCAGCGCCAGGGACCTGGTTTGATTCCAGCCTTGGGCAACTGTCTGTGTGGATTTTGCATGTTCTCATGTCTGCATGGGTTTCCTCCAAGTGCTCTGATTTTCTCCACAGTCAAAATGTGTGCAGGCTAGGTGGATTATCCATGGGATATGTAGAGTTATGGGGATAGATATGGGGCATGGGTCTGGGTGAGGTGCTCATTGGAGAGTTGATCTGACTTGATGGGTCGTGTGGTCTGTTTCCACACAGTAGGGATTCTGATTCTACAGATGTATAATAACTCTGTAGAAGCTGCTTTGAAAATATCATTAATTTTTTTAGAGGAATAATCTTTGGCCAGGGGAACCCCTCTGCTCTTCAAAATGCATTCTTTTACATTCATCCAAGAGGACAGGCCTCCCCAAACTTCTCTCTCCAGGCTTCAGTCTCTCTGCCTTTATTCCTGATGAAGGGCTTTTGCCCAAAACGTCGATTTCGCTGCTCATTGGATGCTGCCTGAACTGCTGTGCTCTTCCAGCACCACTGATCCAGAAAGTAGTTCTGGTGTAGTGATGCTGTGGTAGTGCACTTGAGTTTAAGTGCCTGAAGTAGGACTTGATCCCACAACCCTTTGAGAATGCTACCCACTGAACCACAAGTTTGGCAAGTTATATAAAGCATTCTGGCAACTTTTACATTCAGTCATCAGATTAAAAAATGTGGTGGTTGCAAATTTATGACCCAAAATGACTAGCTTTCAATAAAACTGTTGTTGCTGTCTATTCTTTGGTGAGTCACAGGTGGTTCTAGAGGATTTTACCAGCTTTGCACGCCCAGCTTCGTAAGAGAAAATAAACACATGGATACACTGGGATATCCAATATTTGTCTTCTGATCTCTGCTCTATTAATAACTCAATAACAGCAGAACATGACGTATCAGTTAGTACTTGGCCTTTCCTCTGTGTGGTTCTGGTTTATATTCATCCCTTAAAGTGACATCCCACCTCCCTCAATCTTTATATATAGAAAGTTTAAAAAAACGCAATTATTTCCCTTTGTCTTGTATCATTAACCTCCTGTTTGCTGATCCCTTGTTGTAATTCTTTGCTCCTGACCTGTAATTCTGACACTACGTCCAGTACCACAAATGTATATTCAGAATGACAAATTGCTAAACTGAAATTAGATCAGACTATGGATACCAGGAAGACCTGAGGCCAAACTCTGCATGCACATGGGTGAGTTTGTGGATAAGAATGAAGAGTAAAAGTACGGAGAAACGCAGCAGGTCTGGCAACATCAGTGGATAGAGAAAGAGTTAGTCTTTTGAGTCTGATATGACTCTTCAGAAGAATGAGAAACCAGATTGTCCTTTATGATCTCGATGTCCCAAGTGCTTTATAGTTTGGTTAGTTTTTGAAGTTCGGTGTTGAGAGAAATAGAAAAACCAGTTTACATACAACAAGCTCCCAAAAATACCAGTGTGATAGTGGGCAGATTAGTAAACAATGAGGAAAGTTAATGGAATGTTATGGTTTATTGCAAGGGGAATTAAATGACAGAGTAGGGAGGTTGTTTCAGTTATACTGGCATTAATGAAACCCTAGAATACTGTATATAGTACTGGTCTCCACTTACAGAAGGATATTAATACATTGGAAGCAGTTGAGAAATTTTACAGAATTAAAAGTTTTCACAGTGTAAAAGGAGACCATTAGGCCTATTGCACTAAAAATGATTCTTTAATCTAGTGCCAGTCTCCTAGATTAGGCTTCTTTATCAGTCTAATACCTGGAATGAGCAGATTACCTCCGAGTGAAATCATTGCCACAAAATGCTGGGGAGGCCAGGTCATTAAGTATATTTAAGACTGAGAGAGGTTCTTGAGTATTAATGGTTATGGGGAGAAAGCGGGAGAATGGGAATGAGAAATGTATCAACCATGATTGAATGGCGGAGCCGATTTGGACTTAATGGCCTAATTTCTGCTCTTGTGTCTTAGTCTTATGGAAAGTCTACACAGGCGAGGCCTGTATGCTCTACAGTTTGGAAGAATGAGAGATGAGTTATTTGAAAGCAAGATCCCATGGGGACTTGACTGGTTGGGTGTGGAATGGATGTTTTCTCTTGTGGGAGAATTACCAAGAAGCTGAAAGATTACCAGTGATATGTAGGAATACAGAGTTGAGGTTAAATCAGACCAGTCATTATTTTATTGGATGATGGAGCAGGCTTGAAAGACTGAGTGGCCTACCCTTGTTCCTTGTTTGTAGATAATCTGTTTTTATGATGTTGATTTGAGAGAAATATTGACTAGACACCTTCGCTTATTTGGAAAAATGTTAAGGGGTGGTTTAAAATTATCAGAGGGACGGATGGTCCCGATTTCACAGCCCCATCTGAAAAGTGGCACTTCCAACAGTGCAGCAGTCGTTCATTACATTGTTTACTCCTCAGGTAGGAGTAGGATCTGAGCTAGGAGTAGCCTCTAGAGTAGAATCTGAGCCAATAATTTCCTGTTTCGGATGCAAATGCTACATACTGAGCAAAGGTTATTCAGTATTGTAGGTCTGGGACATTCAGACCAGTTCTCCAAAGTGGATGGGAGCTAAAGGCAGAATCTTATTAGAAAAGATTAATTATCTGGTAAGACTTCGGCTGTTGCTGCATCTTTTGAGTGAAACACTGTTTGTTGTCTTTATAAACAGAGAGCCTAAAGGCCTTCGCTGTGCATGTATAATTGCTGTACATCTTTTATTTATACAATTCACCCCAGTGATGTTACCGCCTTTAAGGGAACAGCAGCAGCTTTCCTGGAATTTTGCTTTTTAGAATTCCCACTCCGTAAACCTCACCAATGCTTCTGTCTTGCTTGTTTTTAAAGCTTTTGGTTGGTAGTCCTAAAACACCTCATTATCCAATACAGCAGAGGACAGTAGGGATGCCTTTTTGGCCCTCAGCCTACTTTAGCTTTTCTGCAGAGCACTCTGGTCCATTCCTTTCCCTATCTGTTTTCCCACATCCCTGCAATTTTCCTTCATGTATTGTACATTCTTTTCCCTTTTGAATATTTCAATTGCATCTGTTTATAAACACTCCTCCAGATGGGGGAAAAGTATGTAGGAGCAGGTGAGGATAAATATGAAGTTATTGAATGTGCAAAATAGAAAGGCAGTATTATTAAACTGTGAATATATGAAGGGGTCTGGGTGTTCTTCCATACTAGTTAATGGAAGTAATTAGGCAATTTGTATGTCGCCCTTAATTGCAAGAGGATTTGAGTTCAGAGTAGGGATGTCTTGTTGCAGTTCAGAGCCTTCTTAAGACTGAACCTGCTTTGTTGTGCGCAGTCTTAGTCTCCTTACCTAAGAAAGAATACACTTGCTATTGAAGTGCAACAAAGCTTCCCTCAACTCACATCAAGAATGGAAGGACTTTTCTGTGAGGAGAGATTGGTTTGACTGCACCTATGTTCACTAGTGTTTAGAAGAGAAGGGATTTGATTGAAATGTATAAAATTCCAGTAGGCCTGGGCAAACTAAATGCAGGGAAGATGATATCCCTGGTTGGGGAGTCTTAGAACTAGGGTGCACAGTCTCACTATATTGAGTAGGTCATTTAGTACCAACATGAGGAAAGGTTTCTTCACTCAGTGACTTAACCTGGAGAGTTTTCTACCATAAAAGCTGTGGAGGCCTGGTCACAGAGTAATTGCTTTCTTGGATATAAAAATATTTAGATTGTAAAGGCATTAAGGGATATGGGGGAGAAATTGAAAATAGCATTCAGGTTCAGCATCAAACGTGATCATATTGAATAGCACAGCAGGCCCAAAGGGATGCAATACCTATTTCTAGTCTCAGCTTTACTGGATGTCAGAAAAATGAAAAACCCGAACTTCAGGTTGCCTTCATTCAAAATGGAGGAGTTAAGGGTTTGAGAAATTCTGGTAATATTGTAGATACAAATCTTGTAGCTCCCCGTTCCTGAGGCTGGATGAGATCAAGACGGGAGGGCATGAGTTTGAGAGGCTGAATAGGCAGGGATTTTTTCACCAGAATGTAGGAGGTATAGAGGATGATAGAGGTTTATAAAATCATGAGGGGCATAAATAAGGTGAATAGCAAAGGTTTTTTTCCGTGGATAGGCAAGCTCATAATTAGCGGGCGTATTTTTAAGGTGAGAGAAGAGAGATTTAAAAGGGACCTGAGGGACAGCTTCAGACACAGTGGTTCATGTGGAATGAACTGTCAGTGGAAGTGGTAGATCCAGGTACATTTACAACATTTTTCCAAAACCATTTGGATAGGTACATGAATAAAGGCATATGGGCCAGACACAGACAAATGGGACTAGTTTAGTTTGGGAAACCTGGTCCGCATGGACAAATTGGATCAAAGGGTCTGTTTCAGTGCTGCATGACTGTGTTTTACTTCCCTATGTCCCTATCTGATGCTTTTGCTGATTCCTTTTAAATTTATCCACAGGTTAATGACCCTTTAGCCTTTACATGATTTCTGTTTGAGAGCTGCTTTCAACTACCTTAGGTAGTTTTTATTACATTAAGGTGCTATACAGATGCAGCATTCATGTTGAAACTTAAAACTTTTTCAGCACACAGCATCTGTCTTCCTCTGGATACAGTCAGTCTCTGTCCTTGAGGCAATGAGTATTTGAGAAGTCGCTGATCAAAAATACGACCCACATGTCAGTTCAGTGCACTCAGTATTTTTTTCTTAAAGAAAAAGTCAATTGGAGGTGATGGTGCTGGAGGAACGACTAATAGAAATTATCTAACCTCTTTCGGACCTAGGAATGAATGCTGACTACAGTCAAAGAAAGAGCCTGTGTTCTCACAGTTCTGTGCAGAATGAGAATGTTGTCTGAGCCCCTGAGCATATCCTTCTGATTTGACACGGATTCAGGGCAAAACAAATGGAGAAAGTGTTGGGTGGGGTGGATGGAAATCAACAAACACAGGTCAGGCTAGAACTTGCCATCAAACTCTCACTTGAGGACAAGACAGCCCCTCTGTTTGTACAAAAAGACAAAATCTGCAGATGCTGGATTCCAGAGTAGACCATCAGGAGGCTGGAAGATCACAGCAAGCCAGGCCCCATCAGGTGAAGTCAACGTTTCAGGTGTAACCCTTCAGGACTGGGAGGCGAGTGTAAGGGGAGCCGCTAATGGGGGGGCTAGGGAGAGAGGTAGGGATAGATGAGCACAAGCGGAGGGGGGTTTGAATCAGGTTGGTAGTTGGAGGAATGGAAGGGAGGGGGTGGTGCTCGGAAGGGAGTCTGGGGATGGGAGGGGGAAGTTATTTGAAATTGGAGAATGAGTCCTCTGGCTGCCCAGGTGGAAGATGTGTTCCTCCTGTTTGCAGCCTGATTCGCTGTGGCAATGGAGGAGGCCGAGGATGGTGATGGAAAGGAGTGGGAAGGGGAATTTAAAATGGGCGGTGACTGGGTGGTGAGGTCGGCCCTTGCAGGCACGGCTGAATGTTCGGCAAAATGTGCCCTGAGTTCACATTTCTTCTCCCCAGTGTAGAGAAGACCACATGGGGAGCATCGGATACAGTAGTTGAGGTTGGAGGAGTGGCAAGTGAACCTCTGTCTCACCTGGAAGGACTGTTTGGGGTCCTGGATGGAGGTGAGGGATGTAGTGTGCTGGCAGGTTTTGCATCTTGTATGGTTACAGGGGAGGGTACCTGGGTGTTTGTGGGTGGGGGAGTTGGTGGGGAGAGCAGTGTGAACCAAGGATTGGCAAAGGAAATGGTACTTGTGGAAGACATTGAGGAAGGGTCTAATTGGTGGAAATGTTTCAGGATGTGTTGGATGTGGAGACTAGTGGGGTGGTAGGAGAGGCACCCTGTCTGGATGTAGTTCTTGCAAGATACTGAGTGGGAGGTGTAGTCCAGTTAGTTAAGGGAGTCTGGGTTTATAGTAAAAGTCCATCTGGAGACTCTCGCCGGAGATAGAAATGGAGAGGTCAAGAAAGGGGAGGGAGGTGTCCAAGATGGACCAAGTGAATTTGAGGGCAGGGTGAAAATTGTGGGCGAAGTTGATGAACGGCTCTAGTTCAGCCTGGGTGCAGATGCTGCACCAATGCAGTCATTGATGTAATGGTGGAAGAATTGGGACACAGTGCCTGTGTAGGTACTGAAGAACGATTGTTTGACACAACTATACCTGACTCTTTGTTGGTTATGGCCTATCCAAGTGCCCATGGCTACCCCCCTGGTGTTCTCCAATTTCAAATAAACTCCCTTCCCATTCCCCAATTCCCTTATCAGCCCCTCTACCTCCCTTCCATCCCTCTGATCAGCCCTTCCTTACAGCTACCAAATGGATTCTTTCCTCCCATCAACAAACCAGGTCGTACCCTTCACCTGTGTTCACCTATCCCTACTTCACCACTCCACCCAATGCCCCCACCCCCCTTTCTGCAGCTCCCCTTACACCTGAAACATTGACTTCTCCACCTCCTGATGTCTAGCTTACTGTCTTCTCCCAGCCTTCTGCTTGTCTACAGGCTCCTGTTTATACAGGCAGCCCTAACTGCTACAGTAAACTTTGTCCTTGGAGAGTACACAACAGAAGCAGGTTCAGCAAGTCCAGTCTGGTGCATAAGCTCAGCTCAAACCTCCCCCACTCATCTTGGCCTGTGCGATTATATATTCATCTCTCGTGCATATCCCTGCTTCCCCTGTTTACTGGATTTAGATCAGAACACAGCCATGGATGATGAAAGGGAGCAGTAGGTAGCTCAAGAGCTCAAATTCCCCTCTGGCAGGAGAGCAAGTGTATGAACGGACATGTGCACCCTAACCCCCTCACATGTGCGCACACTAATGGTCTTACATTACCAGGAATCACCTGTAAACTTCGCCAGAAGATTTGATGTGGGGAGGAGAGGGGAAGTTTTATTTTGGAGAATGAGATTGAATCATTATCTGTTTTCCTACTTCTCATCTTGTACTCAGCCACCCTGCTCACCCACCTGCACCTCCCAACTCTCTCTCTTATTCAATGTTAGAGTATCATTGCCTGAGCACAGCAGCTGATTGGAGAGAGCTTGCAAAAGAAACATTGCTGCCCTATCTTCAAAGGAGGCTAGTGCATTTTTAAGGAGGATGATTGTATAAGGCCTTGTGACTGAAAAGAAAGGACACTTCTTTGTTGACTTAAAGCATGCACACAGTGGGATGGTGAGCCAGGATTATTTCTGCTGTTAATGCAACCACTGACAGAGCCTAAACTCCACTATATGCAGCTCTGAGACACCAAAATCAAAACACTCTTGCTTTTACAGCTGTATGCTAATCTCATGTTGTAGTTCAGTGAGTTCCCCCCCCCCCTTCCCCTGTTTGTATTTACTACGCCTGTGAACAGGCAGCACTGCTGACAGTGTGTCAGAACTCCCTCAACACTGCTAGTAGGGTGTGACCCTGTGCACCAGTCTGCGGAGTGGGGTTTGAACCCGCAACCTTCTGGCTCTGAGGTACCACTGCTACTAACTGAGCTACATCTGACTTTATCTCAAATGTACTTATTCATAAAAATACCTTTTAAGCATATAATCTGAAAAGCAGTTTGGTTCTGTGCAATAGCATATGAGGAAACAAACACTGGAGTTTGATTCTTAGGGAAATAAACCAAAGTTTTTTCTTGTAGGAGATTGTTTCATATTTGAGGCATCAGGAGGGTCTGTAACTGAATGGACCCCCATTTAACTTCAGCAGAAACTCCTTAAACAGTGGACTTTTTCTACTATGCCTAGGTAACAGCTGCACCTGACATGGAACATCTTTCCTGAGGGTCTTCAGCGAAACTTTCAGCCACCATGGGGCTACCTCTGCACAACCTGGTGCAGTTATTTGTCCCTTTCAGTCTGAGTCAGTGGAAGATTTTACTTGGTGACACCCTGTGTGCAATGCAACAAGAGTTTATTTATCTAATTTGTGTGTGACAATTTGTACATCTGTTTCCTGCCGATGCAAATTATGATGCTTGCTGCAGCCAGTGTGGTGCCCTAACCCTGAACCGATTTTTGTCATCGCAGTGATGTGATCAATTGACCTGGCCATTTTTCTCATTCAATCTCCTTATCCATCACTAATACTTGTGCTTGTACAGTGAAACTGTTTCAACTCTTCAAAAACTGACCCTCTAGCCAATGTGCCTCAGCATTACACAACTGCAAACCACATGCCAGCTGAGCATCCCTCTGATCCGACTGCCACCGTTAAATATGTAGAAAAAAACTGTCAGCTGGTCCCAGATTTGGAAAATAACTCGAATAGGCAATTCAGCTATCGAACCTGCTCCATCACTTAATTATGGCTGATTGACTAACTGTTTCAATGTCTTTTACCTGTGCTATCCCGAGAGACCTTTACACCACTGATAATCAAAAATATAGCAACTTTTGCTTTAAATTTACTTTTTGTTTAACTGTGGACTTGTGGTTTGGTAATTGATTTTTATTTTTGCTTACCTATTGGGTTGGCTATCCAGCTTTGTAATCCAGTTGGAGAGCCTATTGGAAGCTGGGGTGGGTCCTGCTCAATCCAGTCCATTGACCCAATTGTCTATTTTAAAGTAGATGATTCGTGCTCGCACGGTTGTTGGGCACTGCCAGCTTTCATGCTCCACTTAAGTTGAATACACTGGCAAATCCTACATGCCCTTCCAGGCATTGTCCCTTTGCACGCTTTAGATAGCTGTGCAGTCGAGGAAAACTACCCTCACAACAACAACACTGCTTTTGTGTTGCGTCTTTTAAGGTAGTAGAATGTCCCAAGGTGCATTCTGGAAGTATTATCTCAAAATTCAGCACAAAGCCACAAGGAGATATTAGATAGGGTGACCTAAGGTTTGGTCAGAGATTTGACAGTGCCTTAAAGGAGAGGCAGGAATGAGAGGTGGTGGCATCTGTTCCAGAATTCCAAAGCTTTGGGCCCAGCCAGCTGAAAACACAACCAACAGTGATTGGGGTGACTCCCATTATGGATGGGCAAGGGGCTATATTTATGGGAAGTTTGGATGATGGGGCTTGAAATTATAGAGATTGCTGTAGAAGTTTGAACAGCAATGTTGGCAGGTCATTGAATGGGGTTTGGCATAAGTTAAGGCAGTGATGGTAATGTTTGAAAATGTGTTGCTGGTTAAAGCACAGCAGGTTAGGCAGCATCCAAGGAACAGGAAATTCGACGTTTCGGGCCAGAGCCCTTCATCAGGAATCTTCGAGTAAAAAGTGAGGTCTGCAGATGCTGGAGATCACAGTTGAAAATGTGTTGCTGGTTAAAGCACAGCAGGTTAGGCAGCATCCAAGGAACAGGAAATTCGACGTTTCAGGCCAGAGCCCTTCATCAGGAAGGCAGAGGAGATGACCTGGGGGGTGCAGTGAGAGAGAGACTCACTGAAATCCTGATGAAATCCTGTGGCATTCCTGATGAAGGGCTCTGGCCCAAAACGTCGAATTTCCTGTTCCTTGGATGCTGCCTAACCTGCTGTGCTTTAACCAGCAACACATTTTCAACTGTGATCTCCAGCATCTGCAGACCTCACTTTTTACTCAATGATGGTAATGTGACTGGATGAGTGATCCAGAGCCCCATGCTATTACTTTAGGTGGGATTCAAATCTGGAAAACCAGTCTCTGTATCACCCTTACTCATTGATTTGCTATAGAATCCTCTGATTCACAAGTGTCCTTTAGGGAAGGAAATCTGACACCTTTCTCCAGTCTGCCCTACATGTGACTCCAGACCCATATCAACCATGACAGGTTAAATTAAAGGATGATCCCAAAGGGAGGTAAGTCCAGGGGTCATAGTTTAAAGATGAGTGGTAAATCTTTTAGGACTGAGATGAGGAGAAATTTCTTCACCCAGAAATTGATTGATTAAGCCAGAAAATTAATTACCACAAAGTGGTTAAGATTGAGGCCAAGGAGGTAGATATAACTCTTGTGGCTAAAGAGTTCAAGCTATGTGGGGGAGGGAGGCAAATGATGAGCGTGATCATAATGAAAGGCAGAGCAGTCTCAATGGGTCAATGGCCTACTCCTGTTTCTATCTTGGTATGTGTGCCAAATGACCCTAGAAAGTTACTCCATTCTAGGGCAATTAGGGATAGCACCAAATGCGAGAATGACGAGTGACATCTACATTCATACAAAATATGGGCAGAAGAGTTTTGGATGAGCTTTAGATATTGAAGGTGGGAAGATTGTCATGCTAGTTCTGAAGTAGACTATACCAGTGCTAACAGGAGTATGGGCATGGCTCTGTGACCAGGGTAGAGATGGGCAGTTGAAAATGTGTTGCTGGTTAAAGCACAGCAAGTCAGGCAGCATCCAAGGAATAGGAAATTCGACGTTTCGGGCATAAGCCCTTCATCAGGAATGAGGAGAGGGTGCCAGGCAGACTAAGATAAAAAGGTAGGGAGGAGGGACTTGGGGGAGGGGCGATGGAGATGTGATAGGTGGAAGGAGGTCAAGGTGAGGGTGATAGGCCGGAGTGGGGTGGGGGCGGAGAGGTTAGGAAGAAGATTGCAGGTTAAGAGGGCGGTGCTGAGTTGAGGGAACCGACTGAGACAAGGTGGGGGGAGGGGAAATGAGGAAACTGGAGAAATCCAAGTTCATCCCTTGTGGTTGGAGGGTTCCCAGGCGGAAGATGAGGCGTTCTTCCTCCAACCGTCGTGTTGTTATGTTTTGCCGGTGGAGGAGTCCAAGGCCCTGCATGTCCTCGGTGGAGTGGGAGGGAGAGTTAGTGTTGAGCCACGGGGTGGTTGGGTTGGTTGGTCCGGGCGTTCCTGAGGTGTTCTCTGAAGCGTTCCGCAAGTAAGCGGCCCGTCTCCCCAATGTAGAGGAGGCCACATCGGGTGCAGCGGATGCAATAGATGATGTGTGTGGAGGTACAGGTGAACTTGTGGCGGATCCTAGAGATGGGCAGTGTCATGTAAGTGAAGGCAGGTGGTCTCACCAAATAAGAGACTGTTTAGAAGTAAATGGGGGGACTCCGATGTGGCTGTCAAAAGGCTTTTTCATCTCGAGTAGGTACAGCTCAGCTATGACTGAACTGAGCACATGAACTGATTTGTTGAGTGGATTGGCTTCATTGTTGTGACAGGATGTGTAAAATAGGTTGAACTCAAATGGCTTTCTTCAGACTGTTGACGAATGCCTCAATTGTTCTGGAGATCATGAGGTGATAATCTGATACTTTGTACAACAGTTATAAACTAGTGATTTGTTTGCCCCATGATTAAAACAATTTGAAGTTCTTAGATAAAAGGATCGTCGAATCATAGAATCCCTACAGTGCGGAAGCAGGCCATTTGGATCATTTGAGTACACAGTGATCTTCTGAAGAGCATCCCTCCCCCCAATCTATCCCTGTAATCCTGCATTTCCCATCACAGATCCATCTAACCTTCATGTCCCTGGATACTATGGGCAATTTAGCATGCCAGTCCATCTAACCAGCATCTTTGGACTGAGAGGAAACCCATGCGGACACTGGGAGAATATGCATACTCCACAGACAGTTGCCTGAGGCTGGGATCAAAATCCAGATCCCCAGCAATGAGGCAGCAGTGCTAACCACTGAACCAGGAGAAAGTGAGGACTGCTAACCACTGAGCCACCATAGTTTGAGTCACCATGATATCTGAGAAATTAAAATATTACCTCAATGTAATGGTCTGTCTTTTTATATTTGATATTTTTGGATAAGTCTCATGACTAACATATTCTTTGTAAATGACTGTATTAAAGCAACCGTGACAACATGAAATGCTTTTGGTGTGAATGTCTCAGCTGATGATGCTCAGTTTCAACCCATTTTGGTTTAGTTACAAAATGCAGTGTTATACGTACTCTCTACCAATAGTGTCCAGTAGCCTCCCTTTAATACACTTTAATGAAAGTAGAATAAAGTATAGAAATGGGTGCCAGGCCCTTTATAAGGATACTATATCAAACAATCTCCCATTATCCAAACTGAATTAATCAATTAAAACAATGAACCCTAAGTATAATGTGACATGCCTTTTAAAGGGGACGTAATTAAGTTCCGTATTACAAAGGAAACTTTAGCTTGTGTTGAGTGATGCATCCTTTCCCACTCTGAATAGGAAAAGTTTAGAAGGATAGACTAAACACAGGCAAGTGGGACTAGTTTAGTTTGGGAAATTTGATCGGTATAGGAGACTTGGACGGAAGGGTCTAATTCTATGCTGTATGACTTTAAGCCTAGCACAATGGGCCAAATAGGCTCCTTTTATTTTATGAATCTGAGTTTCTCATTAACAGTGAAACACTTGTGACTGGAGGTGGGGTTTATCAATATTGAAGGATTTTTTTTTTCAGTGTGAAAGGGATTTTGGTTTATGGAGGGACTGTGTTGTCACAGATGAACTGTTGCTGGTAGTCCGTGAATCCACTGCTCAACACAGTAACAGTCAAGGAGACAACATCGCCTCCAGAAGGCTCATTCAGAGTACCTGGAGCTGCTGCATCACTACCTGGTTTCAGAGTCAAACCGTCTCCGATCGTAAGACCCTACAATGGATAGTGAGGAGAGTGGTGAAGATCAGCGGGCCGCTCTCCCCTCCATTGCAGATATTAACTCCACATGCTGCATCCAAAAGGCTAAGAGCATTGAGGAAGATCCCATATAACACACACACACACACACACACACACACATATCCCCCCAAACTCTTCTCCCTCCTGCCATCTGGCCGAAAATACCAGAGTATATGGTCGTTTGTGGCTAGACTGCAACAATTTCTTCCCCCAAGCCTTCGGGTTCCTTAACGCAGATAATTGGATTCTCTTTCCATCTAAAATTCTTTCAAATTGCTGCTAGAAAAATTCTATCATTCATCATTCTCCTGTTACACTGTAAGTTGCGTGTTTTGCACTTTACGCCGTTTACAGTTGTATAGTTTGTGCTGTCAATATAGCACCCTCGGTAATGGAGGAATGCTGTCTCGTATTTACTGTATCAGTTGTATATGGAAGAAATAACAAATAAAAGCTACTCTACTCTGTCCCTTGCCATAGCAATCAACAGTTACTATGAATGTGGCATCCATCTTGAATTAAAAGCCAGACTAAGTCTACCATGACCAGCATGGACAGCCAGGAAGGGACTGCTTCTTGCTAATATTCCAGCATGGTATAGGAAGAGGATGTGATAATATGACAGCAATTGCCAGGTTCAGAAACCTATCCACACCCCTTCTAACTCTGTAACATCGCAATGCACTAACTTATCTCACAAGACTCTCTTCTATCATTATCTGCTCTGTCCAGCAACCCTGGGAGAAAATCACTCTTTGACCTCAAAAGTGGAGTTTCCCTCCCTCGTGTAATCTTTGTGTGTAGTTGCCAACCCCCACCCCAAGCATCAGCCTGGAGGCACTAGGGCTTAATGAACAATTTTACAAGACACCACTAAAAAGAAGCAATGAAAGGAAAGTAACAAATACGTCTTTGAGAATTTTTTTTGTGCACTTGTCTTGCTCGTTCTAACACTATTAGATTTGGGGAGTAAATGCTGTTGGACTGAGTATGAAGTCATCTAATCACATAATGACCAGAAAACAAATACCTTCTTTATTAAGGGAAGGTGGGAGGTCATGGGGGCAGGATAGGTGACCACTGGTGAGAGCATGAGGAGACAGGGTAATGAAATCTCTAGGAATATATCCATCCACAATTGGCAAATCTGGTGTCACTTTTTTTACATTTATGGAATGTGAATTTCCATGTCATTAAGGGTAACTTGGTAGAGTCAGAAATGAGCTGATAGGCTGGTTGCAGAAAGGTTATTCCCCTTTGTGGGAGAGTCTAGAACCAAATGGTAAAAAGGGGTCACACATTCGAGAGACGAGGAGGAATTTCTTCTTTGAGGGTCATGAGTCTGGATTTTCTTTTATCACAAAGGACTGTTGAGGCTGCATCATGAAGTGTATTAAAGGCTGAGATAGAGTTTTAATCAGCAAAGGAATCAAGGATGATAGAGAAGAGATAGGAAAGTGGGTTTGAGGATTATTAGATCAGCCATGATATGATTGAATGGGGGAGCAGACTCAAGGAACCAAACGGCCTATTTCCACTGCTAGAACATCATCTCCCATGTGGACTGCAGTGGTTCAAGGAGAAGGTGGCTCACTACCCCCTTCTTGAAGGCATCAGGAACGGGCAGAAGACAGTTAGACTCACCATCATGGGCACATTGTTGTACACTCTGACCTGTGTATCTGATCTGAACTTGGAATAGACTCTGGCCTCCATGTCAGTTCTTACTCGGTAGATAATACTTTGACCCCTTCTCGCAAATGGGTGTGCTTTTCAATTCCACCCCAGATACATAATCCAGACTAACAGCCCAATGGAATATTCTGGGAGCGCTGTACTGCTGGAGCTGCCAGCATCCTGGTGAAGCCAGAACAGACCTCCTCTGCATTCTCGGGTGGGTCTAAAATATTTCATGGGCCTGTTCAAGGAAGAAAAGGAGAGTTGTCTTCCCCCAACCAGTACCTCAAAAGCAAATGATCCTCTCATAGGCATTTACGGAATCTTGCAGTGCATAAGTTGGCTGATGTGTTTACTACATTACAAGAATGCCTGCACTCCAAAATATCATGATTTGGAGAAGCCGGTGTTGGACTGGGGTGTACAAAGTTAAAAATCACACAACACCAGGTTATAGTCCAACAGGTTTAATTGGAAGCGCACTAGCTTTTGGAGTGATGCTCCTTTATCACCTGATGAAGGAGCGTCGCTTCGAAAGCTAGTATGCTTCCAATTAACCCTGTTGGACTATAACCTGGTGTTGTGTGATTTTTAACTCCAAAATATCATTGATTATAAAGTGTTCTATGATATTCTGGGTGCAATTCCTGAGAATGCTCTGGTGACAGATTCAGTTGAGGCCTTCAAAAGGGGCTTGGGTTGTTACCTGGACAGAAAACATGGTATACAGGGAGAGGGTGGAGGGACTGAGATTAGCTATGTTCCAATTCTAGAAAGCCAGAGGAGACTCTCTCTCTACTCTGTCTTTCTCTACTCTCTACCCTCATTCTACCCCATATCTATCTTTTCTCCCTCTGCGTTCTCCACCCGCCTCTCTGTCTAACCCTCCCTGATCTCTCTCTCTATACCCCTCTAAACTCTGTACTATTCAATTAAGGGGTTTTCTTTTGTTTTAAACAGAAGGTTATTTTTCAAATGAAGTGTGTGATGGGGAGAGTGGGGGTGGAGGAAGTGGGCTGGGTGTGCCCCATTCCAAGAGGTTAAAGTGATGTGGAGAAAAGGTGCACCACGTGCTGACGGCTGGAGTCTGTTTGGAGAGAGCAGGCTGAGTTACTGCAGTGCAGTGTTCCACTGCGTTGCCAGAGAGAAGAAGTTGGCACAATCACAATAGCTTTTAATAGTCCTGGAAGATCGGCCAACATTCTCTCAATGCCACCATAGACGAAGGGCTGATCCTCACCCCACTTTGCAACTTCATTTTCTGGTTTGGATAGCCTTTTTATTTCAATGATACATGTCAAATCATTTAAATACAAACCCAGGTTACAGAAGCCCATCGGGAGCCAATTAAAAAAGACTCACCCAATAGGAACTAGCCATCATATCCACAAAACATCACCCTTCTCACAGTAAAATATTTCACAGCCCTAAACAGGAGTGCAGCTGGGCATAATGTGACACTGATCCACATGAGAAAAAAGCAGGTCAGATAGCCATCTCCTTGGTCAGAGAAATGTGGAGCAGTTTAAAGGTGGAGAGAGATTTTTATAGAGAGGATTCCAGTTTAGGGCCCAGGTAACTGAAGACAGCTATGAAGAAAATCAGACAAGAAGAGGATGAATTAGAGCAGTGCAGATATTCTGGGAGGTCATGGGGCTGGAAATGAGGCCAAACAAGGCAGAGGTTGGGGAGGGGTTTGAAAAGAAGGATGGAATTGGATTGAATGTGATGCTGTTTGAGGAAGAGGAGCAGCAGTCTGTGTGCATGAGAGAGAGTTGGCATGCAAGAGCTTGGAGGTTAATTGTGTTCAGAGGGTGCTCGTTACAGAAAAGATTGAAGAACAGCAAAGATGATCAGCCAGAAATCATTTACGCAGTCACATCATTGGGAGAATCCAGAGATGAATTCTTCACTCGATAACAGCCATGGGCGCTCTGTTTCAACAGGAGGTCTCTGTGGCAAAGTGCTTGGATCTTTTGACTGAGACTCCAAACCAATATGCAAGGAATTTTTCTATTATTAAAAGTTCAGCTCCATGGTAAACTGCAGATTTTCAGAACACATAGCCTCTGGGAGAAGCAGGGTATTCAAATGGTTAATGCGTCCTGTGAATTTCCAGACCATTTGGTCCATCTGGTCTGTGCTAGGGGTTCTGCTCTACATCAAGCAGCCTCCTCCCACTTGACTTCATCTGTCTCAGCAGATCTTTTCTCCCTCTTGCCCTTATCCAGCTTCCACTTAAATGAGTCTTTGTTACTTGCCTGAAGTAACCTTTGTGAGCCACATGGAATACGTTATTCAATATTTTCCAGCCCCTGCCTTCTTTAAACAGCTCCTTCTGTGAGAGAAGCTGTTCAGGCGTTTCACAAAAATAGCATCAGCACCAGTGGTATTTGCTGAAATAACAAGCAGGAATAGTGAAAAAAAATTACTGTCGGGTTTAACATGAGAGAGAGGGAGAGAGAGAGAGACACTGAGCACAGAGAAGCAAAAAGGTTGTCTTTTTTTCCAAACTTGTGAATGAATTATGTCAGAATTACTTTAAAAAATGTATGCACAGTTTGATTTTATTAATGATACAGGATCCCTCTTTTGTTTTTAATTAAGTCACTTTCTTACTCAATGCAATGTGAAAGCAGAGGTCAGTTGGCCAGTACCACTAAGGAGTGGAGAGGGAGATCCTATCAACATCTTTTCAGTGCTTTTGTTGACCCTCACCCATTAAAAAAAAGTGTGGTTCAGAAACTTGTTGTAACCAAGGGATATAATCATAAGATGAAAGGGTGTTTGAGGAAAAGTAACTTCATCCAGAGGATGGTGGAATTCTGGATGCACTGCCAGGGAGGGTAGTTGAGGCAGGAAACCTCAAAATCTTTAAAAGGTTTGTAAGTGTTTAACATCCCCACTTCCTTTACCCAGCACCACTCCCACAGGGTAGGTGAGGAATTCAGCGGGTGTGTTGCAGTTGGCCATCTCTCTCATCCACTCTGTCTAGTGAGTTTAGATTTTGGATAAACCAGAAGAAGACCATTTGTCTCATTGTGGCTATTCTAGCTCTTTCGAAGAAGAAGTCAGTGAGTTTTAGATCCTTTCTTCATATCCTTGCAAGTATTTCTCCGGTTCCCTTTTGATGGCTTTTACTGAACATACTTCAGTTGCCCTTTGTGCATTTCAGATGATAGCTCAGCTTAATAATAGTCCAGTCATTAAACCTAAAAGTTGTGCAAGATATGAAGTTCAGAATGAAGCAATTTAATAGACAAAATATTGTACAAGTGGTGTGTACCTATGATACAATTGAACAGAAATAGATCTTTTTAAAGGACATCACTGAGGAAAGCTGTTTCAGAGTTGCAGTATGCAATGAGTCCAACTTTGTCACAGTCCGTCAGCAGCTCCCCTGCCAACCCCATATTAAATAGCCCCCCACTGAAACCCAGGTGAGGTGACAGAACTCTGAACATAGCTAGGTCAACATAGCTAGGTCACTCACAGTGCTGTTTCAGTGCAGGAGTTTTAAAGTCACTGAAGATAAACCATGGTTTGGAGTCACTGCAGGAGTCAGTCACACCAGAACAGGACTGGGTTTTGTTTTAGCTTTGCCTCCACCTATGGATGGTAATGAAGAAGGCTTTTTTGGCAGTAGTACTGTGAGGAAAGTGGGGGCTGAGAGAGAATCGCAATGTTTCTCCATCGGAGTATGAGGCAGCCTTGGTGGGCCAGCTGTAATATTTCTCCTCTCAGCCCTGCTCTGTTGGGAAGTCTGGCATTTGCTGGGATCAGAAGTACTTTCTGATGCCACCTCCAAGGTGCAGAGGGAGGTGACATGACTCAAGTGGGGACACCACCAGCTCTG
Organism: Hemiscyllium ocellatum; assembly: GCF_020745735.1. NCBI lineage: Eukaryota > Metazoa > Chordata > Chondrichthyes > Orectolobiformes > Hemiscylliidae > Hemiscyllium > Hemiscyllium ocellatum. The sequence goes on along the minus strand of NC_083431.1, from coordinate 8,201,970 downwards.
AAGCCTCTACCATCCTGGGAGGGTTGGACAGTGAACTGTGAGAAATGGGCACACAAGGGCCACCCATTGTTTTGGCACCTCCCAGCAAATTCTGAGCTGAGACAGAGTAACACTCTGGGATAAAAGGTCCTTGTGTTCTATTCACACTGCAGAAACCTATGCCTTGTGCTGCTCCCCCTTGCTGCTCCTGCACTCTTATCTGGGTGGGTGGTTAAACCAAAACCCCTTGCCTGCCCCTTCGTGGGGTGAGGAGCCGTGTATCTGACAGCACAAATTTGCTGAGGAGCACTCTGCCTGGTGTCCTAGTCGATCATTATTCCTAAGAGTAATGATCGTTTGTGGTGTTTTCTCCTTGCAAATTGACTTCCGTCTTCCTTTCCATAAAACTAGTGACTGCAATTTAAAGTGTTTTGTTGGTCATAATGTACTTTGGGATGTCCTGAGGTTGTGGAAGACGATGTAAAATTGCAAGATCTTTCCTTAATGGTTTTATTCCGTACGTGTTTGTGTCTACGTTTGTGTTTGTGGATAATAGTGTATGTATGTGTGTGTTAGTGTCCATGTGTTTTTAAAATTTACTTTGGAGTGTATGTGTCTGTGCATCAGTGTTTTTTATTTAAAAAATAGACATTATTCATAAAAAATATCTTTATATATACATAGTCACAAACTCAGTTCAGTGCTGTACAGTAGCACATCAAGAAAGCAAGCAAACAATGGAGTTTGACTCTGTCCAAAGAAACCAAAGGCATCTCTTACTTGATCCAGGTTATATTTATATGCATTTGAGGCATGACAAGGGTCCAGTAACTGAACGGACCCCCATTTACCTTATGCAGAAAGACCTTGGACAATGGTCTTTCCTGACTGCACCCTCCCAGCAGCTTCCCCAAGTTTTGTTGCGTCCTTCAGCATGTAGTCCTAGATCTTGGAATGCAGACTGCAACATTCATTCACGGTCAACTCCTTGCTCAGGAAGACCAACAGGTTTTGGACAGACCAAAGAGTGTCTTTCACCAAGTTGATCATCCTCCAGGCACTATTACTGTACATGTGTGCGAGGTTTGGCATTGATATGTTCTCTTTTCTCCTTTTCAGTCTTTTCAAGGGAGCCAAGGTCGTGCTTACCTGTTCAACTCAGTGTGAGTATCACAGGACAAAGCCAGATCAGGTAGCTCCTTTCTTCCACCCTAGCCCGTCCAATTTAAAATTATCTTCACTCCCTATCCCTCCCATTCTCCCTGTCCTACTTCACTCTATAATATTTGCTCAATCCTTTCCTCCCGTTTCTTCTCTTTGACCAGTCATTGTATACTAGCAGAAAGTGAGGACGTCAGATGCTGGAGATCAGAGTTGAAAAGTGTGGTGCCGGAAAAGCACAGCAGGTCAGGCAGTATCCAAGGAGCAGGCGAATTGACGTTTCAGGCATAAGACCTTCATCAGGAATGTGGGGGAGGGAACGGGGCTGAGAGATAACTAGCAGGTGAGGGCGAGATAGCTAGGAAGGCAATAGGTAGATGCCGTAGGAGGTGATGGTGATACGTCAGAGGGAAGAGTGGAACAGATAGGTGGGAAGGAAGATCGTAGGACAGTTCAAGAGGACAGTGCTGAGGTAAAGGGTTGGATCTAGGATAAGATGGGGGCAGAGGGGACATGAGGTAACTGGTGAAGTCGATTTTGATGCCATGTGGTTAGAGGGTCCCAAGGTGGAAGATGATGCATTCTTCCTGCGGGCGTCGGTGGCTTGGATTTGGTGGTGGAGGAGGCCCAGGACTGGCATGTCCTTGGTGGAGTGGGAGGGGGAGTTGAAGTGGTTGGCTACAGAGCAGTGGAGTTGTTTGGTGCGTGTGTCCCAGAGATGTTCCGTGAAACATTCCGCAAGTTGGCATCCTGTCTTCCCAATGTAGAGGAGACCACATCGATAGCAGTGGACACAATAGATGTGTAGCATGTGCAGGAAAATCTCCGCCAGATTGGAAGGTTCCTTTGGGACCTTGGGCGGAGGTGTGGACATAGGTTTCGCATCTATTGTGGCAGCAAGGAAAGGTGTCGGGAATGGAGGGTGGGTTGGTGGATAGCATGGACCTAACAAGGGAGTCGCAGAGGGAATAATCTCTGCAGAATGCATGTAGGGGTGTGAAGGGAAATATATCTCTGGTGGTGGGGTCTGATTGTACGTGGCGGAAATGGCGGAGGATGATGAGCTGTTTGCGGAATCATTGTGTACAGTGACTACACTTATTGTTTGCGAAGATAATGAAAGGATGCTATGAAAATGCAGATCCTCCCTTTATACAGCGCTACTGAAACTGGCTGTTTTACCAGTTTGATCGTGCGCCCTCCCTTTGCCATGTTACACTGACGGACTGATCAAGATAGATTAATAGTCGCTTACCTAATAAAACCAGAAAGTGCTAGAGGAACTCAGCAGCCTGACAGCATTTGAGGAGAGAGAAACAGAGTTAACGTTTTGAGTCTAATCTGATGCTCCCAGATTTACTGAATTTCTCTCGCATTTCCTGTTTTTATTTCAGATCTCCAGCATCCACAATACTTTCCTTCACTTTTAGTAAGCTATGTAGATCTGTACTGTCCCATTTCTTTATCCTGTTGTCCTGTCTCACTCTATGTTGTGAATCAGGTCAGTGGAGAATTTAGTAAAAACCTGGTGTGGACTACCACCACATTCTTGTATGTACTTCAAGCTGAAGACTGTAATTATCTAAATGAAAGGTCAGACTGTAATACGGCAGTATCCCTGCCTGATGTCTACGGTGCACAGTGGCTCAGTGGTTAGCACTGCTGCCTCACACCACCAGGGATCTATGCTCAATTCCAGCTTCTGGCAACTTTCTGTGGGGAGTTTGCACTTTCTTCTGTTTCTGCATGGGATTCTAGGTGCTCCGGTTTTCTCCCACAATCCAAAGGTGTGTAAGTTAGGTGGATTGGCCATGCTAAATTTCCCTGTAGTGTTCAGGATGTGTAGGCTGGGTCAATTAGCCATGAGAAATGCAGAGTTACAGGGATAAGATAGTGAGTGGGTGGGATGCTATTCAGAGGTTTGTTATTGACTCGATGGGCCAAATGACCTGCTTTCTACACCATAAGGATTCTATTCTATGATTCGACATTCACCGAGCTCTATTTACTGGACATGTGGATGTTGCTGGTAAGTCCAGCGCTTATTAGCCGTTGCTAATTGCCTTCGGAAAGGGTGATGTCAAGTTGATCTCTTGAACAACTGCAGCCCATGGGCTGTAGGTTCACAATGCTTTTATGGGAGGAGTTCCAGGATTTTGACCAGTGACAATGAAGAAACAGCAATTATATTTACAAGTCAGAATGTTAAGCAGCTTGCAGGACAATTTGCAGCTGTTTTTCCCATCTATCTGCTGGCCTTGTCCTTTTAGCTGATTGAGGCAGTATTGTTGAAGGAACCTGGGCAAATTTCAGCAGTGCATCTTATGGATGGTACTGCTGCCACTGAGCATCAGTGGTGGAGGGAGTGAATGTTGAAGGTGGTGGGTAGAGTGCCAATGAAATGGGCTGCTTTGCCCTGGATGGTATTGAGTTTCTTGAGTTAACATTATCCAATGAGTGTGTGCACAGACAGAAGATGGGAGATAGGGACATGTTGTTGGGCAGTTATTCTTCAGTCAGGGCAGCTGCCTCAGACCAGTTGCTGTTACTCTCAGGAGCGAGTCAGTAAACTCGGTTCTTTAAATATTGTTATATCACTTGACAAAAGCTTTTTCCATTCACTGTCACCTGTTATAACTTTCGGAAAGAGGGTCTGTTTCCAATTCACCGACCAACTCACAGACTCTGTGAGGTGAAGGTTGAAAAAAGGTTCTTCTTTTCTTCACCTTGGCCCTGTACCCCTACCCCCTTGTTACTTTTGTTCCCATTGCCATCCTGCCCTGCTACTGGAGCTTTTAGCTAGTCCCTTTCTGTTAACCACCACTCTATCCATTAGTTTCACTGTTAGGTCTGCATGTATTTGCTACACAGAGTAGCAGTTAATTCCAGAGACCAGCCTTTTACATAATTACAGAGAGTTTTTGGGTCTAGAGTTGCAGTTTAAAGGGCCATTGGATACACCTTTTTCAGTCTGCTGGCCGCTGTGTCAGTTTAAACTCCTCCCCTTCTCTCTCTCTCAAGCCTTTCCCTCTTTCTCTCATTCTTTTCTTTCTCTCTCTTTCTCCTCCCTTCTGCTTTACTGCTCTTGCTCCCTTCTCGTGCTGCCTCCCTCTCTTTTCCCTTTTCCTGAGCTCCCTTCTCTTGCTGTCTTTCGCCATCTCTCTATCACCCCACCTCTCTCTCTTTCTCCCCCTCCTCCCCAGACTCTCTCTCCCTCTTTGTCTGCCCACCCGTCTCTCTTTCTCTCTCTCTCTTGTTCTGTCTCCCACCCGTGTCTCTCTCTCTCTCTCTACCCCATCTCTCTCTCTATCCCATGTCTCTCTCACTCTCTTTCTCTTTTCCCGGTCTCTCTCTATCCCCCATCTTTCTCTCTCTCTATCCCACGTCTCTCCCTCTCTCTATCCCCCGTCTCTCCCTCTCTCTATCCTCTGTCTTCTCTCTCTCTATCCCATGTCTTTCTCTCTCTCTATCCCACATCTCACTCTCTCTCTCTCTCTCTCACCCCCAGTCTCTCTCTCTCTCTTTTCCCAGTCTCTCTCTCTCTCTCTAGCCTCCGTCTTTCTCTCTCTCTCTCTCTCTCTGTCTATTCCCTGTCTTCCTCTCTCTCTATCCCACATCTCTCTCTCTTCTACATCTCTCTCTCTCTCTCTCACTCACCCCCCCCCCAGTCTCTCTCGCTCTCTCTTTCTCCGGTCTCTCTCTCTCTCTCTCTCTCTCTCTCTCTATCCCCCGTCTTTCTCTCTCTCTCTCTCTCTCTCTCTCTTTTCCTGGTCTCTCTCTATCCCCCATCTTTCTCTCTCTCTATCCCCCGTCTTTCTCTCTCTCTATCCCACGTCTCTCTCTCTCTCTCTCTCCCCCCCCCCTTCACTCAACCCCTGTCTCTGTCTGTCTCTCACTGTCTCTGTCAATCTCTCACGCTCTTGCCCCTGTCTGTATCTTTCTCCCCCCTCACACTATATCTCTCTATCACCACCCCCACATCTCTCTTCCACTCTTCGCCCCACACTATCTCTCTGACTCCCCCCACACTGTCTCTCTTTCACCACCCCCGACACCATCTCTCTTCCACCCTCCTTCCCCCCTCTGTCTTTTCCCTGTCCCTCTTCCCCTCCTTTCTCCTCTCTCTCTCTCTATTTCTTCATCTCTCTCTGTATTCCCCTTCTCCCCCTGGTCCCTTCACAGGCTTTAAGGTATTTGTTCCCCCTCTGATTCCCCCTTTGTACTGTTCAACACATCCAATCATGAAGCTGTGGCCTCCTGCTCTTTCCTTACAACAGTGAGCTGCCCGAGAAGCCTTGTTTGAGATATCTTCACTTTTAGCCTTCTCTACCTGTAGCTGTCCATATACTGCCCCATTCACTAAAGACTGGTTTCTGCCTCTTCTTTGACTCTCACCCCCTCCAATGTTATTTCAACTAGGTTGAAGCTTCCTTATCTTTTCATGATGCAACATAGGAGCAGGAGTAGGCCATTCAAACCCTCAAGGCGAAAGTGAGGGCTGCAGATGCTGGAGGTCAGAGTCAAGATTAGAGTGGTGCTGGAAAAGCACAACAGGTCAGGCAGCATCTGAAGAGCAGGAAAATCGTGTTTTGGACAGGAGCCCTTCATCTGCTCCTGCCCTAAACAAAGATTTTCCTGCTGCTCGGATGCTGCCTGACCTGCTGTGCTTTTCCAGCACCACTTTAGTCTTAACTCATTCAAACCCTCAAGTCTGTTTTTATATTCAGTCAGGTCAACAACTTGCACTTATATCAACGTAAACATTTTCTACATTGCCAGTGTTAACACTTCACAAGTAGTCAAATTTGACTGTAAAGTATTTCGAGATGTGCTGAAGTTGTTACAAATACCACAGAAATGTACATTCTGTCTTTATTTCTATGTTTAAGTGCTAGTGTTGTCTGAATTCTCTTTGCAGAGTTAATGTGGGCTGTGGACCAGCTGAGGAGCGGGTTTTACTCACTGGCCTGCATGCAGTGGCCGACATTTACTGTGAAAACTGCAAAACCACACTGGGCTGGAAATACGTAAGTTGATGGTTGTGCGTGTTGCTATGTGTTTGTGTACCTCCTTGTATGTATGGATATCTCCTTGTGTTTCTGCCTATGTTGTGTTTATATTTTTTGTACGTGTCTGTGCATATGTGTTAAATTTTGTTTGGTAACACTTAACATGTCTTACTACATAAAAAGCACTATATAGATGTTATTTCTATGCAACATTATTACCCACTGATTTGACAATTCACATCCTCCCACCCCAGCCAACATATAAAGCTACATATATGTATGTGTCCTCAGTTATGACACTGGAATCCTCCAGCAGGCAGACTCAGTTATATTTGCATTGAAAAATGGAAAATAGGAGCAGGAGTAGACCATTCAGCCTCTCGGGCCTCTTCCACCATTTAGTTTGAACAAGGCTAATTTTCTCCATTAATCTCATATCCCACGAAGTCTTAAATGTCATTGAAATCTATCGATATCTGTCTTGTACCTAATCAGTGACTGAGACTCCAAAGTCCTCTGAGGTAGAGAATACCAAACATTCACCACCCTCTAAGTGAAGAGATTCCTTTTCCTCTCAGTCCTCAATGGTCTTCTCCTTATCCCAAAATTCTGTCCTCTGGTTTTAGACTGCAACATCCTCACTATCACCTCAAAATTAAAATAATTTTCTAGACTGTAGAGAATACAGGTCTAATCTCCTCAAGCCAGAACACTGCAGTAATGGGATGCATCTGCTGAACTTAAAGTGAATTGCACTTAACCAAAAACAAGATATTATGTGATTCTAGGCCTCAAACCATAAGTGAATGTAGAGATGAACACTTATAGTCAAATGCTTGTAAGTGATAAACAGCAAACACACAATATTCCCCACATCTGTGGGATGTCCGGAAATTAATTTTTACTCGGGGGTCTTAAACTCTAACATTTGAACCCAGTTCTGATCTGGCCTTCCAGCACTTGAAAATCCTGATTGTTAGGTTTTTATTATTTTCACTAATTTCTTTCCCTTTCACAAGCAGAGGGAAGGTAATTTAAGACTGTTCGTAGGATGTAGTTCTTGGTGGCAGGGCAGCATTTATTGCCCATCCCTAGTTGCCCTTTAGAAGGTGATGATGAGCTGCCATCATGAACCACTGCAGTCCTTGTAGACCCACAATTCCCTTAGGGAGGGAATTCCAAGATTTTGACCCAAGTAATGCTGAAGGAATAAAAATATTTCCAAGTCAGGATGATGGATTGGAGGGGAATTTGCACGAGGTGATGTTCCTGTGTATCTGCTGCCCTGTCCTTCTGGATTCTTTATATTAAATAATCCCTGCTGCGCACTCAAGACGAAGGACTTTTTAGTGGGTATGGTGTGTTAAATTGAATATCGGGATGTACTATGATGCACGTTTGCTAAGTCCCATTCAGTCAAGCTAACTCAGAACAAGCCAGGAATCCAGTCTGGATTCTGTCAGCCTGAGAAGGAGATGCAGTTTCTTACACATCAAGAATAGACTCTGGGTTTGTTCATGGGGTGATACTGATCTGCCTGTGCCTTCCTATAATCTGTTCTGTTGCCACCTCTGTAATCTTTGCCCAATTCTGTCCCTTCTTCAGCCCATTAGTGATAAAATCATCAACCTTGCATTTTGTTACTTCCCTCCTCCCTAACTATAAGCCGGAACTCAAGCTAAACCCCCTTTTCCTGTATGCTAATCAAGTACCAAGTCCCATTCTCCTAATGCTCTTGTACTCTTCACTGTATTGGCCCTTTGTCCAGCAGCACCTCGATATGAAAAGCTCCTATTGCTCTTTTTGAATCCCTCAATGAATACCCTGATGTCATACCCCACCTCGTCTCTGTAAAGACATCCAGCCCCAACACTCTGTAACATCGGCATTCTTCCAGTTCCAGTTGTGCATTTTTGATTTTAATTTCTCCGCCATTGGCTGCTTCAGTTTTAGAATTCCTTCCTCACATTTCTTCACTTCTCTTAATTCCCCTTTACAATGCTCCCTAAAACCTATCTCTTCGACTGATGTTTTCACCACCAACTGCAATATAGGAACATATGAACAGGAGGAGGCCATTCATCCCATCAAACCGCACTCCACTATTCCATAAGATCATGGCTGCTCTGATTGATGATCGCAACTCCATTCTCTGGTCTGTGCCACCTCCCATAATTCTTGATTCCCTTGTCTTTGAGAAATCTAAATAATCCAACCTTGAATACTTTTAAAGACTCAGTTTCAGCTACATCCTGGATAAGGGAATTCCATGCTTTGTTGCTCCACTGTTAGAAAACACTTCTAATTCTAAAAGGGACATCTTATATTCTTAAACTGTGTTACCTAGTTCTAATCTCCCCACAACATAGAAGCTGAGACTAAGTGATCTGGCTGATTATTGAGGTCAACACCCTAATTCCAACGTTCCCCTATCTCCCTTGATTCCTTTAGCCACAAGAACTAGATCTGCCTCCTTCTTGAAACCACATGATGTTCTGTCCTCAACCACTTTCTGTGGTAGTGAATTCACCACGCTCACCACTCTCTGGATGAGGACATTTCTCCTCATCTCAGTCCTAAAAGGTTTACATCTTATCCTTAAACTACGACTCCTGGTTCTGGACTCCACATCGATCGAAAATAACTAACCTGTCTAGAATTGTATGGGTTTCTGTGAGATCTCTCCTCATTCTTCTAAACTCCAGTGAACATAATCCTAACCTATTCAATCGCTGTTCATATGCTAGTCCTACCAACCCAGGAATCAGGCTGGTAAACTTTCGCAAGAATATCCCTCCTCAGATAAAGAGACCAAATCCAATATTCCAGGTGAGGCCTCACTAAAGCCCTGTATAATTACAGGAAAAAGTCAGCCTTGTTTCTTACTGAAAGACGACTCACGAGGAAATATCCTCTGAATATCAACCATATCTATTTCCGTTGGTCGAATATGTTTCAGTAAGATCACATTTCATTCTTCAAAACTCCAGTAGTCATAGGTCCTATCCAACTTTTCCTCTCACAATAACCTTTGGTCCCAGGAATATCTCACATCCCTCAATGTCAAATTTTGTTTGATAGCACCTCCAATGAAGCACCTTTGGACATAAGTGCCACAGTAAAGGCACCACATGAATGCAAGTTGCAGTTGTTGTTGCTGTTGAACTCAGTGCTGCTGTTTGTCCACAGGAACACGCCTTTGAGAGCAGTCAAAAGTACAAAGAAGGGAAGTACATTATAGAACTTGCTCATATGATTAAGGACAATGGCTGGGAGTGAACACAAAGTCCTGCTGGAGCTGATCACTGGGCTGTTGATCCTGGAAAAAGAGGAGTAACTGAAGGCTTTGGTTGTACGTGTTGTGGGGGGAGCCGAGCTGCCAGAGGTTCCACCTCCCAGCCATCTGCCTCTGCATTTCTCTTTATTGTCTTTTATCCTCGATTATCTTTTTGTTTCACCTCCTGCAATCAGACATCTCCTGGCTCCCGCTCTCCACCGTTGTCATTGCGGCTGAACAACTGCACCAAAGCTCGGGGATATTTGTTTGCTTTTTTTCTGAAATTTCCCTTCCTTAGGTTAACCTGAAAAGCTGTTCTAGTGATGTGAATTCTGTTGGAGAGTAGCGTTGTTCAGGATGATGGGGAGGTGAAGGAGGGCAACTCTTTGTGTTTAAGAGTAAATGCAGGCGGAGAGCTCAAAGTGGAGGCCGTGACGCTTGGCAGGAGGTGGTGCTTCGATGTGTCGCAGTGCCTCGTCTGTTTGGCTGGTCAAGAGGTGAAACTGTGCCCAAAAAAAAGATACTTGGAACCCAGTTGGTCTTTTGGCTGATGGAAGGCTAAAGACACTTCCCTCCACAAGCAGGCAGGGCCTGTAGGAGATGCATGTTCCCTTCCCAGATGAAGGAAATCGGCCTCTTACCAGCTTGCTGCTGTGAGTCGGCATCTAGCCCTACCCTGGCACCTGACATAACCCATACTGGTGGTCATGTGTTCAATTTGGATGCAGTCTTGCACTGGGAGCAGGCGGGCCTCCTCCTGCCCCCCTCCATCCCAGTTTCCTTGATGGCTCCCAGTTGCCTCATGGTCATGTTATTTTTAAAAGGAAATTAAAAATCACCTATCCCTTTTAATATCAATCCAATGGAATGCCCCAAACCAACTAAAATGCTGACAAAATATGCTTCCAGGGAGCCTATATGAAAGGGTGTCTTTCCAACAATCTAGGTTGAAAATTATTGGCTTTTCCAGGATGCCCCATCCCCTGCCGTGCCACCGGTCAGACAAAGTAATCCCTGGAATTGCAGGCTCCTGTCAGCCAAGTCCATTTCAACAGGTTCCTTTCAAACAATGATGATGCACGATGCCTGGAAATGAGTCAGTTTTGAGAGGGAGTGATGGATCAGCTGATTGTAGCTCAGCATTAACTTTCATGGGAGTGTTGCCAGCGCTTTTGACTGCACAGACTGCACATAAGAGGCAGGCAAAGAGACAGTGAGTAATGAAAGGCAGAACCGGTGTCCCTTTGATAACCTGCCATAGTACAATGGGAAAGGGCACTCAAGCTTCTACTACAGACCAGGTAGAATGAACAGTATCATTGAGTCTGTGAGATAAGATGAGGACAAAGCCTCACACGGATGGATGGTGGGATTGGGGACTGGACGGGTGAGGGTTACCTAAATCTTCAGAGTTTAGCTCCCCAGTGGAAATGCTCAAATTTCATTTCTAAAGCTGTCAGCAAAGGAGAAGCAGACATTGCCTAGTTGCCAGGTTGGTCATGTGAATGATAAATGATGACACTGGTCCCTCTTACTCATTCAGACACAGTTATAATCTCTAGGGACAGCAGGAGGGGAGGGTGTTTCATCAGTGAGAGGGAAATACTGTGAAAATGTCAGGCTGTTGTTTACCAATCTAAAGTTGAACATAGCTCTGGTTAGACCCCATATAGAAAAAGGGACTGATTTCTGGACACTGCATCTTCAGAAAGAATGTATTTAGAGTCATACAGCATGGAAGCAGACCCTTCAGTCCAACTCATCCATGCTGACCAGGTTTCATAAACTGAACTAGTCCCAATTGCCTGCATTTTATTTTAGAGGAGGTGCAACAGAGATTCATTAATAAGACCTGGGGACTGAACGAGTTAGATTATAAGGGACAATTACTCAGACCTAACTATCCTTTCGTATGTGTATGATCAAGTTTAAATATTAAGTTAATTGAAGGATAGATAGATAGACTGTAATCTCTGGTGAGGGAAGTTTTAAACAAGGGGCAACACCTTAAAAACTTGGAGCAAGACCATTCAGGAAAGGATGCTGATGTGAAGGCCTTCAAGGAGTCTTGGAATTCTGGAACTCTGCACCAAAATGCTATGAGAATTGATTGAAAATTTTAGACTGACCTTTATAGAGTTTCTTCCCTCAGGCGACAGTGTTCAGGGATGTTGGATCAGGGCAGGTAGATAGTTAACAAATCGGCTGTGATCTAAGTGTACAATGGAATGAGCTCAATGGTTGAATAGCCTCCTTCTGTTCCTGTTTACCTACTTGACATATTAGTAACCAGATGTGACATGTTTCTGTTGCCCTCAGGCTGGGTCAGGATAGAGCTCTGAACCTTGTAATGAAACGTTTATTTTGATTCAGTGAAGATGGGTAATTATTTGGGAGTAATCTTCGGTCAGCTCAGCAGGTTGCCTCCGAATTTAAATTAAACCCCATTCTCCCCAGCCCCTATTCCTGGGGTAAGTGAATTTGCATTCTGATGGCTGTTACAAAGAGCCCACATACCGAATTTGACATCAAGTCACACTTTTTGGCTTTCTTCACTTTGCCATTTTTGCAGTGACACAGAGACTGCAGCAACTCTGTACAACCTACACCCAGAGCATAACCAAAATGCAAGGCTGGGTATTGCTGCTAAAATCCTTGGTATCAGTAAGCAGACCTCTGGGCTTTCATGAGTCAACAGTGCAGCCAGTCAAACAAATATGTCCAAATATCGACCAAAGCACCTCTCCACTTGCACAGTCACGTGAGCCAGGTAGCAAGTCCAGCCGTAGTTATCAGCCATGAACTGTCAATGGACTGTCTTTCACTTGGTGCAGAGAGATCTCCCTTTTATATGTCAGTCATGTGCATAATCTGAAGCCTTCAGCAAGCGAAATCAATGTTTGGAGTTTGGCTTTTTTTAAAAAAGCTCCATCCAAACACTTCAAAAGGACAACTCCTGCCATCTGGTCATTTTGTGGGACTTCCTCAATTCTTGCTGGCAGTCAGATTGTGAAGACTTCATGTGGATTCCACAAATATCCCAGCAGTAACTCTATTGCCCAACGCTCACAGGGCATCATCAGTATTGTTGTCCAGAACTGACGTTTGGTCCCCGCTTGAGTCAGGGCCTGCAGTGAATAAGATCCTGGTACACAAAGACCAAACACACGGTGTGGTTGACAACACAGTCGGTTTAGATGCTTGCAAGGAGAGAGTAAAAACAGGACTTTGCATTACGGGTTAGTGGCTATATCATGAACATGGTGGTTGACTTGTTATCATGGTTTATGTTTTCCCTCGCATGGAATATAATATGTCCAAAGCAACGTCACAGAGCCTCTTGGTTGAGTGGCCTGTTGTACATTCAACCAGCCCTTTGGTTCAAGCAGCCAATTAGCCTTTGTTTTGTCGCGGCCAAAGCTAGCTTCTAATTGGATTCCGCTTTGATCTGAAGTAGTCATTGGCGACCACTGCCAATTCCCTGATACAGTCATATTGCCTCTTGCGATTGGCTAGAAGATGTACACTCTGCTAGATCATCTCCTTAAGTGATAATGTACTGTCCCCCTATTTAAGCAACAAATTGGTAATATATACAGAATTTGTCTTATATTGTGTACTCTTGTAAATATTCGTATTTAAAATAATTTTTTATAATAAATATATTCAACAATGTCTGACCCATATCTTTGACTGAGCACCTTTTTTCCGGTTTTGTATTAATTTATGCTGAAATATTTTCTTTTCATTTTAGGAATTTTTGTTTCATCTCAATTCATCAAGGGGAGAGACGCAACAGTTCGTGTTCTTTACATTTTGTATTCTGTATTTATCTGGGGTACCACACTGATCTGAGTTAGCAGATACTGTAAAGTAACAACATTTCTCAAGGTAGTATTGGGTCAATGATTGTTCAGGGTCAGATAGTCACAGTTACCTAACCTTGTCATTGCTGACTTAAGGTAATTTGCAAAAGAGTCAGCATTACCTCAGGAATATCTTTTCTTGTTTAAATGCCGCAAGGGTTAAGATCTGGAATGGGCTGCCTGTGAATGTGGTAAACGTAGATCCAGTTTGTCTTTCAGAAAAGATTGGATCATTATCTGAAAGATGAAAAAAATTGTAGGGTAGAGAATTGATGCTAGGTAAATTTGTCTTGTAGAGAGCAGGTATAGACAGCACAGAATGAAAGACCTCCACCTGTAATGTACTATTCTGTGATTCAGTCTACAATTGCGACCCTTCAAACTAGCACTGCCACTCAGTAAGATTATTAGCTGATCTTCTATCTCCATTCCATTTTCCCACAATATCCCCCCTTATTTGATCTCTTAGAAATCTATCTACCTCGATCTTGAACATGCTGAATGACTGAGTTTCCACAACCCTCTGGGACAGAGAATGAAGAAATTCCTCCTCATCTCAGTCTCAAATGACTTTGCTTTTCTTTAATTTCAAACATTTACTTTATTCATAAAAATATGTTTACATAGGTATAGTCACTAGAGCAGTTCGATTATGTACACATTCTTAACATATGTAGGACAAACAAGCCCAAGGTGTTTCTTGTACATAAATTTACAGAATTTATTTATGTAAGTTTGAGACACCAGGAGAGTCTGACAACAGAATGGACCCCCATTTAACTTTTGCAGAAAAACTAAAGCTGCCCCAAGCTTTAGTGTGTCCCTCAAGTCCTGGATAATGGAATATGCCAGTTTGCAACCACTGGTCAAGGGCACCCCTTGCTCTGGAAGAGGAACAAGTTTCGGGCAGACCAAAGAGCGTCTTTCACCAAGTTGATGGTCCTCCAGGCGCAGTCAATGTTTGTCTCTGTGCGCATCCCAGGGAATAAACTGTAGAGCACAAAGTCCTGCGTCATAGAACTGCTCAAGATGAACCTCAAAAACTGTTGCATCTCTCTCCAGACTTCCCTTATTCTGAGACTAGTGCCTTGTGGGATTTAGACAGGCCCCTGTCAGAGGATGCATCCTTAGAAGCCCTGTAAAGGTTGTGTAAGCATCACTGAGATCACCTCTCACTCTCTTCTGGATTTTAGCATGAGTTCCTCAATCTATCCTCATAAACCAGTCATAGGAGCTGGAGAGCTGCACAATTTAGTTATACCCATTCTTGCTTTCAGCTCACCAGAATATAAAAGGTTGGCCTCAGCTAAAGTCTCCCATCTTTTATCATCTGATAGGTTCTATTGTCATGGATGCTGAGTCACCATCATCAGCTGCTGTCTGTCACATGTTTTCTATGACCATCTTTAATGTGAGCCATTCAGCATTTGGACAAGTGTGTCCTCAGTTCTGAAGAAGACTCACTGGACTCAAAATATAACTCCTTTCTCTCTCCACAGATGCTGCCAGATCTGCCGGGTTTCTCTCGCATTCTTAGTCTGTCCTTGTGCTTCATCTAGTTTCAGTCTCAGATAGTGAGTGATGAGGTCAGAGATCTCCGCACCTCGATTCCCTTTAGTTTTCCATCTATAAACCTGTCCTTTTGTTACACTCCAGTAAAGAAGGACGATTGAACCCAAGACCACCATGGTAATTAGCTGCCGGTATTTTCCTAATCAATCTGTTCAGAGATGTTATGACATACCTCTAGAGGAGATGGGACTTGAAACCTGCAGCCAAGTTAGAGTCATTACCACTGCTACATAGGAGCCCTAAAGCCTACTGTACCTGGTATTCCCAAGCAATCTATCCAAGTAATGACCAGATCTGAGTCTGCTTATGTTCTAAGATCAGATTATTTTAGACTACAGCCATAGGCCAAGGTGTTGGAGTTATTTTTAAATCAACCTGTGACACTCCTCTGGGGCAGGTGGGATTTGACCCCAGGCTTCCTGGCTCAGAGGTAGGGATGCTACCACTGCGCCACAATCAACCTTGCGGTTCAGTTGTATCCTTGTTTGAAGCCTACTTTTCAAAGTTGCATTATCATTTAGCTGCTAAGACAAGGTCCATTCACGATTATATGTTGGCAGCAGTAAGTTTGTCATTCTTTATTCAACAGTACATTTCTGAACAGTCCATATGACCTTGAGCTTGTGCAGTCAAGGCAGAATAGATAGTTGGAACCTCCAATTGTGAGCCAGGCTGAGTCTCTCATCTGCAAACCTTTGTTGCAAAGGATCCAATGCTGTGACCTACTTGTCCTGCTGCATGTTTGGAACCATAAACTTAGTGGAAAGCCATTCAGCCCACAGATCTTTGGAGCAATGCAATTGGTCACACTACCCTTATTGTTTCCTCCATTGCCCTGCATTTTCCTTCACTGTCATTAATCTAATTTCCCTTCAGAAAATATTGTTGAATTTGTTTCACCAGAGCACTCCAGGCCTCTGCAACTCACTATGTGGTAATAAACCCAACCCCACTCTACATCTTTTGCTATTTACCTTAAATCTGTATCCTCTAATTCCCAACATGCCCAACATGACTGAGTGAATAAGGAGGTGGTATCACAATCACAATTATTTGGAGTGCATCTGCTAACTCTTCCTTTTACCATTTCTCTCTTCAACAAACCAGCTTCTGCATAAGTGAGGCCTGCTATCCCTGACATCATTCTGGTAAATCCCTGAATTTGGTATGCTAGACTTATACAGCACAGAAAAGGTCTTTCAGCCCTTTAATACTGCACTGACTTGTCTTAAGATCCCATTGGCATTTGAGATAATTGAACTATATAAGGCTCTGAACATAGGATGCTAAGATTCCTTCTGGGGCATTCTAGAATGAGGGAATGCAGTTCTAAAAGAAGGGGTCTCCCACTTAACACTGACGTAGAACATAGAAAAGTACAGCACAGAACAGGCCCTTGCACCCACGATGTTGTGCTGAGTATTAATCTAAAATAAAATAACCTAACCTACGCATCCCTCAATTCACTTATGTTCATGTCCATCAGTCACTTACATGTCCCTAATGACTGCTTCCACCACCACTGGCAACTCGTTTTATGTGGTCAGAACTCTTTGTGTAAAGAACTTAGCTCTGACATCTCTATGCCTTCCTCCTAACACCTTAAAACTATGACAGTTATTCCTGCCCTGGGGAAAAGGCTCTGGCTATCGACTCTATCCATACCCCTCCTTACCTGGTACACCTCGATCAGGTTACCTTCTTCCTCCTCCTTTCCAGAGAGAAAAGTCTGAGCTGAGTCAACCTCTCTTCATAAGAGAAGCCCTCCAGTCCAGGCACCATCCTGGTAAACCTTTCTTTGCACCCTCTCCAAAGCCTCCACATCTTTCCTATAAGGAGACAATATTCCAAGTGTGGTCTCACCAAGGTTTTGTTGAGCTGCAGCAAAACCTTGCTGTTGTTAAAGTGGATCCCCTGTTAATGAAAGCCCAAACACCATCTGCTTTCTTAACAATCCTATCCACTTGGGTGGCAACTTTGAGGAATTTACCCACTTGAACACCAAGATCCTGTTGTTCTTCCACACTGCCAAGAATCCTGTCTTCAGCATAAAGTTCGACCTTCCAAAGTGCATCACCACGTTTATCCAAGTTGAACTCCATCTACCATTTCTTAGCTCACCTCTGCATCCTGTCAATCTCGTGCTGCAGCCTGTAACAGCCCTCGATACTATCAACGGCACCTCCAACGTTTGTGTCATCGGCAAATTTACTAACCCACCCCCCAATTTCCTCATCCAAGTCATTTATAAAAACTACAAAGAGCAGAGGCCCAAGAACAGAACCCTGCATGACATCACTCGCTACTGATCTCCAGGCAGATTACTTTCCATCCTCAACCACTCTGTCTTCTGTCAGCCAACCAACTCTGAATCCAGAGAGCCAAATCTCCCTGTATCCCATAGCTCTGGAGAATTTCTCCAGTTAGTAGGTAGTTAATCTGTGGAGTCTTTTTCCTTGGTGAGCAGTGAAGGCTGGGTCTTTGAATACAGGTCATAGAATCATGCTGTACGGAAGGGGCCCTTTGGTCCATCAAGTGTGTACTGCCAAAAATACATTACTATCCATACTAGTCCCAGTTTCCCACAATGAGCCCATAGCCTTGAATATTCTGATGTTTCAAGTGTTCATCCAAGTAATGTTTAAAGGTTATGAGGCTTTTGCACCTCAACTACTCTCAGATAATGCATTCCAAACCCTCAGCCCCCTCCAAGTGAAAAAGATTTCCTCCCAATCCCATCTAAACCTCCTGCCTTTCACTTTAAAATTATGCCTCTTGGATTGGAAACAAGGTTAGTTTTCTTACTCATCAAGGAAGTCTAGAGTTATGTGCTGAGCGGGTATGGGGTGTTGGGGGAAGTAGACAGGAAAATAAAGTTGAGACCATACGGCCAGAGAGGCCTTGATCTCCACAAACAACTGAGTAGATTGGAGGGGCTGAATGATATACTCTTGTTCATGTTACTTCCTTGTACTACCTTACAATTTTTTTTCAAATGGACAAGTCATTAAATTATTTGAGAACTGAACAGTAGAGTGGGGTTCAACAAATGTCTCCTTGAGAAGACAGATTGGCAAACCACCCAGTCTCCAGAATTATACATCGCCCTCAGCTGGAAAACTCTGATTGAGTAATGAGGCACATACTACAATGTGTCAAATTGAGACTAATATCTGTCTTTCTTTTTGTGATTTGGAGAAGTGGAGGCAATGGGGGATGTAAGGAATGGGGAAGAGAATTGATATTAAATATCAACCAAAAATTAAATAATGGTTGTAGCTCCCCCCCAACCACCACAGTCAATCTATGTCCCTTGCCCCATCAACTGTTTGGTAACATCAGTTAGCAGGTCATATCTTCCCCAGCGGGAGCTTTGAGAATGTGGGAATCTGATTCATTTTTTCTTTTGCTGTGCTCAGTTCTGTGAACTGTTCTGGTGGAATTTGCACAGAAGGAACGGTTATGTTGAAGCTGTGATATCTGCCAGGCTCTGGTTTGTTGCTGAGTGCTGACTTTGACCTCCTGAACAACACAAGTAGATCCTGTACAGTAATAAGAAGTGAGTTCAAGTCAATTGAACATTCAAAAGATATCTCCTTTCCTCAATGCTCCCTTGGAATTATTTTCTATTGCCTCCTATTCCTCTTCCTACTTCCTTGCCTTCAAAAGCCTGAAGGCAATTTAATGTATGTTATTTTCTTACCACCCCAAAATAGGTAAGAAGCATAAAACCCTGGTTAGGTCCTACTTGGAGTACTGTCAGCAGATCTAGACCCCACTCCTTGGGAAAAATATATTGAACTTGGAGGAAATGCAACATATATTTATAAGAATGATACCTGGACTTCAGGAGTTAAGTTATGAGGGGTGATTATACAGAAGAGGCCTGTTTTCTGTAAAATGTAGAAAGGTAAGGGGTGATCTGACCTTCAAGATGGAGTGAGCTGTCAGAGAAAGTGGTGGAGACTGGTACAATTGCAACATTTAAGAGGCATTTGGCTTGGTATATGAATAGGAAGGGTTGGAGGGAAATGGGCCAGGTGCTGGCAGGTGGGACTAGATTGTGTTGGGATATCTGGTCGGCATGGACAGGTTGGACCAAAGGGTCTGTTTCCATACTGTACATCTTTATGACTCTATAGTAAGAGGAAAAGATAGAGTAGATGAACATAAACTATTTCCTCTGGAAGGACATTCTACAACTACGGGCGTTGTCTGAAACTTAAGGTCAGACCATTCAAGAAAGAAGTTAGGAAGCACTTCAACACAAAGGGTGGCAGATGTTTGAAACTATCTTCCACAAATAGTAATTGATGTTAGATTAGTTGTTAATTTTAAATCTAAAATTATTTTTGTTAAGCAAAGCTGTTAAAGGACAGAGACCAAAGGCAGGTATTTGGAGTCAGGTCGCAAATCAGCTAAAGCTTTCTATAGGTATGTGAGGAATAAAAAGGATGATTAGGGTAGGAATAGGGCCAGTCAAAGACAGAAGTCGGAAGTTGAGTGTGGACCCTGTAGAGATCGGAGAGGTGCTAAATGAACATTTCTCATCGGTGTTCTCTCAGGAAAAGGAGAATATTGTAGAGGAGAAGAATGAGATACGAGATATTAGACTAGAAAGAATTGAGGTTAGTTACGCACAGGTGTTATCAATTCTAGAAGGAGTGAAAGTAGACAAGTCCCCTGGGCCGGATGGGATTTATCAGAGGATTCTCTGAGAAGCTAGGGAGGAGATAGCAGAGCCTTTGTCTTTGATATTTGAGTCATCATTGTCTACAGGTTTAGTACCTGAGGACTGGAGGATTGCAAATGTTGTGCCCTTGTTCAAGAAGGGCAGCAGAGATAACCCACGTAATTATAGACCAGTGAGCCTTACTTCTGTTGTAGGAAAGGTTTTGGAAAGGATTATAAGAGAGAAGATTAATCATCTAGCAAGCAACAATTTGATTTCAGATAGTCAACATGGTTTTGTCAAGGTCAGGTCGTGTCTCACAAACCTCTGAGTTTTTTTGAGAAGGTGACCAAGCATGTAGATGAGGGTAGGGCAGTTGACGTGGTACATGGACTTCAGTAAGGCCTTCGATAAGGTTCCACATGGTAGGCTGATGGAGAAAATGCAGAGGCATGGGATTGAGTGTGATTTCACAGTTTGGATTAGAAACTGGCTTTCTGAAAGAAGGCAGCGAGTGGTGTTTGATGGAAAATATTCAGTCTGGAGTCCAGTTACTAGTGGTGTGCCTCAAGGATTGTTTTGGGACCACTGCTGTTTGTCATTTTTATAAATGACTTAGACACAGGCATAGGTGGATGGAGTAGTAAATTTCCACTAAAGTTGGTGGAGTAGTGGACAGTTTGGAAGAATGTTACAGGTTGCAGGGGGACTTGGATAAACTGCAGAATTGGGCTGAGAGTTGGCAAATTGAGTTCAATGCAGCTAAATGTGAGGTGATGCACTTTGGGAAGAATAACAGGAAGGCAGAGTACTGAGTCAATGGAAAGATTCTTGGTAGTGTGGATGTGCAGAGAGATCTTGGAGTCCATGTACATAGATCCCTGAAAGTTGCCACCCAGGTGGATAGTTCTGTTAAGAAGGCATATGATGTGTTAGGTTTCATTGGTAGAGGGATTGAGTTCCGGAACCGCAATATCATGCTGCAACTATACAAAATACTGGTGCGGCCACACTTGGAATATTGTGTACAGTTCTGGTCGCCCCATTACAGGAAGGATGTAAAACGTGCAGAGGAGATTTACCTGGACGTTGCCAGGTCTGGAGGGAAGGTCTTATGAGGAAAGGCTGAGAGACTTGGGTCTGTTCTCATTGGAAAGAAGAAGGCTAAGGAGGGATTTGATAGAGACATACAAGATGATCAGAGAATTAGATAGGGTAGACGTGAAAGACTTTTTCCTGGGATGATGGTGTCAGCTTGTACGAGGGGACATAACTACAAATTGAGGGATGATAGATTTAAGACAGATGTCAGAGGCAGGTTCTTTACTCAGAGAGTGGTAAGGGCATGGAACGCCCTACCTGCAAATATAGTTAACTCAGCCACATTAGGGAGATTTAAACAATCCTTAGATAAGCACATGGATGATGATGGGATAGTGTAGGTGGACGAGCTGAGAATAATTCACAGGTCGGCGCAACATCGAGGGCTGAAGGGCCTGTTCTGCGCTGTATTGTTCTATGTTCTATCTGGTTGAGAAGTGGAACAGGCTCGAGGGGCTGAATGGTACATTTTTGTTTCTGTGTTCACAGTTCATTTTATAGGCAAAGCCGTGAGCATCAGTGTTTGGCTCTTTATGATTCACAATCTTTGTGGGAGCAGACAGTCTTGGCTTTGCTGTTGTCCGTTAGAAGGAGGCTGGGATAGTGACCAGCCACTGTCATCCGGCAGACCAGAGGAAAGCATAGAGCTGGTCTAGGAAATGGGTTTGTCCATCCCATTTCTGATCCAGCCAGTGCAATCCTGCTGCACAGGAGGCCATTTGGCCCATTGTGTCAGTGCTTGCTTCTCAATTATTCCAATCCAAATTATTGCCATTCTTTACCCACGGCCCTGCAAGTTCCTCCTTTTCAAGTATTTATCCAACACGTTTTCACTATTTTAACCCTTTGGGCACAACTGATTTTCTAAAATAAATTATCCTCGACACACCAGGTTCTTTTCTTCAAACTTTCTTAAAATCTGTGACACATTGCCTTCCCCAAAACCAACACTCCCCAACAATCAGGCCCTTGCTCGGTGCCATCCCATCAGCGTGAGGAGCCTATGCAGTGAGTTATTCCGCCTGCCTGCCCATGAGACTGTTTGACTATGGGGTGCATCACACCCAGATCCCACCCTCGACTCTAACCTCACCACATTGTGTCCGCGAAAATCTGTTTGGTGACCGATCGAGATCGGAAAGCCTGGTGGATCGCCTTCCCTTTCATAAGCCTTTCAGCAGCTCACGTGAGTTTTTTCAAAGTCATGTATTGAGGGATCGTATTTGAATTTGTTTTATTTTGCAAAGTGACTTGTTGCATGTGAGGCTGAAGCAAAAAAATGGTTTATAAGTATAACTTTTAAAAAGATTAGTGTTCTCTTGATCGAAGAGTGAGAGCTGATCTAATTGAGATTCTTAAAGTTATTTTCAAGAGTGTTGATGACTAGAGGAGATTATATCTTCATGTATTGGGGAGGATGGGAAGCCAAAACAAGGCCTTAAAACTAGATCCAAGCTGTTTATGATGTTGAGTGAAAATCTGAAACTCCAAATAAGCTGTTAACACAGATGGGCTATTGAGACATACATGCAGGAGTTGTTTTTAAATAGGGAACATTGAGGTTTCACAGATACAAGATTATCTTTAATCTGAATGACCTGAAGGCTCAATGAGTTGAACGACTTCCTCCTGGTTCTTTGCAACGTTTGCTTGTTTTTTTTTAATGTTACGCCTCCAGGTGTAACTCAGTTCAATCTGAAAGCTTTCGATCAAAACAACTGCAGTTCACAGAGAGAAGGAACAAGGCATTTCTCTTTGGATTGCTTGGTTCCTCCTCTCCAGATCCCCAGAGAAAATGCTGAGACAGCTCAGCTCTGAAGTTAGTCCGGCGCAGCAGGGGGGTCACAGCGTGTTTCCCCGGAGATGCGGGAGGTCCGAGGGGCTCAGATTCAGAGGGGGCAGCAGTAGCTAGGCTTTACCCAGACAGTACAATTCGCCCCTCTGCACCCAGGTTTGGGCAGGGTTGCATTGGAATAAGTCGGCAGTCCCGGCATCTTCAAGTGTGTTCGTATATAGTCAGTATTTCCAGAAGAGGTATTTGTAAAGCGGTGTTGGTGCTTAATTGTCACAAATAAAATGTTTTATTTTGTAAATATTTGGAGGCTTCCTGCTTTTTCTCGTAAATAGGATGAATTAAGTGTGCACTGTGCCCATAAAAAAGGTTAGGAAATTGTGTTTTTAAATTTATTGCCTCATTTCTTACCATCCATAGCCCACAATCTAGAATTCCAGAAAGCCTTTGACTAAGATTAGTATTGACTAAAAGTTAGCAGTAAGGGTTTTTGTGGTGCAGTAGTGCATCCCTGACTTTGAGATAGGAGGCCTGTATTTAAATCTCACCAGATCCAGAGGTGTGAAGTAACATCTCTGTACAAGTTGATTAGAAAATATTAGAAAATAGTTTTTTTTTATAGAA
The DNA here is from genome assembly GCF_020745735.1 of Hemiscyllium ocellatum. Lineage (NCBI taxonomy): Eukaryota > Metazoa > Chordata > Chondrichthyes > Orectolobiformes > Hemiscylliidae > Hemiscyllium > Hemiscyllium ocellatum. The sequence goes on along the minus strand of NC_083431.1, from coordinate 8,178,917 downwards.
TTAAAGGTGTGGCTTAAAAAATACACTGGGTCCTTGCTGGGGGAGTGGGAACAGGATGGGAAGATGTACAAAGTGGAGAGTCCCTATGATTGGTGCAGGGGGAGATGAACAAAGTGCCTACAAGAGCAGGTCAAATGTTGGGAATCCTGCAGTGAGTAACTCTTCTGATTCCCCATGGTCTGCCTACCATCCACAAGGCACAAGTCAGGAGTGTGATGGAATACTTCCCAATTGCCTGAATTAATGCAGCTCCAACAACATTCAAGAAGCTTGACACCGTCCAGGACAAAGCAGCCTGCTTGATTGGCACCACATCCACAAGCATTCAGTCCCTGCACCACCAATGCTCAGTGTACTATCTACAAGATGCACTGCAGAAATTCACCAAAGATCACATTCCAAAGCCATAACCACTTCCATATAGAAGGACAAGGCCAGCAGATACATGGGAACATGACCACTTGCAAGTTCTCCAAGCCACTCACCATCCTGATTTGGAAATATATCAACTTTCTTCAGTGTCACTGGGTCAAAATCCTGGAATTCCCTCCACCACCAGCTTCTCAAGAGCAGCTAGGGATGGGCAATAAATGCTGACCCACCCAGCAACATCCACGTACCATGAGTGAATTTAAAAAAA